>NC_044038.1:20250242-20555242 GCF_901765095.1 Microcaecilia unicolor | reverse complement strand
TGTAAATTAATGTGCAGGTTTTCAAGGAGGCAGAATACAGTTATGGAATGTAGGCGGTATAATTACACAGTCAAGAGTTATGCTGTCACTTACACATTTTAGTGCCTGAGTGTAACACACTGTAAGAAATAGAACAGACATGCCTACAAATGCGTATAAAATAGTGTTTATACGTACAAGTGGCAAGGAATCGTGCTTTTCTGTTCGTTTTAAAATGGATTGAATTGAACTCAAAGTTTGGCTCTAAGGACAATCTGTGTAGTGTTTAAAACGGGGGGGGGGGGGGGGGGGAGAAAGAAGGGAAAGGGCACAGGAACAATAAATCGGGAGCAAGTATTCACTTCTCAATTATTTGCTTTACAGAGCTACAGAGGCCACAACTGCCTCATTAGTTGAGACTTTTAATATTAGTCTTGTTAACTCCTTCCTGATCCAGGAGAAATCGCCTCATCTTCAGGTTTTTTTTTTCCTCTGTGCCAAAGAGATTTTGAGGTTACTTCTCCTCAGAAGGTCTCCATAACCTAATGATAATTTCCAATATTCTTTCCACTGTTTGATGGTCCTTTTTTTTTCTTTAGTTGCTTTCCTGCGGACAGATTTTGAAGACTGCGGTTTGTCTTCACGCTTGCTGATATGCTTAAAGAAGAAAAAAGGTATTAACCACCGAGGAAATAAATACCGAAAGGGAAGGCCTTTTCTGGAGCCCTCCAAATCCTATTAAGTCAACTTTCTTAATTTCATTTGTAATCTTCGTTTCTCATCTCTTCTCAGTCCCACTTTCTCCTTATTTATTATTTCTCTGATCAAACAGTTTTCTCTCCTATTTAATAATTTCAGTGGTTTTACATTTATTTAATTATTATTATTATTATATTTTTGTTGAGATTGGACCTGCTTCTCAGAGGGCAACAATGTAAACTGACCATATGGATGTACCAGTAATGAAAAATCAGAGCAGTTAAAATTCGGATTAAGAAGCTGGAATTTAATACCACACAACACATTTACTAAAGCATTACAATAATTGAACTTTGCTGCCGGAGTAGTTCAATCTGTTTAATAATTCTATGGGTGTCTTGTTGTGATAAAAAGATTATCTGGAATTCTATTAAAAGAAGCAGATCCCGATTTGTAAATCCCGTTTGGATACTTTCTATAACTATCAATAATCTCATCATCCCCAGCCCCCCAGCCTCTCATCTTTATCTGAAACTTTCCAGCATTTCTGGAGCGAAAGACGATCACAATAGAAACGGCACCTATCGTTTCTGTTAGGATTAAAAAAAAAAAAATATGTTAATATTAACAAACATACTGAAAAAGGTTTGTTGTTAAGCGTCATCCGGAGATGCTGGGCGAGATTAGGGCTGTGTTTCAAATTTCATCTGAAGGGCTATTTTGTCTCTATAAACAAAGGACAGCTGACTGTGCATGGCATAATTAAATTAAGTATATGAATTCCAAACGTTAAACAAGCGTTAATTAAAGGCTTTGTCTCTATATTGTTGCTTGAAATTTAGTGGAGTTTATTTTCACTTTCGAATTAATATGTTTCCTTTACTCTCTCTCTCTTAAAACAAAGTTAAAGCCCATTTCAGATGCACATTATCTTGATAAACGAATTTAAGGCAGACGCTTGTTTACGTACCAACACCCGATATGGCCAATGCCACTTTTTTTTGTCATTTTTTTTGGGGGGGGCTTTTTGATGTTCCACTTTCTTTTGAAACCACACTTAATATTTTTCTTTGAACAAGACGATGGACCCCCCCCCCCCCCCCCCACCTTTCTTTCTCTTTCCAACTCTCTTCCTGGTTTCCTTCATCTAAGAATGACCAAAACACTAGCTGTGTTTACACTGTTCCTGTGATGTTGTTTTCTGGCATATATTAATCTACCCATTAATTTCTCACCCCCCCCCCCCGTCCCATGCACGGAGGTTCAAGGTAAAACCACTGTTCCCCACCCCAGTCCAAACACTGGACCATTCTTTACCATCTAACCCCCAGGTTCTAGAACCGCCTGTATTTGAAATGGATTATTAATCTGATTAAAACTCAGATTCACAGAAGAGTTCCCTTGCGGTGGGGGGGGGGGGGTGGGGGGTGGGGAGCAGGCTTTTCTTTCCTGCCAAACTCCCGGGACCCATCCCCGATTTGATTCGGGTTATTAGACAGCTACCAGTGACTGTCTGCAGGCCCCTTCTTTCCCGCTAATTATCACCTTATGAAAAGTGTTTCATTAAGAAACTCTGCTTTTGATTAATTATCGACAGAATGCTGACCAGAAAAAAAAAATGAAATTAATCCCTGACCCCGTCTGAGTAACACTGAAAATTCATCACATATCCTTTAATATTGAAACACGGTGTGGAATTTTAATAGAAAATATGTTTTTTTTTTTCCAAACCTTCAGTCTTTATTAATGCCCCTGGGTTAGAATGATATTGCTCGGCAGCATAGAGGAAGTCTTTGTTCATTTTAAATTTATTAAAGATAATGCACTTCATTTTCAAACATTTTACCTTTTTCTTTTTAATTTCATTCAGTGTAAGTACAGAATATACCTCTTTAATCATTTAAGATATTGAAATCCTGTAAACGGACATATAGCATAAAGGCTACCAGCCTATTAAATACAAATTTAGGTACTGCAGTTGTAATTCACACCACCAAGGACTATTCCTCCCCCCTCCCCCATTCAAGCATTAAGGTAATATTTGAAATCGCATGTGTAAAATAGAATTATTCAGTATAATATTACTGTAGAGTGGGCCTATTTTCTTCATTTGTTTTCTTAAAAAGGGCACCATCAACTTGAAAATGAGAAATTTTGCTAACCCTGTGGAAATAAAAGCAAGCGGAATTGGACATGCATGTTATAATGACAAAAAAAAAGAAAATCAAATTGTTGTCTTTGCTACACAGGACTTTCTCAGGGAGGCTTAAAAGATCCAGTTTTCAAAATATTCCATTCATTATTACTTTTCCTAAAGCAATGTGTGCTGGTCACTCCTTTTCCTGGTGGCTCGGTCCTTTTGTCTCTTTACATATCTGTCTGTTGTACAGGGTGACTAATATTCCTCATGGTTTGAAATCTTTCTCTGGTAAGACAATACATACTTGCTTTACATCTGTCTGTTTTCTATACATTAGGAGTAAGTGATGCTGTTGGGATCTGTTTTGATCCTTTTAATATTACATGGCTTGTAAATTTCAGAGTAACCCACATCTCTTAGAAATCAGAGTTTTTTGCAAACACTTGGCCCTCCTGTTTACCGACACAGCCCATTCAAAGGTATGGCGAAATGGGGTCCTGCGTTAGCGTCAGTGTGTGTTTTTTTGATGCGTATTGAGGTCCCCTTTTACCACAGTGGGTAAAAGGCTCTCTTTTGTGTTTTTTTTTTTTAAAAGAAATGGCGGTGTGGTAAGTGAACCACTTACCCGCGCAGCCATTTCAGGGGGGAGCACTTACCGCCACCCATTGAGGGCTCCTGTGCTAATCAGCAGTAACAGGCAGTGCGTGGCACTGCCCAATTACCGATCCAAATGACACAGTAGTAACAGCACCAAATAAAGTTTATTGGGACTCTACACGGTCCGTGTTTCGGCTCATAAAGCCTTCATCAGGGGTCAACGGCTTGACACATTGTGTATTGCTGGATGCACCGTGCTGTTTATGTGCTCCTTGATCTGAAAGATTAAGCGGCCAATCGGTATACTTCAAGCCGTTGACCCCCGATGAAGGCTTTTTGAGCCGAAACACGGACCGTGTAGGGTCCCAATAACTTTATTTTGGTGCTCTTACTACTGTGTCATTTGGACTGGTCTCATTGGATTTGGCGTTCTTCCACCCTTGTTTGTTTTTTTCCCTCTTGGTTTGCTTGTGGAAGTATTGGACCTCTTTTTTGTTTGGACTGCCCAACTTCCGCCGGGTAAAAACCAGCACTACAAAAAAGAAAATATTTTTGTAGTGCTGGAAATGGTGCATCCTGGGGGGTGGGGAACTACCACTGGGGTGCTGAGGTAGACCAATGGTAGTTCCCGTTTGGTGTACAGGGCTTACTGCAGCTTAGTGAAAGGGCCTCAAAGTGAATTGGCTGTAGCGGCATTAGCGCACGGAAGCTGCTAGAGTTGCTTAGTAAACGGGGGGGGGGGGGGGGGGGGGTTGGATTTTAGATTTAATTACCCATCTTTCCAAATCTGAGTTACAAGTTATTTTCCCCACTTATCATCTAAGTTGTACTTTAGACAATAAAGGGTGAAGTGACTTGTCCAGGTTACAAAGAGCTTCAGTGGGAGAAAGCAGGATTGAACCCTGACCATGGCCAGTGAACATCTTATTGGTTGGAGGGACCAAAAAACTATTATTTGATGCTGCCCTCAACCTCTCGAGGTGCTGATGTGTTTAGGACAAAATATTGGTCAGGCAATGGCCCCATTCCACTGCCAAGGACCTCCTCCCTCAGGCTATGGCTTTATCTGCTAGACCAGTGCTTCTCAGCAATCTCTTGGAGGGCAGGTCTAGCAGGGTGGTGTTTTCAGGGTTTATCTCATGCCTATTCATTGTGGAAATCCTGAAAACCCAACTGGCTAGGTGTGCTTCCAGAAAAAGGCTGAGAAGTACTGGCCTAGGATACTTAGACACTCCACTTGGAAAAGATTAAATTAACTCAACACTTCAATTCACTCGGTTACATACAGAAAGTGGTTCCAGTGGCAGTCAGAAAGCATAAAGTGCTGATGTACAAGGGGTGTTCTAGTCCAGTCCAGTGATGCTGGCTTTATAAGGAAGCTTAGGGAAGTGAGGTAATAAGGAGATAGCCTGGAGTAACGAGGAAGGCTGGAGGACCAGCTAGATAAATGGCCGAGCATAAAACAAGCATGTTTTTTATATTTAGATCAGTAGTTCAAATTCAGCAGCCGATGCAGTTAACTTGCATTAAAGCCATGTGCTAAAGCTCAGTGCAAGGTTTCCTAATGCAAGCGTAACACAAAAAAAATTGCTTCCCATGCGGGAAGTGAATAGCATCCAATTTACCACTGTTAAAAAATGTGAACAGTCAGAAAACACAGCACACACTGTATGAGGATTGGCTCATGTGCTGACATGAAAAGAGAGAGAAACTTTTCTTCCTCCCCTTTCCCTTCTCCCCCCTCCCCCAACTCCCTGGATCCTCCATCCGAACCCATTAAAAAAACCCACATTGGTGGCTCAAGTGGGTCCCTTGGAACCCTCACCCCTACAATGACCCTTTCACATCTCAACTACATCAATGATCCAAAAGAGCTACTTTCCTGCCTCTGAATCACCTTCCTGAAAATGGCACCTGACCCACTGTGGGGCATTCTGACGCACTACGTAGTGTCAGTCTGCCATATAAGGTAAAAATTGCCTTATTTGGCAGACTAACCCTGTGCTACATGTTCTGGGATGCACCATATGAGGTCAGATACTGCCATTTTTCAAGAAGGCAATGCAGAGGGCAGGAGTCGGGCATTGCTCCAGGCTCACAACTTAGAGGTGCATTGGGGGGGGGGGAGTTAGGGGGTTGGCCAGGGGGCAATGGGGGATGTTGGGATGGGGGAGGGTGGGGGTCTAAGGTGACCACTTTGGCAATCAAGGTAATTTGGGGATTTGAGGGGGGCATTTGGGGAGCTCATAGGCTACCAGGGATATTTCTGGGGTCAAGTCCTAACTTGACCATCAGGGCAGTTTGTGGGGTTAGGGGTAAAGGTTCTGGGGAGCTTATTTGACCAAAACACTTGTCTGTGTCCTAAAGTGTTGCATACAAACAAATCTGTTGCATATATAATCCTTATTTTAAAATTAAAATGGAAAAGGGAGAAAAAAGAACTCAGAAATACATCAGTCTTCAGCAATGAATGGCTCCCATTATCTTTCATACGCCTTAAAAAAACTCCCATTTTTTTATCTTACACTTTTTCAAATTCTTATGCTGATTATTATTGACATTAACTTCTATAGATTCACATATGTTTTCAAAACGTATAAATATTTTTTATTCACCATTTTATCTAAAATGCTGGTTGGAAAAGTACCGAACTTGAAACTCAAAGAAGCCTCTCTTTCATTGTGTCTATCGGCTTCTTCAGGGCATATCATTAATTGTGCATTCCCCGTAAAGTCCAAACCAGCAAAATGTCCAGCAAAATTCTGTTCACGAGTACCAGTTCAACACTGAAGCATGCATAGAAGTCAACTTTTTCAAAATTATTGGGGGTGCTAAGCCCAATGGAAATAACCTCTCCCTGGACACATACAAGGAATTTTCTCATACTGGGGGTGCTCAAGCATGTTTGTGAATTGGGGCCTTTGGTGGTTGGGTGAAGTGAGGTGAAATGCTGTTCTTCCCCTCAGATCACCCTTTGCTCTCATGCTGCATCTTCATGTAAGATTCAGCACGAAGGGACCCTTTTCCTAAGCAGCGGTAAGCCTAACATGGCTTACTGTGTGCCAATTTGGAGCTATAGCCATCCCAACGTGGGTGCTGGTGGTACTTGCAGCCCTAGTGTGCACTATTTCCCATACTAGGGAAAATAGGGCTCAATTTTTTAATGCAGCAATTAATCGAGCTATGCTACACGCTACCTGGTTACCTCTGGATTAATGTGGGAGCCCTTATCACCACCTCAAGGGTAAGTGCTCTCCCCCCCACCCCACCCCCACATGGCCACACAGTAAGAGCAATCTTTAACGCACAGGACCTTTTTACCGCAGCTTAGTAAAAGGTCCCCTAAAAAAGGAGCGATTTTAGTGCAGTTTTTCAAATCAGCAACAATTTTTATCCACTGATTTTGCATTTATTTGCATGACAACTGCACTACTGGAAGATTGGATGCTTGCTCGTAAATTGAAACTGAAGACCGAGAAAATTAACTCCCCCCTTCCACAAAACCACGTGGTAATGCTGACATAGCCTATTCACTTCGAATGGGATGCGTTGGCATTACTACACCAGCAGCCGCTGTGGGGGGGGGGGGGGGGGGGGAGGGGAAATTTTTATATCTTGATTATGGTCCCAATCCCAACCTTTCTTCTATTATTATTATTGATGAATCAGAATGTAAGCTTGAAGCAGCTATAAGAATACTAGGAATTTATTTGGATAGTACATTATCACTTGAACGCCAGGTTAATTTTTAATTAAGAATTCCTATACATTACTGAGAAAACTGCGTATAATTCATACATTTTTTTTTTAAAGGAAAATCAGTTTTGCTTTCTAGTGCAAGCTCTACTACTAAGCCAATTAGACTACTGCAATATAATCTACTTCGGTTGTCCTAAATTTATGTTGAAAAAGCTTCAGTCTATTCAAAACACAGCAATAAGACTTATCTTTTCATTAAAAAGGCATGATAGAGTTTCTCAATTTTACATCAAATTACACTGGCTCCCAATAGAGGCAAGGATTCAATTTAAACTGGCCTGATTTTTATTTAAAATTCTACATGGAACAGCTCCTCATTACTGGTACGACCACTTTTTCTTTTCTAATTCATCTAAGTCATACAGGAAAACTAATTTTTCCTCTTTCCGACTTCCAGAGGTATAAGGAGATTAAAACTGTTCAAGAAACTATTGGCCTTTCAGGCAGCAAAATTTGGTAAGGAAATAACTTCTCTTTTGGTTTCCTCACAGAATTACGAAATGTTTAGATGAAACAGCACAAATTAACATTTGATCAGGTTAGAGTAGATATGGCTGTATTATAATTCTGATTGTATTGCTATTTTAGTTATTTATAATTCCTGGTAATTTCCAGCTTCTTGGATTGTACTCTACTATGAACTAAGAGGTATAATGGATTATAAATTCAAAATTATATTGTGTTATGTTAACTTTTAGTACAGTGGTTTTACACTGATTTTCTAATGCTAATCCTTCTTCCCGCATTGGGAGCAAGATTAGAGAAAGGAAATCAAGGATAAATCACTAATGGATGGTGCAATTTATCGTATAGGCCCCTTAGATGGCAGTGACAAAACTGATTACAATGGGAAAACTGATCAGTAGCCTATTTTTTTTTATTTATTTAGATTTTGCTCACACCTTTTTCAGTAGTATCTTAAGGTGAGTTACATTCAGGTACTCTGGATATTTCTCTGTCCCAGGAGGGCTCACAATCTAAGTTTGGACCTGAGGCAATGGAGGGTTAAGTGACTTGCCCAAGATCACAAAGAACAGCAGTGGGATTTGAACCAGCCACCTCTGGATTGCAAGACCCATGCTCTAACCACTAGGCCACTCCACCACCCCAAAGAATCTTGTTACTCTTTGGGGTTCTACATGGAATGTTGCTACACTTTGAAATTCTGCATGGAATCTTGTTATTCTTTAGAATTCTAGAATCTTTATTTATTTAGATTTTGCTCACACCTTTTTCAGTAGTATCTTAAGGTGAGTTACATTCAGGTACACTGGATATTTCTCTGTCCCAGGAGGGCTCACAATCTAAGTTTGGACCTGAGGCAATGGAGGGTTAAGTGACTTGCCCAAGATCACAAGGAGCAGCAGTAGGATTTGAACCGGGCCACCTCTGGATTGCAAGACTGGTGCTCTAACCATTAGGCCACTCCTCCACTCCATGAGAGACAGCTTGGTGTTCTCAATCCAGTTCCCATTGGACAGATGTCCACATCACTTAAAAACAAAAGAAACCCACAAGCTGGCATTACACTTGGCACTAACTGGCATTCTTGGCTATTCATCATTCCCTGATATTAATCATTCATCTTCTAATTCAATTCTCATGTATAGCATGACTTAAGGCATCATGCAAAGGTCAAATAAAGGAAAGATAGTAGACATAAAGATAAGGGAGAAAGAGAGAAACAAGTAGAGAGAGGAACAGAGTGGATATAAAGAAGGAATATATAGCTTGAGATAGGGGGTAGGTAAGCAAATGAAAGACTTACATTAAAACAAATTAGAGTTTTGGAGGCAGAAATAAATGAAAGTTTTGCTTTTAATACACAGACAAAGATGGATTTTGGTTTTTGTGTTGATTGTGGCTTTTTTTTTTTTTTTTGGGGGGGGGGGTTATATTAATGATGGATTTATGTATTTATATTGATGTTTTTATTTGTAGTTTGAATGTGTATTGTATATGCTCTGATGGGTGTGTTGCCTGATTCTGTGGTCTATAAAATATTAAATTAAGTTAAATGGGGATAGAGAAAGTGGTGGGTACCTCAGAGAAAGAGAGAGAGTAAGTAGCTTCATGAAAGGGAAACCTATGGGGCTTGATCACTGTGTAAAAAGCAAACAGCAGGAACTGAGAAGTCTTGGAACAGAAAAGAAGAGCTTGAAATATAGGCTTTAATGAGTTGTGTTAGTTTTTCTCTACCAGAGCACTGTGCAGTTGTAAAAACACAAAAACAGTGGCACGTTGTATCAGACAGACATAGTAGACATTTTAGGGTTATTTCAGTGTTAATTTTATTTGCATACTATTTATTAGAAGCTAGAAAGTAGCTGTGCTAAAGTAATGTCCTTTTTACAGGAATAAAAGATTCTACTTGAACAGGGAGGTAGAGCATAGAAATGTGAGAAAAGCAGTGGGACTTCCCTTGGACAGAGACAGAAAGAGGAAAACCTTCTTCGAAGGCAGATAACTGCTGGGTGCTGGGAGAGTACCTGCAACTAAGGATGTTGCAATAAGAAATATTCTTTTATTTATGTCAGAGAACGAAGAGGACTTAGATTAAATGTAGCTGCATTCTAGTTAATTTCTCTTAGAAAAGTAACATTTCTGGGCGCGCTAACAGAAAATATTAAGTAAAACATTTAGATATATCCAGATTCCAAACGTGTGGTTCATCACAGTATTTTCCCCAATAAACAGGAGAGAGAGGAGAAAATGTTTGATATATCAGGGGTGATGTTCTAATGGGCCGATGCTCGGAACCTAACGCTGGTGCTAGAGTCCATTAGTGCTGGGCTAGCGCCTGTACAGAATGTTCAGAGGGCTCTAGCAAGGGAAACAATTTACACACCAAAGATGAACACAAATAGTATTTAAATGAAGTCAAACAGATGTTAATGAGGTCATTTCCTATTCCCTCCCCAATGCTCGGAGAACAGCGCATGAAACAAAGCTACACTTGCCTCTGGAAACCTAACGCCAGCTGAAAGCTGGCATTAGTCTGTTCGAAGAGAGGATTTCCCCTGATTTTCTCTTTAAAATCTGCCAGTTTGGATTGAATTTGGAAGCGGAAGCAAGTCCCCGGAAGTCTTTATTGGCATTTTTTACTAAGGCGCGCTCACGTTTTTAGCGCGTGTTAAAATTGTGGGCGCATTGAACGTTAGAGACGCCCATAGTAATGCATTGGCGTCTCTAACGTTTAGTGCGCCTACAATTTTAACACGCGCTAAAAATGTGAGCGCGCCTTAGTAAAAGACCCTCTAAGTGCTGTGAGTGAGAAACACACATGCGAATCCGAGCAAAACCAAAAATGAAAGCACACATTGGCGCCTGCTTTCTGTGCTTAAATATAAACCTCCAATGAAAACAATGTGAAAGGTTTATGTTTAAAGGCACAGAGGAACAGCGTCAATGAACGTTTCACTTCCAGGTTTGCCTGCCGCATGCGCACAAGAGCCCCACTTACCGTCAAACTCTTGTGCAAATGCGCCAGGCACATTCCTCCCTCTTACTTTGTCTCACTGTGTGAATATTATTTTCATGCAATTAGTATCGAGAATTTGGGAAACTATTTTTCTGCACTGTTCCTGTTCTATTCCTAGGCGCTGTTCGCTATAGTGCCAGAGTTCTGAGCATTGGTACCTAAAAATTTTAGAAACCCTGGAAGGTTTTCCAGTTCTTCTCTCATTAACCTAGACTTTCATTCTCTTTTGAACACAGAAAAGTAGCAAGCGATGCACAAACTCACAAGTGGAGAATGCTGAAAATGACAAAGACCACATATCCTCTTACCCTTTCATTTAAGTTCTGTGGTGAGGTGGATCATTCATTAGTATTACTGTTCCTTCATCTACATTTTTAAGAACTTTTTGATTTGAAATATTTCTAATATGTGATCATCTCTGGGAGAAGGTGACTAACCAGCTTATAATCGAAAGTAATCGCCGGCTATTTCCCGACACAAATCGGGATATGGCCGGCGATTTCGCAAAAGCGGCGAAAAGCATATATTCGAAAGCTACATTTGTGATAGCTTTGCCGCTTTCGCTTCGCCTCGCCAGCGAAAGTTCAAAGGGGCGTGTTGGCGGCGAAGTGAAGGTGGGACATGGGCAGGCTTGGGCGTGGCTACCAGATGGCTGGCTTTCGCGGATAATGGAAAAATAAAACCCGGCGATAAGCAGTATTTCGCCGGGTTTACTTGGTCCTTTTATTTTCACGACCAAGCCTCAAAAAGGTGCCCCAACTGACCAGATGACCACTGGAAGGAATGGGGGATGACCTCCCCTTACTCCCCCAGTGGTCGCCAACCGCCTCCCACACTAAAATTATTAAAATACAAACCTTTTTTTGCCAGCCTGTATGCCAGCCTCAAATGTCATACCTAGCACCCAGACAGCAGGTCCCTGGAACAGTTGTTGTTGGTTGCAGTGGACTGCAGAAAGGCAGAGCCAGGCCCATCCCCCCCCCTACCTGTTCCACTTGTGGTGGGTAATGTTGAGCCCTCCCAAACCTCCCAAAACCCACTGTACCCACATGTAGGTGCCCCCCTTCAGCCCTTAGGGCTAGGGTAATGGTGCACACTTGTGGGCAGTGGGTTTTGGGGGGGATTTGGGGGACTCAGCACACAAGGGAAGGGTGCTATGCACCTGGGAGCTCTTTTACCTTTTTTTTTGTTTTTGTAAAAGTGCCCCCTAGGGTGCCCGGTTGGTGTCCTGGCATGTGAGGGGGACCAGTGCACTACGACTCCTGGCCCCTCCCATGAACAAATGCCTTGGATTTCGCCGGGTTTGAGATCGCCGGCAGTTTTTTCCATTATCGCGGAAAAACAAAAGTGGCGATCTCAAATCCGGCGAAATCCAAGGTATTTCGCCGGCCCACACCGTATTATCGAAAAAAAAAGATGGCCGGCCATCTTTTTTGAAAATACAGTTCTGGCCAGCTGTTGTGCCGCCACCAAAATAGATCGCCGGCGACCTATTTCGCCGGCGACGTTCGATTATTCCCCTATAAATTCACCAGAAACAAAAAAGAAAAAAAAAAAAGAGATTTTAATGAATTCTGTTAGCGCAAACAATTTGTAGTGGTGGGCAGACTTATATGGTCTGTGCCAGAGCCGGTGGTGGGAGGCGGGGCTGGTGGTTGGGAGGCGGGGATAGTGCTGGGCAGACTTATACGGTCTGTGCCCTGAAAATGACAGATACAAATCAAGGTAAGGTATACACAAAAAGTAGCACAAGTTTATCTTGTTGGGCAGATTGGATGGACCGTGTAGGTCTTTTTCTGCCGTCATCTACTATGTTACTATCCAGCTTATAATCGAACGAGAAAAACGCCCAAGTTCCGACCTAAATCGGGAGATGGGCGTCTTTCTCACAAAAACAAATAAAGCGGTATAATCGAAAGCCGAACTTTGGACGCTTTCAACTGCACTCCGTCGCGGATGCGGACAAAGTGGACGGGGGCGTGTCGGAGGCGTGGTGAAGGCGGAACTGGGGCGTGGTTATCACCCGAACAGAGATGGGCGCCTTTCGCCGATAATGGATGCATTTGTAGCTAGAATTTAGGGCACTTTTCCTGGACCCTGTTTTTTCACGAATAAGGCCCCAAAAAGTGCCCTAAATGACCAGATGACCCCCAGAGGGAGTCGGGGATGACCTCCCCTGACTCCCCCAGTGGTCACTAACCCCCTCCCACCACAAAAAATGATGTTTCACAACTTTTTATTTTCACCCTCAAATGTCATACCCTCCTCCCAAGCAGCAGTATGCAGGTCCCTGGAGCAGTTGTTAGGGGGTGCAGTGGACGTCAGGCAGGTGGACCCAGGCCCATCCCCCCCCTACCTGTTACAATTGTGCTGCTTAATGCTTAGTCGTCCAACCCCCCCAAACCCACTGTACCCACATGTAGGTGCCCCCCTTCACCCCTTAGGGCTATAGTAATGGTGTAGACTTGTGGGCAGTGGGTTTTGAGGGGGATTTGGGGGGCTCAACACCCAAGGGAAGGGTGCTGTGCACCTGGGAGCTCTTTTACCTTTTTTTTGTTTTTGTAAAAGTGCCCCTAGGGTGCCCGGTTGGTGTCCTGGCATGTGAGGGGGACCAGTGCACTACGAATGCTGGCTCCTCCCATGACCAAAGGGCTTGTATTTGGTCGTTTTTGAGATGGGCGTCGTCGGTTTCCATTATCAGCGAAAACTGAGGTCGTCCATCTCTAAGGTTGACCATCTCAACATTTAGGTCGACCATCTCTTAGGTCGACCTAAATTCTGAGATTTGGGCATCCCCGACCGTATTATCAAAACGAAAGATGGACGCCCATCTTGTTTCGATAATACGGGATACCCCGCCCCTTCGCGGGGACATCCTCAGAGATGGGCGCCCTTAGAGATGGGTGTCCCTGTTCGAAAATGCCCCTCCATGTGTGTAATACAACAGTCCAAACCCCACCCTTTTTTTCAGGCCGCTTAGGGACCAGCCATTCTCAACATTTTGGATCTGCTACTTTAATCACCTTTCCCCAGATGTGGTCACATATATCTCAAATCTATCCCGGGTTTTAATACGTTGAAAGTGTTTCTAACAATTTCAACTTCATATTATCCTTTCCTAAACTAAGAAAGAGAACAAATATTAGTCATGATACCCCCTAACACTTTTTTGAGGTAGAAGGGCATGACTTCGTAGTACGTTTTCATTTTTATCCCCTCGCCTCTTTTTTTCCCCCCTACCTCCTAGTCCCGAATGTTTTTCTTTGGAGACTTCTGTTTACCCTTAACAGTTGCAAATCACTTTCCTGAAATGGTCCAAATTCAGGCTAAACCCTTTCTCTCTGTCCTTCTTTCCCAAGGAATCCGAGATCTGCGTTTAATGAATCGTGAAGTGTGAAAACTTCCCGAGCAGGGCGACCTAATGGTGTTTCCAGATGTGAGGTGGAGAGGGTATGCTCACCTTTTCCTATACATTCAAAGCCTGGATCTTTTCAGCACTGTATTTCTCTTAAGTGTGATGCACACTTCTGGGTCAGAAGGGGGATATATTTCCAGTTCTATTATACACTTGCTGGTCACTCTGTGATAATGGTGCAGGACATGAATGGGAAACCCTACTTTTCCACAGAGAAATTGCTTTCCATTTCCGCTGGAGTCCAGGCACTAACCTGTTTCATAGCCCTGGAAACCAACTTGTTACTTCTAAAACACTATGCAAGGTGAGGTCCCATCCTTCAAAGCTATTTTTTGGTGTCAATTCAAGTTGTACTGACCTTTGAGATTTCTTGGTCTTTTCTGTCCTCTGAAAATGTCTGGTCTGAACCTTGAATTCAGTCTTCAGGGCTTGACATGATTTTATAAGATTTCTTTTCATAAACTTTATTGAAAATGTTGTAATTATAACAGTATAGAACATAATGAAATAATAAACTATAACAGAGAGCATCCATTAGATGCGTTAAAATTGTTAGTATGCTGCATACACATTAATGTGAAAAATACAGTATCTGTTATATGAGAACAAAGGACTGAACCATCAAGTTAATAATGCTTCTATTATTAGCGCAGTGCCCGAATCGTTGACAGAAGGTTGTGTTGCTCCATGAAATTAAGCATTGTTCCCCTAAACTGGTTGAGTTATTCTGAAATTGCATGGAGCTTCTCAATGCCTCTCAATAGCTGGCATCCACAACAGAACATCAGAAGAACGTAACAGTTTTGTAGAGTTGATTTCTTGACATGTTTTATATCTGAGTTGTCATTCATCTCTAAAGGGTCTCTTTTTCTCTGCATAGTTGCTCTCATTGACACTGTGTTGATTCCATGTAAGGGGGAGATTAATGGTAAATCGGTAAAGATTGTGTGTTGGGTGGAACGGAATGGGTTTAGTGCTGAATAGTACTAAAACGGAGATTTTGTGGATTTTAGGCACCGGGGGGCCATGGCCTCCCCCAGCTTGGTGTAGGGTGAAGGAGGTGGTGGTGCAGAAAGCGAGAGATCTGGGTGTGGTGTTAGGTGGAGAGATGGGACTGGAAGCACAGACCTCAGGGGTAGTGTAAAAGTTGCTTTTGAAAAAACTGAGGAGGATTACAAAATTGAGACCTTTCTTGAAGCAAAAGCATTTTAGGGTTGTCATTCAGGCTTCTATGATGTCACCTTTGGTCTACTGGAGTAGCCTTTGTTTAGGGCAATCTAGCAAACTGATCCAGCGCTTATAGATAGTAAGGAATATAGCACTAGAATAATCTCTGGCTGTTGGAAGATCATTGCTTGAGGTTTTCATTTGCTCCCTATTAAGGTTTGGGTATGCTTTAAGGTGCCGACAGTGTTGTTTCAATCAGTGAGGGGTGAGGGACCGATTTTACTGTTTAATCCAGTGAGATGGTATCAACCAGGAGAGCTTTGAGGTCCTCACATGTTTCATTATTGCATGTTCCTTTGTTGAAGATAATACTGGGGCGGGGGGAGGGGGTGAGCAAGAGCTTTTTCCATCTAGGCTACAGTTTTATGGAACAGCTCGCCCTTGGATCTGAGCATGGAGGATAACTACTAGCATTTTAGGAAGAAACTGAAGGCCTCTATTTTTTTTGCTAGGGGCTAGTTTATTCAGGGGGGGAGGGGGAGAAGGGGAGTTTTTATGCCCGGGGTAGTTGGGTGTGAGGGGCTCAATGTTTTTTGGGGAGGGTGATTTGGGGTTGGGGTGGTGTTTTTTTATATGACTTTTTCTATGTCATTGTTTTTAATGGATGTGATGTACAGTAGACACCACTTTTCGCTACTTAGTTCTAGGTGCACAGGATATAAGAAATACATGAAATGAAAATAACATTTTTAGGAGAACAGTTTCAACTGCTCTTTGGTGATAGCACTACACCACCAAACCTCAGACTGGCATACCAGAACAAAGGCTGTACTTCTGATAAAATCACAGTTTACTTTTCTGCTTTGGTGTCCTATACAAATTCCAAACCAGACTGCGATATCTTCATCTAATGGCCAGTTTGGGTTTGATTTATCAAGCTTTTTCCTCCTTTGTTCTGTGTTGCTGTGGTTAAGTGGTAGTTTTATTCTTGGGGCCCTGTTTACTAAGCCATGCTATGGGCGTCGACACAGCACGTGCTAATTTTTAGCATGCACTATCTGATCTGAGGAAGAAGGGCAACCTTCGAAAGCTAATCAAGAAATGTATTATGTCCAATAAAAAAGGTATCATCTTATTTTCTTTGCCATGTTTTATTTTGTTTGATTTCTATAGATTCTACATGGAATGTTGCTATTCCACTAGCAACATTCCATGTAGAAGTCGGCCCTTGTAGATCACCAATGTGGCCGCGCAGGCTTCTGCTTCTGTGAGTCTGACGTCCTGCACGTACGTGCAGGACGTCAGACTCACAGAAACAGAAGCCTGCGCAGCCTTCTACATGGAATGTTGCTAGTGGAATAGCAACATTCCATGTAGAATCTCCAATAGTAGCAACATTCCATGTAGAATCTAGTGGAATAGCAACGTTCCATGTAGAATCTCCAATAGTAGCAACATTCCATGTAGAATCTAGTGGAATAGCAACGTTCCATGTAGAATCTCCAATAGTAGCAACATTCCATGTAGAATCTAGTGGAATAGCAACGTTCCATGTAGAATCTCCACTAGTAGCAACATTCCATGTAGAATCTAGTGGAATAGCAACGTTCCATGTAGAATCTCCACTAGTAGCAACATTCCATGTAGAATCTAGTGGAATAGCAACGTTCCATGTAGAATCTCCACTAGTAGCAACATTCCATGTAGAATCTAGTGGAATAGCAACATTCCATGTAGAATCTCCACTAGTAGCAACATTCCATGTAGAATCTCCAATAGTAGCAACATTCCATGTAGAATCTCCAATGGTATCTATTTTACTGTCATAGTAATGCTTGAATGTTTTCACTTATATACACTGTCGGCTAGCACATTTGCTTATTTCCGATCTGAGGAAGAAGGGCAACCTTCGAAAGCTAATCAAGAAATGTATTAAGTTATGTCCAATAAAAAAGGTATCATCTTATTTTCTTTTCCATGTTTTATTTTGTTTGATTTCTATTGATAACCTTAAGAGTGGACTAACACGGCTACCACACTCCTCTGCTTAGCATGCACTAAAAACACTAGCGTACCGTAGTAAACAAGGCCCTTGCTTTTCACAAATAACTTAGAATTTCTCTGACTCTGGAAGAAAGAAGACAAAACTAAGACATGAAACTAGGATTATATTTTTTTATGGAAGTCCTCTCAATCATAAAGTCATTTTGTAAACATGAGGTCTTCGGGCTGTCTTCATGTAGTTGGTATATGATGTGCTGGAAGTCTCCTAGTAAAGAAAGGAACGATTCTGATCTATTTTATATTTTACCAGGGAAATCTGAGACAAAGCATTCCATAATGTAGGACTCGCAACCGAAAAAACCAGTGTCACGTGGAGTCATATCTAATATACCGAAACGAGGGTGTAACCAGGTGTTGTTAGGAAGAGCAGAGGACACGAGAAGCGGTGTACAGAGTCAGATAACATACCAGAAATAGAGGTGATCCAGAATTTATAATCTTGAAGACACGGAGGAGGATTTTATAAGTGATTCTATGTGTAATCGATAACCAGTGAGCATTTTTAAAAAGAGGAGTGATGTGATCAGATTTTGTAGAATCTGAAATGAGTTTAACGGAAGTGCTTTTGGATCATCTGCAATGCAACACAGATCTTTTTGCCTTAGGCTCTTGTATAGCAAGTTACAGTAATCCAACTGTGATAGAACAAGAGAATGGACTAGTATGAAAACATAACATAACATAGTAGATGACGGCAGAAAAAGACCTGCACGGTCCATCCAGTCTGCCCAACAAGACAAACTTATATGTGCTAGTTTTTGTGTATATCTTACCTTGATTTGTTAACTGTCAATTTCAGGGCACTGACCGTACAAGTCTGCCCAGCACTATCCCCGCCTCCCAACCACCAGCCCCGCCTCCCACCACCGGCTCTGGCACAGACCGTATAAGTCTGCCCAGCACTATCCCCACCTCCCAACCACCAGCTCTGACTAGTATGAAAAGTGCCGAGAGGTGTAATAATGATTTGATAGAATGGACCTGATAGAGTTTAAGGAAACAGCATCAAATCAGAAAGTCGAGTCTGAAAGTCTAAAGTTTGATCAAGAAGGATACCAAACAGTTTTAGAGCAAGATGCACTAAAGACGTCGGTAATTCCCGTTCCCTACGGATTCCATAGTGAATCGGTAGGGAACGGGAATGCATCAACGATAGGGAATGCAAATGAGCTACTCGTTGTAGCTCACTTGCATTCTCTATTCCTTCGGTACCTGAGTCGGAGAATCGGGACGTCCCTTTTGATTAGGCTCCTCTTCCTGGTCTCTTCAGCCAATCAAAGCGGGCTTAGCTGGCTGTGGTTGCTGGAGGTCCCGATTCTCCAGCAACCAGGAAAATAGAAAAATTTCGCTGTGGAGGGGTAAGTGGCGCGGCGAAGACAAAATAGAAGGGGGAAAAAAACACGAGCGCCGGCAGAGCAAAAAACTGCGAAAAAAAGACGTCTCTCACAAGCGCAGGGAGAGTACGTCCTTAAAGGATGCCCCTCACATGCGCTCCCTGTTTTTTTTTTAAATCTTTTTTGGGGGGCCCTTTTCCTTTCCGATTCCCTCACAGGAGCCCTAACGAGAGGTGCAGACCTCCCGTTAGGGTTCCTACGGTAAGGGAATCGGAAAAACGGTAGTGCATCTCATTATAATGGGCTGCAACGGTAGTGCAGCTCATTATAATAGCTTTTGAATCATTTGCATTCCGTTTTCGTTGCCTGCTACCGTGGCAGGGAAAATGCCCTTAGTGCAGACCCCTGGTAAACTACTTGCATTTTAAACTGGCTGGAACCAGTTTAAAACACAAGTTGTGGGCTCGTTAGGTTTTGTGCATCTGGACCTTAGAGAAGTGACTAGAGTGATCTGAGTACCACAAAGCAGCAGCAGTGTGGAGAGAGATTAAGTAGGGAGATCCAAAAATAAAAGAACTTTACACTTCTCAGAGTTAAGTTTCAGTATATTAGCATTATTTCAGGAGAAAGTTTGTCATTGTGAGAGAGTATTTCATGGGGACTTGATGGATCTAGAGGTGTCAGTATCTACATATCGTCAGCATATATAAAACCTGTAAGACCTATGGACTGTAAGAGAAGAAGACATGGTGGCATAAAAATGTTAGAGAGTCAGTGCAAGAATGGAACCCTAAGGGACACCGCAAGATGGTGAATAGGTCCTGGAAGATGCTTCCTGAAGGTTAACCAGAAATTCCCTAGAAGATAAGTATGAGGTAAACCAATCCAGTATCTGGTCTGTCACGCTAATGTGGTGGAGATGCAGCAGGAGAATAGTGTGATCTACTAGTAACATAGTAAATGACGGCAGATAAAGACCTGTATGGTCCATCCAGTCTGCCCAACAAGATAAACTAATTATACATGCGTCTGGTAGCGCTATATAAATGCTAATAATTATAATAATAATGGTATGTGATTCTTTATATGTATACTCGAGTTTGATTTGTCCTTGCCATTTTCAGATTGTAGAAGTCTGCCCAGCACTGTTCTTGTATTAAAACGTCTGAAGTTAATGTCAAAACTCCTTAAAATTTACACTCCAACCCATCCATATCTATTTAGTCACAATCAGGGCAAAGACCATAGAAGTCTGCCCAGCACCGGTTTCGCTTCCCAATTACCGGTGTCACCACCCAATCTCAGTTAAGATTCAGTAGATCCATTCCTTCTAAACAGGATTCCTTTGTGATTATCCCACGCATGTTTGAATTCAGTTACCGTTTTCATCTCCACCACCTCCTGTGGGAGGGCATTCCATGTATCCACCGCCCTCTCCGTGAAAAAGTACTTCCTGACATTACTCCTGAGTCTGCTCCCCTTCAACCTCAATTTATGTCGTCTAGTTCTACTGCCTTCCTGTCTCCAGAAAAGGTTTGTTTAATACCTTTCAAATATTTGAATGACTGTATCATGTCAAACGTGGTTGACAGGTCAAGAGAAAAGAGAAGAACTGAAGTAGAGTGATCCAGATGGTAGCAAATAAAGGTAGTAACACCTACCATGAGGTTTCTGTAGTGTTGCCTGAACCCTGTCTGATTAGGGTGTAGTACGTTAGTTTATCAATGAAATCAGTAAGCTGGGAGTGCTTGATATACTCAGTGAATTTAGCACTGAGAGGTAGACTGGGACGATAATTAGAACAAGAGGAAGATGATTTAGTACAATCCTTTATTCTTGAACATAAAATAGCAGTCTTCCAGCTACTAGGGACTTGTGAATGGGACAGACTAGTTGTCACCATATGATGAATGTAGGGGTTCCGAACATTTGAGTAGCGTTTAAAAATAGAAGAAAGGATGGGGTCATGTGTGGCAGTGGTGGGCTTAAGAGACAATAGAGCTGCGGTAACAGCTGAAAGAGAAGGAATATTAAAGGCTGTCAAAGTAGCAGTAAGGGTGCTAGGAGAAGAAGGAACAAAGGTGGAAACAGGATGCTACTTATGCTTTTTTACAGTTGCTAGGTGCCTGGGTAGAGCAGAGCAGTATACACATAACTAAAACATAAAGAAAAAGGAAAGGAACTCCAATTATTGACAGAAAAGATATATAATCACACAGAAGAAAACCGAGGAGAAATACATTCACAAAAAGAAAAACATAATACATTCATGCAAAGGAAAGTATAAAGCACATAGCCAAGAACAAAGGTTGGTTCACCTAACCTACTGGCAGCAACTTCTGGCTAATCCTGATCTTCAAAAGCTAGTCTGAAAAGCCAGACCTTCAAGTTTACCTTCAAGTTTTTAAGGGACAGTTCACCATGAAGAGAAAGAGGCAAAGAGTTCTAAATATGGGGCGAGAGAAAAAAGAAGGCACGGTGTCTGGTTGTTTCTAGCTGGGCAAGTTTAGAACCTGGCAGGACGAGACGATGATTGTTTAAAGAACGGAGGACTCTTGCTGGTGAGTAGGGAATAGTAAGACGTTTGAGATGGTCTGGTGTACCCAATCTAAAAGCCTTGAATGTCAACAGAGCGAATTTGTAAGGAATTCAAAATAATACAGGAAGCCCGTAATGTTGTTTAAGCAAGGGGGATGTGTGATTGAAGCGACCAAAGAAATCTAATAGCCATGTTCTGTAATGTTTGAAGTTTCTTAAGTCTAAAGAGAATCCACGCGTGTGGAGAACTCAATAGATCCCACAGAGCATAAAATGAAAATAAAAAAGGTGGGTATATGAGCCAGGCTATCCAAGAACTGGAACCAAACTGAAGTGAAATCATGGGTTGACGTTATGAAAAAAATCTCAGATCACAAAATACAAATCCTGTGCACAACAGCTCAAGAAAGGTCTTAAAAAAGACAGTTGCAGAATCACTCCGTCTTACACTCTGCGGACCTTTCTTGAGCTGTTGTGCACAGGATTTGCATTTTGTGATCTGAGATTTTTTTTCATAACGTCAACCCATGATTTCACTTCATAGGTGATCTCAGTCATAAGACTTCTGATGTAGGCCGGTTGGCCGAAACACAACGTTGTGTCGAGTCATTGTTTATGTGATTTTGTTTTATTATCATTTATTTGGAAATTATTAAATACATTTTATTTCAAAACTTTGGTTTGGTTCCAGTTTTTGGATAGCCTGGCTCATATTCCCACCTTTTTTTTATTTTCATGACGTTTCTTAAGAGCAGAATGAGGTAAACCTGAATAGATGATGTTGCAATAGTCAAGACATGGGGTAAAGAATACAAGAATAAGCGCGTGGAATTCACCGTGATTAAAAAGGTGACGAATAGTCTGCAACTGTCGAAAAGTGAAAAAGCAGAGCTTGGACAAGGGTGAAATGTGTTGTGAAAAATAGAAGGAAGAGTCAAGAATTACCCCTAAATAGCGAAAGTAGAGACCGGAATGATGCTGTCCCAGATGTGATGTTGCAGGGAATGAATCCCTTAAGGACTGGATTTTATCAGAGAAAAAGTCACCCAATGCTTCCTCTCTTCTAACCAGAGCCTTAGTGCCACAAGCTCTGCCCAATTGCTCCCATAGTTCCAAAAGCAGCCACATTAAGGGAGAGTGTCTTCAGGTTGCTCAGGAAGAAGGTACTATAGAGAGAATATTTTGATATATTGAAGCTGCTCGAGGGTCACGGATGCAGGAACTTCAAGAATAGGTCTAAGCATGACAACATGTTTCAGGGACACGATAAACCGGTCATGTGCAACCTGCTTAACTGGGTGCTCTCATTTGCCAGGATAATTAGCAACACCTGCAAGAAACAACTGGACCCTATGGGGCTCATTTTCAAAGCACTTAGACTTGCAAAGTTTCATAGTAACCTATGGAACTTTGTATGTCTGAGTTGTTTGAAAATACACCTCCACGTCTATCTCAATAGTAGATTATGGACTTTTCCTTCAGGAACTTACCCAAACCTTTTTTAAACCCAGATACGCTAACTGCTGTTACCATATCTGCCGGGAACGAGTTTCTGAGCTTCACTATTCTTGGAGTGAAAAAATATTTCCTCCTATTTTTTTTTTAAAGTATTTCCATGTAATTTCATTGAGTGCCCCTTGATCTTTATACTTTTTTAAAGAGTGAAAGATTGATTCACTTCTACTCACTCTATACCACTCAGGATTTTGTACACCTCAACCATATCCCCACTCAACTGTCTCTTTTCCAAGCAGAAGAGCCCTAACCTCTTTAGCCTTCCCTCATATGAGAGGAGTTCCATCCACTTTATCATTTTGGCTGCTCTTCTTTGAACTTTTTCTAATTCCGCTAGATCTTTTTTGAGATTCTGCTATATATTTTTTGAGATACGGCAACCTGAATTTAATGCAATATTCATGGTGAGGTTGCCCCATGAAGCAATACAGAGGCATTATAATAATTCCTAGCATCCTAAGAAGTTCTTTGTTGTAATGTTTGGCTGGAGGTGGCGAGTGTGGTGGGAGATATGACATATTCACTGCCCGCGGCTGTTCGTGGCTTATCAGCTGCTTACCTCCATGAGCTATGTATTACCCCCTTGTGTTTAGTACTCATAATTCAGGCTTTTGATATTAGGTTTTAGCCAACAAACACCAATAAAACACCCATTACAACATAATAAATAGATATATGAATAAATAAGTAGGTAGATGTTTACAAGGTAAACCCCTGAAAAGGAACCCCATTCTCCTAGCATTTCCTCACTCTTCCTGTAGATTGTCTTATATCCTGAACTCAGTTTTTGTGCATTGCCTGCGCTCAGTATTTCTCGGTGACACAAATGCACATACGCGATTCCACCAGAAAGTGTACCAATCAATACTACCTGTGGTGTGAAAACACTGATTAACACTGCCTTTTTTGTGCCTAATTACAATTAATAAACACTTCAGAAAAGAATGTACCCAAGGATAATAAATATGTATCAGGAAATGCAGCATGACACTTCCAGGAGCTGATGTCAGTGCACAAAAGAACACGCATGACCATCGAAAGAGGCACAATTCCGAAGTACAGAAATGCAAAGGTAGCTTCTCTGAAACACAGCTTAGCAGTTGCAGAGGCTTAGGACTTGCAGCCCAGACAAATGGAAACTAGAATCAGGTAAGAGAGACACCCTGTCAGTACGAGACATGAACGGAACTAAACTATTACATGAAACTATTAAATGAAAGTTGCCTGTGGACACTTTTTGAACCACTGCACCTTCTGTTCTCTTCTGTCTTCTAGGAACTACAAATATAGAGTCTATTAAAACAAAGAACGGTTTTCCAAGAAGTAGGATCTGAGTTTTGATGCTGATTGTCCATGGTTTAATTGTAGGGGGCTTAGCCAGATCTTGAGGTGGGAGGGGGCCAGAGCCCAATGAGAGGGGAAGAGAGAGCAGGGCAGGCAATGCCGTCGCAGACCAGCGCTGGATGAAGTCTTCAGCAGGTGGGGGTTGGGACCCCCGCCAGCCAACCAAGGGCCCACAGCAAATTCGTGGCCTCACCTAGCTACACCACTGTTGTAGGCCAGTCTAATAATGAGCGCTGAGGAGAAAAGGTGTGTTTTCTGCCTTTTCAAATGAAAATAGTAATCCTTCTGGTAGAAATCCCAAGCAGGAGGTATGACACTGTATTTTGATGTGGCTCACATTAGATCTGAAACCAGTTGCTCGAGTTTGAAAGAATATGAGATACAGCAGAAACATTCTGAAGTAAGATAGAAGTAGATTATTGGCAAGACCACACCCAGAATATTATTTCCAGTTCTGGAATTCCAGTTTATCTACATTCATTATTACTGATTTACCAACCATCTCTACCTTTCCCTCATCTTAGGCAAATTTAATAGTTCCATCACACAAGACAATGTAGTTGACAGTTCACGTCAACACCATTTAGCTGTGATGCACCTTCTTTGTAGAATTCACTTCCAGTAGAACTAAGACGAGAGGTTTCATACGGGAAATTCAAGGCAGTCCTTAAGAACTGGTTGTTTGCTCAATCTTATAACTAGGCGGACTATGATAGATGATTCAACCATTTTGCTTCCCCTTCTTCCCTTATTTATTTATTATATAATTGTTCAAAGTTTAAATTATTGAGCTATACATTACCCAACGTTTTGTCTCTCTACACCGATATTTATGTTATTGTTTTTAATGTTTTGTTTTTGTCTACAAAAGCGTGTTCAATGTGATCTGCTTCCATTAATATAATTTACATTGCCTGATGTTTTCTGGGAAAGGTGGTATAAACATATTGCAAGTAAATAAATAAAAGGAATACAGATAGGCTGGAGACAGTCCAGAGAGAGAGAGAGGCTGTCAAAATGGTGCGGGGGTTGCACTAAAAAGTCATATGAGATGACACGTACGTGGCCGCTTGCATTTACGCACCACATGAGCATGAAAATGTACAGAATAGTAGAACTTTTGCAGGTACCTATACACTTGTGCATGTAAGTTTATTGTCCATCGAGAGGCCACAGGAGAAATGTCTGTTGGATGCTCCATCGTTCCACCAGGTCCACCTAGAGGATGATTGTTCTTGCATGTTTTATGTTGCTGGTCCTCTAATGTGGAATGATCTTCCCCTAGGACTAAGAAAAAATAGTATCTTTATTTATGTTTAGGAAACAACTTAAGACCCATCTGTTCTGACTAGCATTAAATGTTGAGGGTGGTTGTGGTTAACATAGTCATGAGTTTGTTGTATGGTGATTAAACTGACTATTTGACGTCCTATGATGAAAGATTTACATGAGGAAGTTGATATTTTTTTACTTCTTCTCAGTTTTGTCCTTTTTAAACTTAGATTGTTGTAAGTTTGAAGTCCTTGAATGGTTGAGAGGTTAGAAAATAGTTGTTTTCTCAGACGCTTAGAGTTGGCTAGCTGCAGTGCTGAAATGCTGGTCAGAAGATTGGATGCAATGCCGTGAAGGATCTGGAAGATGATACAGGCAACTTTGAACCTCATTCCGTCAGCGACTGGGAGCCAGTGAAGTTTGGCAAGGTAAGCGGAGGCACTGTCATGTTTGTTAAGTTTGAAAACGAGTCTTGCCACAGTGTTCTGAGCTATTTGAAGTTTACTTAGGAGTTGTAATTTGATGCTGAGGAAGAGAATGTTGCAGTAATCAATGTGTGGCAAGACAAGCAGTTGTACCAAAAGCAAGAAAGTGGTCTGGTTGAACTATGACTTTAGTAGTTGGAGCTGTCTCGTTTTGAATAGTGTTGATTTCCAGAGACGATTAATTTTATTTTCGAAATCTATTTTTAGACGTTTTTCTACGAAGTCCGTCAGAAGTACGTTCAAATCACAAGGGGGTGTGTTGGGGGCATTTCAAAGGTGGGATTAGGGTGTGCCTATCGCTTGGATGTTTTACAGCCATAATGGAATGGAACAAAACAAAAACGTCCAGGACTAAAACCAAGACGTTTTGGTCTAGACCTGCTTTCAGAATGAATAAGCGGCAGTCACAGATCGCCTCCCTTCGGGCCTTCTCTCCCTGTGTCCCACCCTCACGGAAACCGGAAATTGCATCAGACGAGGGCAGGACAGAGGGAGGGAAGGCCAGAAGAGAGGTGATCTGCGACTGCCACTTTGAATGCAGGGGGCCCGGAGCCATGGAGGCAGGCAGGTGAGACCGTGGACTGCAGCGACGGGGGGGCGGTAGCAGTGGGGGGGGGGGGGGGGGGGGTGGAGGCGGGGCGGTCTTGCCCCGGGCCCGGCCTAGCCTCTCAGCAGCCCTGCAGCACTGTACACAAAGGACTCAATTCCAAACATGGCGCTAATAAAATGTCGTGCTAAGCATGTCTATAAATAATGCTCAGAGTTGGTCACTGTTTATAGAATAGTGTTTAGTGCTGGGATCTGTGCCAGCTTTTTGGCGTGAGGATTTACACCAGGTAAAACCTGGTGCAAAGTCTCGTGCCAAAATTACATGCAGATCTCTCTTATTCGATAAAACCATGCGTAAATTCCAGGAATCTGCCCTTGCCCCTCCCATGGCCACGCCCCCTTTTGGATCCATGCATACAGTTTACGTGCGGATCCCGGCACCTAAAATGCACGTGTAAATTTTGATTGATGCCAATTAGCGCCTTTAATTGATTATTATTAGTGTCCAATTATCATTGCTGATTGGTTTGTTATTCAATTAAATTGCAGGCAGAAATTTGGCACAAGCTCCTCCAATTTCCGCACGTAATTTTTAATGCCATATATAGAATTAAGCCGAAAACACATAAGAGTCAGCCCTGCTTTAGAACTTACAATTTATTCAAGACAGAAAAACAGGACAAATAAGGGATTCAGGGAGTTACTTATTGTGGGAATGATTAAAATAGATACAGGTACTAAACAGGTGAACAGAAGTAAGAGTTAAAAGTAGTCGCAAAAAGGTGGCTTTTAGCCTAACTTTGAATTCGGCCAGAGATGGAGCCAAGAGCGTAGCCAGACACCCAATTTTGGGTGGGCCTGGGCCCAAGATGGGTGGGCAGAAGAACCCCGCCCCCATCCCACAGGTGATTTGGTCTCTCCTTCTCTCACCTGCATGACATATGGTCTCTCAAACATCCCCCCTCTCCTGCATACCTTTTTAATAGCAGATTTTCACCACAAACTGCTCATGTTGGCACCACAGCCTTCCCACTGATGCAACTTCCTGTTTACCCATAGGTGGGAATACGTCAGAGGGAAGGCTGTGCGGCTGGTGCAAGCAATACGTATCAGTCACTGCTTGCTGCAGGCGAAGGTCTGCTATTTACAAGATATGCAGGAGGAACAGATGTTGGGAGCTTTCAGGTGGTGGGGTTGGGAATCCCTGCCAGCCACATCATAGGTGTGCTGCTACTGGGTGGGCCTGGGCCCAAGATTGGGTGGGCAGAAGAATCCCACCCCCATTCCACAGGTGATTTGGTCTCTCCTTCTCTCACCTGCATGCCATATGGTCTCTCAAACATCCCCCCCTCTCCTGCATACCTTTTTAATAGCAGATTTTCACCAGCAACGAGCAGCAACTAATACACACTGCTCATGTTGGTCCCATGGCGAGTAGTATGTATCAGTCGCTGCTTGCTGATGGCAAAGATCTGCTATTTACAAGGTATGCAGGAGAGACAGTTGTTGGGAGTTTTCAGCAGGTGGGGCTTGGGAATCTCTGCCAGCCACATCATAGGTGTGCTGCTACTGGGTGGGCCTGGGCCCAAGATTGGGTGGGCAGAAGAATCCCACCCCCGTTCCACAGGTGATTTGGTCTCTCCTTCTCTCACCTGCATGTTGGCACCACAGCCTTCCCACTGATGCAACTTCCTGTTTACCCATAGGTGGGAATACGTCAGAGGGAAGGCTGTGCGGCTGGTGCAAGCAATACGTATCAGTCACTGCTTGCTGCAGGCGAAGGTCTGCTATTTACAAGATATGCAGGAGGAACAGATGTTGGGAGCTTTCAGGTGGTGGGGTTGGGAATCCCTGCCAGCCACATCATAGGTGTGCTGCGATTGGGTGGGCAGAAGAATCCCACCCCCATTCCACAGGTGATTTGGTCTCTCCTTCTCTCACCTGCATGCCATATGGAGGCATATTTTCAAAGCACTTTGGGAGGCTAAGTTCCATAGGTTTCTATGGAACTTTGGGAGGCTAAGTGCTTTGAAAATATGCCAAATGGTCTCTCAAACATCCCCCCTCTCCTGCATACCTTTTTAATAGCAGATTTTCACCAGCAATGAGCAGCAACTAATACACACTGCTCATGTTGGTCCCACGGCGAGTAGTATGTATCAGTCGCTGCTTGCTGATGGCAAAGATCTGCTATTTACAAGGTATGCAGGAGAGACAGTTGTTGGGAGTTTTCAGCAGGTGGGGCTTGGGAATCTCTGCCAGCCACATCATAGGTGTGCTGCTATTGGGTGGGCCTGAGCCCAAAGTGTGCGGGCCTAGGCCCACCCATGCCCACCCTTGGCTGCGCCACTGCATGGAGCATGATGTGCCAACACAGGAAGTCTATTCCAGGCATAGAGAGCAGCCCCTCCCTTCCTGGTAGGTGGGGAGGGGGTGAGACTGGACCAGAGCAGAGAACAGTCACTCCTAAGTCAGCCTTTCTTGCTGCTCCTGCCTCTGGTCTACCCCAGTTTAACAGTTCCACTTCCTTCCTGTGTACAAATGAAGCCCTGGTATATCCGACACAAACTCACACACTCACAACATGCTGATCTCATCCTTCTTGCCTTCAGAAATGTGTTCACTATTCAAGGGCATTCCCCAGATGTACTACTAGGATACTATTTATAACGTTCGTGGAGCTGTGCCCTCCGTACAGATTAGGTGGGAAAAAAGATTTTCCAGGTCAGGACACACAAGTAGAGTGTCTGCTAAAGTTCATTGAGGTGGATAGTTTTGTGAGGCCAGCTAAAAAATATTTTCCAAGTAAGTGGGGGGGGGGGGGGGGGGAACACCTTTTGAAGGCTGACTAAACATGTTTATCCCTCATGGCTAAATTTCTAATGCTACAAAGGGGTGCAGCCCGATCATTTTTGTTTCATCTAGTCTCCTGTGTCATTTCCAGGAACTTTTGTTTTGTTTTGTTTTGTTGTTGATGTTTTTGTTTTGGAAGCAATATCATTTGTAGTGTAGGGCTGCTGCCGGACATGTTGGAGCCCAGAGTAGAAATTTAGAAAGGGACTGCAAAGCCTACAAAACAGGCTGTGTTTCATTCATCTTGAACAAGTTTGGGGCCCCTATGGCATAGGGACTCAGGGCAATTACCTTGATTGTATCCCCTTAACAGTGGAACTGAGTATGTCTGTGTCTATCTAGTGTGTGTATGTATGTATCTGTCTTCATGTATGTCCATCTAAACATGTGTGTGTGATTTATTCCTACATCTGTCCATGTGTACTTCTATCTATTTATATGTGTGTGTGTGTGTGCGTGTGTGGTTTATTCATCTATCTATTTGGTTTATGTATTTGTGTGTTTGTGTGTGGTTTATTCATTTGTCTATTTGTGCTTCTTTTTATTTGTGTGTGTGTGTGAGGCAGGAGCGTAGCCAGACTTCGACGGGAGGGGGAGGGGTCCAGAGCCCAAGGTGAGGGGGCACATTTTAGCCCCCCCCCACCATTTTTGACTTCCCTGCCGCCGTCACCACCACCTTTGACCACCCCCCTGGCGCCGACCCTTTCAAACCCCCCTTCCTGCCGCTGCCAACCCCCGCCAGCCGAAGTCCTCTACCAATGTCCGGTGCAGGATGTCAGACTCACAGAAACAGAATCCTTGCAGATCAGCAATGTGGCCACGCCGGAGAAGAGGACTTTGGCTTGCGGGGGTTGGGGAACCCCGCCAGCAGAGGTACCCGACGGCGGGGGAGTGTTGGCAGCGGGAGGGGGGGTTGAAAGGGTCGGCGGCGGGGGGGGGGGGGGGGGCATGCCCCCGTGGCCCCATGTAGCTACGCCCCTGGTGTGAGGGATTTATTAATCTATCTATTTGTGTTTCTATCTATTTATGTGTGTGTATGTGGTTTATTCATAAGTACATAAGTATTGCCATACTTGGAAAGACCAAAGCTCCATCGAGCCCAGCATCCTGTTTCCAACAGTGGCCAATCCAGGTCACAATATACCTGGCAAGATCCCAAAAATGTACAAAACATTTTATACTGCTTATCCCAGAAATAGTGGATTTTCCCCAGTCCATTTAATAACGGTCTATGGACTTTTCCTTTAGGAAGCCGTCCAAACCTTTTTTAAAGTCCGCTAAGCTAACCGCCTTTACCACATTCTCTGGCAACGAATTTCAGAGTTTAATTACACATTGAGTGAAGAAAATTTTCTCCGATTCGTTTTAAATGTACTACATTGTAGCTTCATCGCATCTATCTAATTAACAAATCATTATCTGAGGGATATTTACCTGAAAGTCTGAAATTGGCAACTGTAAAACCATTATTGAAGAGGGTAGTAGGAGACGCAAGTCATCCAAAATGTTATAGGCCTATTTCTGTGCTGCCATTTTTGACCAAAATTATTGAAAAAGCAGTTTTAAGACAGTTACAGGAGTTTGTTGTGCCATTGTATTTTCAATACGGTTTCAGGGAAAAGTACAGTGTTGAATTTCTATTGTTATCTTTGACTAATGAACTGTGATTGGGATTAGATTAGAATGTTTGTTTGTTTTTGTTTAGTCACCTTGAATATCACGCCAGCTTTTGATATGGTCAATCGTACTTTATTGCTGAAAGAAATGAATAAGTTGGGCATCTGTGATAGAGTATTACAGTGGTCTGAGTCTTATTTGCAGGACAGAGAATTTGTGGTTCAGATTGGAGGAGTGTGGTAGTGGGGTTCCTAGCCCATTATAAACCATAAAGCTGTATGTCTCTGTTGATCACCCCACCCCTCACCTATCCACACCCATCCTGTTAGAATATCAATGATATGCTTTGATGTCCCCATGCATACCTCCGACCCACCCCCATCCTCCCACCCTGTCAGACTGTCATAGTAATGCTTGAATGTTTTCACTTATATACACTGTCAGCTAGCACATTTGCTTATTTCCGATCTGGCGAAGAAGGGCAACCTTCGAAAGCTAATCAAGAAATGTATTAAGTTATGTCCAATAAAAAAGGTATCATCTTATTTTCTTTTCCATGTTTTCTTTTGTTTGATTTCTATAGATTCTACATGGAATGTTGCTATTCCACTAGCAACATTCCATGTAGAAGTCGGCCCTTGTAGATCACCAATGTGGCCGCGCAGGCTTCTGCTTCTGTGAGTCTGACGTCCTGCACGTACGTGCAGGACGTCAGACTCACAGAAACAGAAGCCTACGCAGCCTTCTACATGGAATGTTGCTAGTGAAATAGCAACATTCCATGTAGAATCTCCAATGGTATCTATTTTACTGTCATAGTAATGCTTGAATGTTTTCACTTATATACACTGTCGGCTAGCACATTTGCTTATTTCCGATCTGAGGAAGAAGGGCAACCTTCGAAAGCTAATCAAGAAATGTATTAAGTTATGTCCAATAAAAAAGGTATCACCTTATTTTCTTTTCCATGTTTTATTTTGTTTGATTTCGATGGTTAAGATTGATGATCATGTTTCTCATTCTTATAAGATAAATCGTGGTGTACCTCAGGGGTCAGCCCTGTCTGCATTATTGTTATACTAGTAAAAAAGCCCCGTTTCTGATGCAAATGAAATGGGGGCTAGCAATGTTTTCTTCTGTGTGCATGTGGGAGTGTGTGTGTCCCTGCCCTCTGGCCTCTCTCCCCTCCCCCCTCTGAGTCCTTCACTGTTACAGAGCCAGCGATTTGATTTCGTGCTCTGCTGTTTTCCTTCACTGACTGTGTTACAGAGAGGGCGGGGCAGACACTCATAGGGAAACCGGATATCTCGCCCCCTTCACACTTCCGGCTGGAGGCTTCATAGAACGTTGGTGTTGCCTTTTATATAGAGAGATATGGCATCCCTGGGTGACATTTTTCAGTCATCAGGAATTTCTTTAAGAATGTAAGCTGATGATATCCAGTTTTTTTTCTTCCTATTGTTGGTGATTTGGATAGTTCTGTAAGAACTTTGACTACTCATCTTGACGCTGTTTCCCAGTGGATGCGACGTCACAATTTATCTTTGAATTTTTCAAAGACAGAAATGATGTATTGTGGGTAGAAGGTTAGATCCTTCGCTTCCCTTAGTCCTGAAATATCAAGGTGTGGATTTGTATGTGAAACAAGTTCCTCGCAGTTTAGGAATGATACTGGACTCAGAGTTACGTAAGCAAGCACAGATAGACCATGCAATTTCATCTTCTTTTCGTCAATTATGGGTTTTGAGTAGGCTAAAAGGTATGACATCGATTAGTGATTTTCACACAGTCTTGCAGAGTCTGATATTATCAAGACTGGACTTTTGTAATTCACTTTACAATGACCAGGATTCAGGCTCTGCAGATTTTGCAAAATGTAGCAGCCTGGCTGCTTGTGGGTATAAATAGGTCTGACTATATCACTCCAACTTTAGAAAGCCTACATTGGTTACCGATATATCGTGCAGTATAAAATATTAAATTTGATTCATCAACGAGTCCATGATTTAGTACCTCAATATTTTGTAGATAGTCTGACCATATATAAACATCATAAAGCATTGCACTCTGAAGGAATGAACTAACTTAATCTACATGTTGCTTATCAGACACACGAAAGCAATACTTTTTCAATCGCCAGAGTGGATTTGTGGAATCATCTTCCTGGTTATTTGTGATCTAATCTACAACATTTTAAGAGACTTTTGAAAACTTACTTTTTTTGTGCAAGCGTTTATGGAAGGTTATTTTTTTTTAATCTTTCTGACAGTTTTCTCTAGTAAGTCTGTCCCTAAGCTGTAATTATTTATATGATTTGAATGATGTTTTATGGAGTCTATTGTTTTTGTTTTGCTTTTATGAATGTTCTTCTGTAACCCGCTTTGGAATTAAGGCGGGATATACATTTATGAAATAAATAAATAAATAAATATCTGTCTATTTGTGTTTCTATTTATATGTGTGTGTGTAGTTTATTCATTTGTTTATTTGTGCTGCTTTCTATTTTTTGTTTGTGTGAGTGTGTGTATATAACTTTCTGCTACCCACTCATGAGACTGTCAAATCCTTTCTCAAAAAGCATTCTCCCTCACATGGCTTTCTTGATGCATGCTCGATTTCTTTATTAAGAACTGCATCGAGAGGATTCATTGACCTTCTTCAAGCTCATATCTCATTTATGCTGACTCAGGGTGCTTTTCCTCTGTGGAAAGGTTCCCTAATACTTACCCCGATCCCTAAGAGCACCTCAACATTGAGAGACGTTACTAATTACAGGCCTGTCACTTCTATCCCATTGTTGGCTAAGTTAATGAAGGGAATAGTTGGTGCTCAGTTTATGAATCATCTTTCTTCCTCTTGCATAAATCCCAGTCAGGCTTTAGGCCTTGTTATAATACTGAGACAGTCTTGACCACCTTAGTGTCTGATTTTAAGAAAGCAATCAGTATAGGCTTTAAGTTTTCAGTGATGCAATTCGATATGTCAAGTGATTTTCTCCTCGTAGATCATGAGTTGCTTTTAGGCCTGTTGGACCAATTCAGACTGTGTGAGAAGGTTCACCAGTGGTTCCGCAGCTTCCTATAATCTAGATCGTATCGGGTGACGTTGTCAGGCTCTCTATCACCATCCTGGTCTCCTGACTGTGGGGTGCCACAGGGCTCACTGCTAGCTCCAATTCTGTTCATGTTATAGTGGCTCCATTAGGTGAAAGACTGGAGGCAGTGGGGTTTCTGCACTTTCAGTTATGCGGACAATGTCACAGTCTATATCCCTTTCAAGATTGGTCTTCCAGAAATTGACCCTAAGATTAGGCTTAGTCTTGATTTATTGGAATCCTGGGCTTTCAAATTTACATTTAGGTTAAATAGAGCTAAGACTAAATCAAAAGGGAGGGACTCCTGTGAGACAGAGTAGAATTTGGCACCAGCACATTTTTCTGCCGGGATCATGAGTGATAATTGGTGCAGGTCTCTGTGATGCCGCAATCCATGTGGAGGGGCATAATTGAACAAAAATGTCTATCTCCATGGGCGTTTATCTCCGAGAACGGGTCCGTGAAGGGGCAGACCGAACCGTATTTTCGGAAAAAATAGACGTCCATGTTTTATTCGACAATTTGTGAGCTGGGCGTTTTTGTTTTTCAGCGATAATGGAAAATGAAAGCGCCCAGCTCAAAAACGAATAAATCCAAGGCATTTGTTCGTGGGAGGGGCCAGGAGTCGTAGTGCACTGGTCCCCCTCACATGCCAGGACACCAACTGGGCACCCTAGGGGGCACTTTTACAAAAACAAAAAAAAAAGGTAAAAGAGCTCCCAGGTGCAGAGCACCCTTCCCTTGGGTGTTGAGCCCCCCAAATCCCCCTCAAAACCCACCGCCCACACCATTACTATAGCCCTAAGGGGTGAAGGGGGGCACCTACATGTGGGTACAGTGGGTTTGGGGGGCGGTGTGGAGGGCTCCCATTTACCTGCACAAGTGTAACAGGTGGGGGGGATGGGCCTGGGTCTACCTGCCTGACGTCCACTGCACCCCCTAATAACTGCTCCAGTGCCAGGGAGGTGGGTATGACATTTGAGGGTGAAAATACAAAGTTGTGAAACGGCATATTTTGTGGTGGGAGGGGGTTTGTGACCACTGGGGGAGTCAGGGGAGGTCATCCCCGATTCCCTCCAGTGGTCATCTGGTCATTTAGGGCACTTTTTGGGGCCTTATTTGTGGAAAAACAGGGTCCAGGAAAAGTGCCCTAAATTCTCGCTAAAAACGCATATTTTTTTTCCATTATCGGCGAAAGGCGCCCATCTCTGATCGGCCGATAACCACGCCCCAGTTCCGCCTTCGACACGCCCCCATCAACTTTGTCCGCATCCACGACGGAGTGCAGTTGAAAACGTCCAAATTCGGCTTTCGATTATACCGCTTTATTCGTTTTTGTGGAATGAGGTTTGCAATGCACGTGTGCAGAATTCATGCCTGAAGGAAAAGATCATTAACACCCATCATGTGATAGGTGAGAGATTTTTTTTTTCCATTGATGTATTTCCTCTTTTAGGTTCTGTTTACTGGAGGAAAAGAAAAGAATGCCTTATTGGAAGCTCATGGCCATCCGCCAGTCTGTACACTAGTATCAGTGCAGAAACCAGTGGATGGGTTTTGATGAAACTGGACATGTGAGTGGTAGATCTTAAGAGGTGTTGAAATGATACTTTCAGCAGAAGAACTTGCAGGAGGGCTAGAGAGGACTCCCAGGTCCTGATAGCCCATAAGAAGTGGAGCAAGGGGAAGGGAGATGAACAGTAGTGAAGTAGAGAGAGAAGGGGGCTGCAGATCCATGAAGATAAGTATTGAAAGTATAAAACACTTTTGCAAATTTTGTGTAGTCCGTGTGCACCTTTCCAATTTTGTTTACAGTGGATTGGCCACTGTTAGAAACAGGATGCTGGACTCGATGGACCTTTGGTCTTTCCCAGTATGGCAATACTTATGTACTTAACAAATTCAGAAAACCTGGGGGTCAACATTTACTGGAGGTGGTTAGTGTTAAAAAAAAAACCTGATTGCTGCCCACTAAATCAGACCTACATGTTTAGTTGGGCCCTATCTGGGCACCTGCATTAAATATCCAGGTGGCCCCCAGAGGCTATCTGGGTACGACCAATATTCAGTGTTTTATGGCATAGCTAACCAGGCAAAGACAGGACTTAGGTCCTATCTGCTCTGTTAGTTATACAGGCACCAACACCAAATTTTGCCAGTGCCTGTATAACTCACAGCTGTGCCCAGAGTCTGTCCCTGCACTGTGCTGGCACTAACTGATGAGTGCTGTGGCAATCGGAGCAGATATTCATCAGCGCTGTCTAGTTAAGTGTCAATGAACATCCACTTTCGACCTGCTCAGCACAATTAAATTGAGTAGGAGCCTCCTCTGCCTGGTTAATTTGTTTTGAACTACTGTTCGATCCCTTGTTTGATAAGATGAACTGATTTTATACCTTTTCAGCACTCATACATGCCTAGAGTTGCCTTACCATTTCAGGATCCAATGGCTTTATTTTTGAGGTTCTCCAACGTCAGCAAAACCCAGAGATGTCCAAGTAAGTCCAGTGGCTTTATTTCTAGGCATGACGATGTTCTTCAAATAGCATGAGCCTCCAAACACGGAACCTTATTAGCCTCAGTTCAATAGAAGGAGAGGCTTTTGAGACGGTAAAATACAGGTGTTGGTTGTGATTTTGTATGTGCCCCCCCCCCCCCACACCCTTATAAATTTAGAATGAATAGACTTGGCTACACCAAACTTTGTATGGAAGTAAATTCCTGGGAGGTCATCCGACCTTTCCATTTTTTTAAAGTTGGTGAATGTTTTGAGAGAAGGGGAGGTACAGGCAAAACTAGGCAGTAACCTAGGGGTGGCAGGTTCTGAGGGGGAGGGGGGCAGAAAAAAGCAACTGTAGTCAAAGCAAAAATAATAGCCCTGACAGCCACACAAATCCAAAAAGGAACATCTACATATACTTTAAAAAGCTGAATAACCTAAAGAATGATATCCATTGATGAGTTTCTATAGAACAGTTGTAGGGTAATCAAGATTGTAGAGTTTCATTATCAAATTTTTGGAGGGGGAACCAATGGCCTAGAGACCTGAAAGTCAATTGAAGGGGGGCATAAGGCTAGAGGTTTGCCAAGGGTGCACAATATTCTTGCACCAGCCCTGGGTATGGAGAGGGGCACCATTGAAAAAGGAATTCATCTAAACTGTCACCTTTTGTCCTTATAATCAAAGAAAATTGCTTGATTAGTAAACTCTTAAGAGAGGTTTGTAGGATTTAAGAGGGTATATTGAGTGAAAAGTTCCCATGATGCTCCTGCATGATTAAAAGGCATAGTTATCAACATGGGCTACCATTAAGACCTGTTATTTACTGTTACCCCAGTTATTAGTGACTAGGTTTCATTGCAAAAAATGGGACCTGTCTTAAAATAGCATGAGTTAATGGTAAAATAATGCGTCTACCTTTTCCTACCTGAGCACACAATTCTGGAATGCGCTGCCGCGAAACATAAAAACGACCTACGAACAAGCTAACTTCCGAAGTTTACTGAAGACCCATCTCTTCAACAAGGCATACAACAAGGATCAACAAATATGAACTCCTGTACACATACCCAGAACTGCCCTTACAATATTTGCTTGCCAAACCATTACCATGTTTTTCGCTACTACTAAATACACATTTTCTATATAACTCTTATATAGTTCTTAAATATTTCTTACTATGATTGCTTGCTAAAATACGATCATGTTTTATCATTATCATGTTACCCCAAATCCTTCTGTTATTACTAATTGTATACTTTCTCATGTATTCTCATTGTTCATGATGTATTGTAAGCCACATTGAGCCTGCAAAGAGGTGGGAAAATGTGGGATACAAATGCAACAAATAAATAAATAAAAATCTTAATGCTAGCCCACATTGATAATTTCCCCTTAAGGGAACAGTTGATAGAAAAACAGTTAGATAGGTAGCCTACATAAACAAACTGTACACATAATACAACAGAAACTATAAGAATTTTCAGAGGGTTAAAGGACAAGTAGATAACCCTGGTCTGTATTTATATGTTTAGACAATTCCTTCTTCAAATATTGAACGAGGAGCTGTCTTATTGCATGTATGTCCCAGAGCCGTAGGACTCTTCCATGCCATGACGTTTTGACGCGAGGGCGGTGCAGACACTCCAGTGCACACCGGATATCTCGGGCACCTCAACTTCCGTGGAGGCTTCAAAACGTTGGGGTTGCCTTTTATATAGAGAGATATCTTTTTTCTAACTGATATTATGTCTGTTTTTAACGGTGCATAGTTTCACCTTGTCATTTCCCTCTATTGTTGAGGTTTCCTCTTTTGTAACCTGAGCAGAATCCTGTGAAATGTGCGGAATGTAAGAATTTTGATGGTATGGTATGGTAATGGTTAGCTATGCAGGCAGTGTCGGTGTCAGCGTAATTTCTGGGACTGCCCTACTTCTGCCCCAAACCTCCTGGCACTGCCTGGAACTGTCCAGGCAGTGCCGGGAGGTTTGGGGCAGAAGTAGGGCAGTGGCACTGTCTCTCTTGCCCGGTTAAATCCTTTTGAATATAGCGCCTGATGACACATAGCAGAAGGAAGGTTTTGTAGAGAGAAATAATTTCCTTGCAAAGTGAATGGGGGCACAGGCAGAAAATAAAGTGCTGATTATATTCTGAGTTTTAGGAGAAAGGTTTGCAAGAAGGAGCAAGTGAGGTGGCTTTCCTATCTCCAGTCCATAGTTCAAAGGCTGGATTAGGAAATCTAATTGAGAGTGGACTGCATATTAAATAAAAAGAAAATAAATCTTTTGAGGGGATTGGTGACATTATAAAGCATGAAAGAGAAGCTCAAGAGGTTTATAGAATGTCACAGAACTCAGCTCTTCAATTAAATTATTTTCTTTTAATGCTGCAGTCCATATTAACTGTGCATTTTAACAAATCATTTCCCTGTTCCCTCTGGCTTACACCTTCCCTCCTTACTCCTCCCCCCTCTTTTCATTTACTGAACTCCCAGGATCAGAAAGTATCCAACTCAGGGCTTTCCAAGCCTGTCTTAGGGACCCCAAAGCAAGTCAGGTTTTCCGGCTATCCATAATGGCTCTGCATGAGAACACTTTGCATAATTTGGGTCTTCAAAGCATGTAGATAGATCCTTCTCATATATTTTCATTATGAATATCCTGACTGGCAGTAAAGCCCCCAGGACGGATTTGGGAAGCCTTAATATGACTGTTTTCTCCTCCTTGTCTTAAGGAGGATATTTTTCTATTTCAGTCTCCAGACCAGCCATTCCCAACCCAATCCTTGGTCCACACCTAGTCTCCTCGGACTTTCAGGACATCTACAATGAATATGCATGAGATAGAATTGCATCACTGCCTCAATTGTATGCAAATGTAACTCATGCATATTCATTGTGAACAGTGCATTCTTTCTAGCAAAAAAGGTGCCGGTACTGAAATGCCAGATCACCCTTCAGGGGTGTGGGGTGATCACTGAGGAACCCATGCCACAATAGCCAGGCCCCCTGCAACCAATCATAGACTCTATGACAAAGCAGAATTGGTGTGTCACAGATGGGGAATATGGGTCAATTTTAGCAGGCAATGGAAAAGGTGCTGGTACTCAGCACCCCCAAGTACCCCCTCAAAAAAAGCCCTGATTGTGAATAACCTGAAAACCCAATGGGACTAGATGTGCCCCAAGAACTGGGTTCCCTTCTCCACCATCGCCAACTCCAGGCTCCGCCCTTTCTGCCTTGCCTCTCCCTATGTTTGGAATAAACTTCCTCAGCCCATACGCCAAGCCCCCTCCATGCCCATCTTCAAATCCTCGCTCAAAGCCCATCTCTTCAATGTCACCTTCAGCACCTAACCATTTCACCTCTACCCAGGAATCTAGACTGCCCCAATGTGATTGTCTGCACATGCTGTCCATTAGATTGTAAGCTGACTTCACATGTTGTCCATTAGATTGTAAGCTCCTTTGAGCAGGGACTGTCCTTTGTTAATTGTACAGCGCTGCGTAACCCTAGTAGCGCTTTAGAAATGTTAAATAGTAGTAGTAGTAATAGTAGTAGTTGGGAATAGCTGCTCCGTTAGTTCTTTCTTTAAATTTAGCTCACACACTTTCCAGTTGCATTATGTTCAGGTACAATAGTCATTTCTCTGTCCCTATACAGCTTACAAACTAGTTTTGTACCTGAGGCAATGAAGGGTTAAATAAGTTGCTCAAGATCACGAAGAGCAGCAGCAGGATTTGAACCCCAACTTCTAGTTTTCCATCCACTGTTCTTACCGCTAGGCATTTCCTCATCTTGTTAAGAATTTGAAATTGTATTCTCTCATGGCATTTGTCGTTTTTCTACTGGAAGAGTCTCAAAGGGGCCCTTTTACTAAGCCGCGTAAGCGTATACACCTGCCCAACGCGTGCTAATATGGAGTTACTGCACGGCTACCGCGTGGCCCTTGCGGTAATTTAATTTGTGGTGCATGTCTGCTACGTGCGCCTGAAAAATATTTTTTATTTTCGGGTGTGCGTTATCTAAGCGTGCCAAGTGGCATTTGGCACGCGTAGGTCATTACTGCCCGGTTACCACATGAGACTTTACCACTAGGTCAATGGCTGGCGGTAAGGTCTCAGACCCCAAATGGATGTGTGGCAATTTTGATTTTGCCGCACGTCCATTTTCGGCAAAAATTTTAAAAAGGGCTTTTTTACAGGCATGCTGAAAAATGGATTGGCGTGCACCCAAAACCTGCGCCTACACTACCACAAGCCATTTTTCATTGCACCTTATTTATTTATTTATTTGTTACATTTGTATCCCACATTTTCCCACCTATTGGCAGGCTCAATGTGGCTTACATAGTACCGTAAAGGCGATCGCCAATTCCGGTAGAAACAAATACAGTAATGTTTTGGTGGGGTAAGGTTCAAGTGTAGCAGTCATATAGGGAATTGTAGAGAGGAAGAGTTCTTATGTGTCCATTACGAGCTTTGGTTTCGTTGTGTTGCAAGGTACCGGCATTTAAGTTGGGTCGGTGGGGTATGCCTTTTTGAACAGGTTGGTTTTTAATGCTTTCCGGAATTTTAGGTGATCATAAGTTGTTTTCACGGCTTTTGGTAATGCGTTCCATAGTTGTGGGCTTATGTGGGAAAAGCTGGATGCATAGGTTGATTTGTATTTGAGTTCTTTGCAGCTAGGGTAGTGGAGATTTAGTTATGTTCGTGTTGATCCTGTTGTGTTTCTTGTTGGTAGGTCTATGAGGTCTGTCATGTATCCTGGGGTTTCGCCGTAGATGATTTTATGGACCAGGGTGCAGATTTTGAAAGCAATACGTTCTTTGATTGGAAGCCAGTGCAATTTTTCACGGAGGTGTTTGGCACTTTCGTATTGCGTTTTTCCAAATATAAGCCTGGCCGCTGTGTTTTGAGCAGTCTGGAGTTTCTTTATGGTTTGTTCCTTGCATCCTGCATAGATTCCATTACAGTAGTCTACATGGCTTAGTGTCATTGATTGTATCAGGTTGTGGAATGTTTCCCTTGGGAAGAATGGTTTCAGGCGTTTGAGTTTCCACATTGAGTGGAACATTTTCTTTGTTGTAGATTTCACTTGGTTCTCTAGTGTGAGGTTGCGGTCGATTGTTACGCCGAGAATTTTCAGGCTGTCTGAGATCGGGAGGGTATGGTTTGGGGTGGTTATTTTTGTGGGTTTGTACGTGTTGTATTGGGATGAGAGGATGAGACAATGTGTTTTTTCTGTGTTGAGTTTTAGCTGAAATGCATTTGCCCATGTGTTCATGATATTCAAGCTGAGCTTGATTTCGTTGGTGATTTCTGTCAGATCATGTTTGTAGGGAATGTATATTGTGACATCGTCTGCATAGATGAAAGGGTTAAGCCCATGGCTGGATAAGGATTTGGCTAGTGGGGTCATCGTTAGGTTGAAAAGGATCGGCGATAGTGGTGATCCTGGAGGTACTTCACATTCTGTTTTCCATGGTGATGATATATTTGAGCCTGATTTCACTTTGATATGATCTAGTAGTTAGGAAGCCCTTGATTCAATTAAGTATGTGTCCTCCAATCCCGAAGTGGTCCAGGAGTCTTAGTAGTATTTTATGGTTTACCATGTTGAATGCACTAGACAAGTCGAATTGGAGGAGAAGTATGCTTTTACCTGTTGCTATTTCCTGCTTGAATTTGGTTAGGAGGGCAATTAATACTGTTTCAGTGCTATGGAAGGGGTAGAATCCTGATTGTGATTCGTGTAGTATTGTGAATTTGTGTATGTAGTCAGTAAGTTAAAGGACCCCATTATTTGCAATGTCCTGCCTTTAGCTGTTGTTATACCTGTTCTCCATGGGTTCTGCTTTCAATACAGGCCATTCCAGAACATATTCATTCTTCACCATTGCTCATGCTCAGTAATGGGTTAACCTCTTGTTATCTTTTATGGCAATCATTCTTGGTGACTGTGGTCATAAATGAGATAGATTCCCCCAATTATGGAAGTTTCAGGGCAAGCACAAAAAGAGGACAGGTTACTTGTTGATTATGAGAGCAATGTTCTGACAAAAAATAGCAGAGTTAAGAAAGACAATTAGCTCCAGTCCAACTGATGTCAGATACATTTACTGTAAATGAGCCAATCTCCATTCAGCATTGAAAACTGAATGGGGATTGGTTCATTTGCTCTCAACGAATGAGCCAATCTCCTGCTGCCTCCTTCTTACAGATGAGGAAAGCGATGGCCACTAGATGCCCCCCACCAACATACCCTGTTTCCCCGAAAGTAAGACATCCCCCGAAAATAAGACCTAGTAGAGGTTTTCCTGAATTGGTAGATATAAGGCCTTCCCCGAAAGTAAGACCTAGCAAATTTTTGTTTGAAAGCAGGGCCGCCAAGAGCCGGACAAGGCAGCCCCCCCACCCGAGGTCGCCGGGCCCCACCTCCACCCACCCGGAACTAACCTTAAACGCCTCCTTTCACCTTCACAGCAAGCAGCAGCAGGGCAGACCTCTCCTTCCTTCCGTGCCCCGCCCTCGCGGACGTTATGTCAGGCGAGGACAGGACACGGAAGGAAGGAGTGGCCTGCCCTGCTGCTGCTTGCTGCGAAGGTGAAAGGAGGCGTTTAAGGTTAGTTCCGCGAGTGACGGAGGGCGGGCGGGCCAACCCCGATCCAACCCCGATGTTTCCCCGAAAAATAAGACAGCCCCTGAAAATAAGACCTAGCACATTTTGGGGGGCAAAAATTAATATAAGACAGTGTCTTATTTTCGGGGAAACACGGTATTGGCATTGCCAACTGTTTGCCTACCAGTTTCGCTACACCATTACAGACATACTGTTAGAGTCCAAAATGGCTTCTCCCATGGACTTTAATGATCCAAAAGGAAAAAAAATTAGCTAGGATTTCTAAAAACAAATTAATCAGATGAAAATGTGACTCGATCTGAAAATGAACCAAATTGAAAATTCCTTCCTTGCACATCCCTAGAAAACAGAATCAAGAAAGAGGGGTGGGATCAACTTAAAGAATGGAATGATTGACAAGGCAAGTTATGAAAGCATGCTGTGCTATGAAATTTGTGCTTTCATAATTTTTTTTTCCATTCTGTCTTGTTCTAATGCAAAGTTAAGCTCATCATTGCACCAGTTAAGCTTTCATCTATTTTCCCTTCTGGTACCAAATCCATAACAATAATCAAATTTGTTTCTCTTTAACCTTTTACATTTTTCATCACACTGTCTTATCCAGTCTTTCTTTGCCTACTGAAACAGCTGCTTTACAGATCTCTCTGATGCGTCACTATATCTTATTCAACTACTCCAGCACTCTGCTGCTTGACTCCCATCTCTCAAGACCTATTGCTAATACTTTTACTATCCACTTATGGTCTTTTCATGGGTTTCATTGTAAACCTTTGCTCAATGTTCCAACATTTCTTCTACCCTCTTAAATGCATACATATTGGTGCTAAAGCCTATTATTCAAATCTGGCCCATGATTATCCTGCTCTTTATTGTCTTCCCTGGTGCAGGGAGTCTGAGGATGGCTCCCTGCACTAGTCATAAGTACATAAGTATTGCCACACTGGGACAGACCGAAGGTCCATCAAGCCCAGCATCCTGTTTCCAACAGTGGCCAATCCAGGTCACAAGTACCTGGCAGAAACCCAAATAGTAGCAACATTCCATGTAGAACCCCAAAGAGTAGCAAGATTCTAGAATTCTAAAGAATAACAAGATTCCGTGTAGAACCCCAAAGAGTAGCAAGATTCTAGAATTGTAAAGAATAACAAGATTCCATGCAGAATTTCAAAGTGTATAGCAACATTCCATGTAGAACCCCAAAGAGCAGAAAGATTCTATTCAGAATCCCAAGTACATAAGTGTTGCCACACTGGGACGGACCGAAGGTCCATCAAGCCCAGCATCCTGTTTCCAACAGTGGCCAATCCAGGTCACAAATTCCTGGCAAGATCCCAAAAAAGCTCAATACATTTTATGCTGCTTGTCCCAATATCTCAAATTTCCATGCTGTCTCCCTTTTGGCACCCTCCATATTGAATAAAGTACCACGTGGAAAGTAATTTTTATAAGGAGGCATCTAGAAATAGGCACTAGGAGAGCACCTATTTGAAGTCTATTCCGAAGGAAAAGTAGCATAAGAAGCAAAAAATGTGCCTATATTTAAGGTGTGAATACTTACAGCAACCATAGATCTGGTGTAAATGCTATTGCTTAGATTATAAAAGACTCTACGTAGTTTATAAGATTGTATAATCTATGCACATATGCATCCTGCCCATACTTCATCAAAACTCCACCCAAATGAGCATCCACCCACAAAGTACACACCATTGCATCTTGGCTTATGCTTACAGAATACTGCTTAGCCAGAAACTGCTCATTTACCGGCAAGGCTATTTTTGAGGGGGTACTTGGGGGTACTGAGTACCGACACCTTTTCCATTGTCTGCTAAAATTGACCCATGGTCCCCAACTTTTAATGAAAGAACTCAGGATCTACACACCAATTCTGCCTTGTCATAGATTCTGTGACTGGTTGCAGGGGGCCTGGCTATTGTGGGGTGGATCCCTCAGTGATTACCCCACCCTTGAAGGGTGGCCTGGCATTTGCTAGAAAAAATGCACTGTTTTTCGGAAACTGCTCATTTATATGTATACTAGTAAAAAAGGCACGTTTCTGACACAAATAAAGCAGGCACTAGCAAGGTTTTCCTCGGAGTGTGTATGTTTGAGAGAGTGTGTGTGAGAGTGACTCTGTGTGAGAGAGAGAGAGTGAATGTGCGAGTGTGTGTGTGTGTGACAGAGAGAGAGTGAGACTGGGTGCGAGTGTGTGTGTGTGTGACAGAGAGAGAGTGAGACTGGGTGCGAGTGTGTGTGTGTGTGACAGAGAGAGAGTGAGACTGGGTGCGAGTGTGTCTGTGTGAGAGACAGTGTGTGTGTGAGAATGTGAATGTGTGCCAGGGGCCCCCACTCCCAGTCCTAGGGTTGTCCCCTCCCTCCCTCCCAGTTCCAGGGTCCCCCCTCCAAGTTCCAGGGTCACCCCCTCCGAGTTCCAGGGTCGTCCCCTCCCTCCCTCCCTCTGAGTTTCAGGGTCGTCCCCTCCCTCCCTCCGAGTTTCAGGGTCTCTCTCCCTCCCTCCCTCCAAGTTTTAGGGTCCCTCCAAGTTTCAGGGTCCCTCCCTCCCTCCGAATGTTCTTCCCGCTATGCTACAGGCGCCTGATGAGCAGGCAGTGGGTGCGGCTCCTGATCGACACGGCCTGGCTGCTGCCCCCCGCCCTGCTCTTTCCCATCGTCATCCCTGGCGGCGCCGTGATCCGCATCTACTTCTCCCTACTCGCTGCTGCTGACGGCGCTCATCTTCTTCCCTTGCTCGTCCATCATCACTGTGACCAATGGGCGCCTTTTTCGCGGTGACGTCAGCTCGTTCATCGTCACCGTGACCAATGGGCGCCTTTTTTCATGGTGACGTCAGCCTGTGTTACGGAGCCTAGCACACCAACTCCAAAGAAGTCAAGAACACAGGCAGCAAGACCAATAGAACGTTGGAGGTGAGAATTATTATATAGGATGTGTTCATATATGTGCATGACTAGGCTACTGGCATTTATACATGTTCACGCAGCCTAAAAACTAGGTGGCTTCACTGTTTCTTCTAAGCTGAGCGGGAGTTCTCCAACTACAGTCCTGCCAATGGGGGATACTGTTTCACTCTCACATTTTCAATAGTGAGGGACTCTGCAGGACTCCAGGAAATCTGTTTGTCCCTAGCCACTGAAAATGCAAAATTGAAGCTCCACTCCCCACTGGCAGCAATGTTGTCGGAGGACTCCTGCTCAGCTTAGAGGGAACAGTGGGTGTCTCCTAATACTACAACTATTTATCATTTCTATAGGGCTACTAGATATATGCAGTGCTGTACACATTATCCCCCAGATTCTATAAATGGTGTGCAAATTTCTGCATGCAGAATTGCACACTATCCTGAAATAAGCATGCAACGAAATTGAATAATGAGCCAATTAGCACCAATAATTGGGTGCTATAGGGCTACAGAAACACTCAAAACTACGAATACTTTATTTACACAAAGGTCTTTTTAAAGATCATAGCCATTCAGAATCTCAACACCGAGGATCCAGGCAATGAGACTCCTGAGGAAGGCACAGTGCGTGCCAAAACATGGTACCTTGTTGAGTCATCCTCCAATAAAGATTCTGATTGATATCCAGTGTCTCTGGTCTGTTTTGAAGAGCTTGACTCTGTTCCCACTCCTTTCCTTCGCCTGGATGTTAGGCACATCGATACTGGGTGTCCAAGTTCCATTACAGAATAGGCTTCTACTGCACAGCCTCGAGGCATCTAAATGGAGACACCTAGTTGTAGAATTGTTCCATAGGATTTTGCAATAAATGTTACGAATAATCACATTTCAGATTTAACGGCTTAACTCTGAAAGCCATTCTTCTTTGATAACCAAGAGAAGGTGGGCCAGTTCAAAAACTGTGATCCCACAATTCACTTTGGATTTTCCGATCTCACCATGCGACTCGCAAATTGTGATTCATGATTCTTGATAATGGCTTTTGATTTCCAGATTCCGGTTTGGAATTTGTGAATCGCTTAGAGGAGCTTGCTAGCACTGTTCTGCACTGGGTGGATTATATAGTTTTATTGATGATGCAATGTCATTGATCCCAGTTTTCCCCATTTCTTTGCAACTAAAGATCCTTCTTACTGATCTCACTCTCTTGAATTCAGTTACTATTTTTGTCTCCACCTCTTTCCCTGGGAGGTCATTTCCATTTTTACTACCCTTTCCATGAAGAGAGATGTTTTGATACTATGTCTGAGATGCCTCAAATTTATTTATTTTTATGAATTGCTGCACCAACTTAAGCTCACAGTGATTTACAAAAACGCAATAGGACAAAAATATAGATGTACAAAATCGATAACTGCCGGTGTTTATATTTCCAATATAATGAACACAATCCAGCTTATTTTCGAAAGAGACAGACGCCCATATTTCAACCCAAATCGGGAGATGGGCGCCTTTCTCCTGTGAGCGCCCAAATCGGTATAATCGAAAGCCGATTTTGGGCGTCTCCAACTGCAATCTGTCGAGGGAATGACCAAAGTTGACGGGGGCATGTCGGAGGCGTGGTGAAGGTGGGACTGGGGCGTGTTTATTGGCCGAAGAGAGATGGGCGCCCTTGGCCGATAATCGAAAAAAGAAGGGATCCAGAAGCGAGAATTTGGGTCACTTTTTCTGGACCCTTTTTTCTCACGAGCAAGTCCCCAAAAGGTGCCCCATCTGCCCAGATGACCACCGGAGGGAATCGGGGATGACCTCCCCTGACTCCTCCAGTGGTCACCAACCCCCTCCCACCCAAAAAAAAAGAACTTTAAAAACTTTTTTTCCAGCCTGTATGGCAGCCTCAAATGTCATACCCAGCTCCATCACAGCAGTATGCAGGTCCCTGGAGCAGTTGTTAGTGGGTGCAGTGGACTTCAGCCAGGTGGACCCAGGCCCATCCCCCCCCCCCCCTACCTGTTACACTTGTGCTGGTAAATGGGAGCCCTCCAAACCGCCCCCAAAACCCACTGTACCCACATCTAGGTGCCCCCCTTCAGCCATAAGTGCTATGGCAATGGTGTAGAGTTGTGGGCAGTGGGTTTTGGGGGGATTTGTGGGCTCAGCACCCAAGGGAAGGGAGCTATGGACTTGGGAGGTATTTTAATTTTTTTTTTGTAATTGTTACAAGTGCACCCTAGGGTGCCCGGTTGGTGTCCTGGCATGTGAGGGGGACCAGTGCACTACGAATCCTGGCCCCTCCCATGACCAAATGCTTTGGATTTGTTCGTTTTTGAGCTGGGCGCCTTCCGTTTCCATTATCGCTGAAAAACGATAACGCCCAGCTCAAATCCGCCCAAATCCGATGCATTTGCCCGGCACAAACCGTATTATCGAAAAAAAAGATGGACGCCCATCTTTTTCGAAAATACGGTCTGGCCCGCCCATTCACGTACCCGTCCTTGGAGATAGACGCCCATGGAGATGGGCGTTCGCGTTCGATTATGCCCCTCCACATCTTCTAATCATCGTGCATCATCTAATAAAATGGAAAATAACTGTAAGTTTGATAATACAAATATCTGCATTGATAATGCCATATAACATGCATAACGTCAAAGTAACAGAATACATGAAATGAAGAACAACTGACAGATAATTAATATAAATAACAAGCTTAATAAAATGCCAGTTTCAACAGCCATGTCTTTAGGTCTTTCCTAAAATGTAAATAATCCTCCTGGAGACAGATCTCCATTGGAAGGTTGTTCCATAGTTTCTCCACCACAACAGAGGAAGATTTGGTAGGGAGGGCTGTGATTAGCAGAGATGGACTGTCCATTCAGGCAACCAGGCAGTGCCCGAGGGCCCAGAGGCTCTGTCCGGTTGACCACCACCTCACAGTACAGCCACCACAGGGCCCTGGTAGTCTAGTGGCCGCTGCTGCTATTCTACCTGGTTGCACCACTGTGTAGGGGAGGATAGAAATGCTGAGCTAAAGGGGGGTTGGAAGGGCCCACCCAAAATAGTAGGACTGGCTATGTTGCTGCTAAAGGCCATTAGAATCTGGGCTTAGCACATTTTAATATGGGACTTTCTGACTTGCTAAGCCCAGATTCAACATAGCAGTGCTCTCACATTAACCAGTTATCACACGCTGATGCAAAGTGCTAGCTGGTTAATGCTGCCATAACAGTTTATTTATTTATTTGGATTTTACTGACACCTTTATCAGTAGTAATTCAAGGTGAGTTTCTTTCAGGTATACTGGGTAGTTCCCTGTCCCTCAATAGAGGATTAAAGGGTCCTTTTACAAAGGCAAGCTGAAAAATGGCTTGCGGTATTGTAGGCACGGGTTTTGGGCGCACGCCGATTCATTTTTTAGCCCGCCTGTAAAAAAAAGGCCTCTTTTTTTTTTTGCTGAAAATGGACGTGCGGCAAAATCAAAATCGCCATGCGTTCATTTTGGGTCTGAGACCTTACCGCTAGCCATTGACCTAGCGGTAAAGAATCTGGGCGGTAATGACCTACGCATGTCAAATGCCACTTGGCGTGCATCCGCTATGTGCTCCAGAAAATAAAAAACAATTCTCAGACGCGCGTAGCGGACGTGCGCCAAAATTGAAATTACCGCAAGGGCCACGTAGGTACCTATGCGGCTTAGTAAAAGGGGCCCCTAAGTGACTTGCCCAAGATCACAAGGAGCAGCAGTGGGATTTGAACCAGGCACCTCTAGATGGTAAGACTTGTACTCTAACCACTAGGCCACTGCTCCACTCCAGTTTTCCACCCATGTTACGCCCCTTTAAGAAAATAGTTTAAAAAAAAATAGTTAACATGCACTTAGCAAATGCTAACAGGTAAAACACTGCTAAATGCTCTAATGCATTTTGTGGTAGCCTGTTTTCATGTGCTAAGCATGCATTAGGGCTTAGAGGGATGCCCTGGTATCTCCCTCCATTTCCTACTTATTCAATCCCTATTTTGTAAGTCCTTTTCTCCCTTCCCCTCCCCCCAGAGGACTTCCAGGGACTGAGTTGTGCATCTGTGGTCCCTATGCCTGTGGTTATTCCTTCCTTGACACAATGGAAACTGCTTAATTTTAGGGGCGTTCAAGCATCCACTGCACCCACAAAGCGGGCACATTTTTTTGGTCTCCCAAATAAACAAGCACCCATAAAAATCACAGACCGAAGCATAAATGAAGTGATTTTTTTTAAAAATATTCATTAAACTAAAACTACCTCTACAATTTTGCAATGACTGAACCACATTTCCATATCCAGTCACTCAGACCTGCTTATCTTTGTGTAGGCTGCTTCGTGTTTTCACATACAATTACATTTCCTACCTCCAATGTCATTATCAATTGAATACAGGGAGTATTGTTTAAAAGTTATGCTCTGCTTCAGTCTTCCTGACATCAGGCTGTGCAGTCACACAGGAGAATGGAAACCTAGCAAAATCATGCAAACTCAATCTGTTCACCTTCCTTTAGTTCAAGCAAAAGCTTTCACTCACTGGGCTTGAAATGGGTAGAGAAAAGAATAACACACTGAGCTGAAGATAATTAATTGCCTTTAACTATTGACCAGCTACCTAGTTGAATGGTAATTCATTAAAAAAAGTATATATTAAAATACGAGGAACAATGGTAAAACGGAAGCCTATTCCCAGCAGAGAGAGATGGCCAGCAAATTGGATACTTCTCTTAATATGGCGTAAATAATAATACGTCTGTTCCCCACTCCCTCTAATGTCAAGTATTCTATCATTAATTGCAGACTAGGCAAACCGTTTTTGTAATTGATATCAGTTACTCAGTGAGTGCTTTTTCATTTCTTCTTGTTATCTGGGATAATTACTACATACTGCCTTCAGACTGGGTTGTTTAAGTACTTACTCTCTTCTGGGAACCAGGGCTCTCCAGAAAATGACTGCAATTTGTGGTAGTTACCTCTGATTTGGGACAAAAACATAATCTTTATTTTTGGGGTTTGGCAGCTTTAATCCCTAATGGGCCAAGTCTACCTCGTGCGTTTTCAGACCTGGTCCTTCATATCCCTAAACAGATCTGTATTTCAGGATATTCACAAAGGATAATGTGATACGTCAATATACATTAAAAAAACAACCCTATTTTTGCATAGAATATTGAGGTAGGACTTGAGATTACAGGTCAGGATGTTTGCAGTTTCTCAAGGATTTTACAAAAGGCTCTGCTGAACATGGAGCCTTTTGTAAACCACGTGTAAGGATGTTGGCAAATGCACATACAGTGGGAGCAGCTATTTCACATCTTACGTGTTGTAAGTCCACTAGGGACAGAGAAAGTACCTGCCTATAATATATGTAAAGCACTTTGGTTGTACCACGAAAAGACTGTATATCTTATCCATGACCCTTTATAGGTGCTGGGGTGTATATCGGCGGCACCTATATGATTCCATTTTGGACAAATCCTATATAATAAAAAGCACCTCCAACATTCTGAAGCTGACTCAGTGGCACTGTGGCAGTGTAGGGTTCGTAAGTCTGTAGTTCAGCATTTCATTGGCTCTCACTGTCCCCGCCCTCATGTCGAGGAAACGGAATGCTGCATAGTTGCCAAGCAAACAAACGTGACGTCACAGGAACGAAGAACCAATCAGACAGAACGGAACTTGGAGGAGGGAAGTGGAGTGGATTGAATCTCTAACAAACAATCATATACAAGGAGGTACGAACATCAGTGGAGGCAAGTGCACAGAACGGAAGGAAAGAGAAACACTTTGTCACACACACACACACACACACACACACACACACACACACACACACTCAATCACTCTGTGTATCTCTCTCTTACACTGTCTGTAAAACACACTGTCAGTCTGTCAGTCACATGGGCAACTGTATGTTGCATTCTCACGAGAAAGGAGCTCTTCTGATGTGATTGTTAAACTGATTGAAGGGCCTGAACAAGGAAACGTTTTACCACATTGTAACACAGTTTACACAAAAAATATTGTATATAAAGAAATCTTACACATGTAAACAACAATTATATTCAGAATACAACCGTGGAAACATTAATGGCAGGAACTCATTACATTGCTAGCGCCCGTTTCATTGCGTTAAGAAATGGGCCTTTTTTTACTAGTATGCATATAAGTGCAGTGAATTATGGATCGAAGAAGCAGTGGAAATAAGTTAGCTCACCCATGTTGCAGCAGCCCTGAGCACCCTCATCAAGGGCTTCTTGATAATAAGAATCCTGCCATCGTGTTTAGAGGGCTAAGTTTGTGCCATTTGAGTTGTGGAAACCCTGAGATTGCCTTTGACTAGAGTTGGGGGTGGGGGGGGGGAGAATGCGCCTCATAAATCCACACTTTTCCAGACACACTTTCTTCCTGCCCCTTCACTCCTCCATAAATGATCCCAGCATTTTTTCTAGGATCCTTGCACCCCTCCATCCTCTCCCCCACCAATCACAGATCCATGACCTGCTCCAGGATGACTTTTCTCTTACCCCACTAGCCACTCTAGTGTTTCTCTCCACATGCTGCATGTTGACGCTGAAGGGGAGGGGTGAAACTGGAGAAGAAGCATCTGAGCGGAAAACAGTTCTGCCCTCTTTTGAGCTCTTCCGTTCCTGTTTCTCGTCACATGCTACCTGTAACGTCTGCTCATGCCTCACCCTATGGGAACAAGACGGAAAGGTGTGAAATTCGAGTAGAAACCACAGAACAGAAAATACACACTCCGCTCCCTTCTGGTTCCTTACACCTGTATGAAGGGCATGGGTTAGATTAATAAACATTAGTCCCCAGGTCTGGGACTCAGATGGCACTTCAAAATCTGGTGCTGAAGGCAACTACCTATGTTATCCATTTTCTCTGATTTGCATGATTTTTCTTACTTTCTACTATCTAGTCTGCCTTCTGCTGGTGCAAAAATAAGTCAGATGTAGCTACTTGAGTGACTTTATAGTGAAGCAAACCATAATTTGTCTGTACACAAGTGATTATTATCTTGCAAATGGGATGGGTTAATATATAGATTCTATATTCTAGAACTTCCTATGGATAATAGAACAGTGAAAACAATGGTTATCCTCTGTATTCTAGATTCCAGAACTTCATATGGTTTATGGTTTATTAAAAATTTGCTATACCGCTATAGCTAACTAGCAGGTCACAGCGGTTTACGAAGTACATAAAAATGTAGAAGGTGGAAGATGGAAAAGAACGACATATTGGATAGGAAAGATATTAAAGCAAAGAGTAGAAGGAAAATAAAGTAGGCAAAATAATGAGGAGCTAAATGGTATAACATACTACCTTAGTGTCCATCTTTTTATGGGGAACATGAGTGTCCATCCACTTCATGCAGGGGAACATGCTTAGGTAGTTTCAAAGGCTTGTGCATAAAGCCAGGCCTTTAACGCAGGTTTAAAAGCTTTAAATGAAGTCTTGGCACGGATATGAAGAGGAAGTGAATTCCAAAAAGAGGGGGCAGGATAAAAGAAGGCATGACTTCTGGTGAACTCCAGTTTAGCAGACTTAGGACCTGGTAAAACAAGTCAGTGGTCGTTTAAAGAGTGAAGGAGACGTTGTGGGGGAATAAGGAATGGTGAGTGTGTTCAAATAAAGAAGGGGTCCTACTCTGTGGGCTTTAAAAGTAAGGGTCAATAGTTTGAAAATAATCCATTGATAAATAGATAAGCAGTTAAACTTCTGAAAGAGTGGAGAGATATGGTCCCTATGTTGCGCATCACAGAGCAACCTAGTTGACACGTTTTGGAGTGACTGAAGTCTTTTTTGATTGAAACATGTACAGCCCATATATTACAATAGTCTAAGCGTGAAGTCAATAGTGCAAGAATAATCGAGTGAAAAATGTCAGTAGGGAAGTAACGGCAGACCGAGTGAAGCTGCCTGAAAATGAAAAACTCTGATTTGCAGACATTAGAGATTTGGGGGGAAAACGTCAGGTGGGTGTCAAGAATTACCCCCAGGTAGCAGAAGGACTCCACCAGTTGGATAGATGATCTTAAGATGTTTAATGGTGTTTTTGGAACTGACAATACTACTGTGAACCAGCAACAAATTGATTTTTCTTTGTTGAGTACAAGCCTGTGATTGATCAACCAACTGGAAATAAGGCTTAAACAGTCGTTTAAAGGACCTAGGTTAGGACCGAAAGGATCGGTTGGGTAAAGAAGAAGAATATTGTCCGCATAGAAGTGAAAAGACGCCCCAGTGGACTGAATAACGGTAGCAAAGGGGCTCAGGAAAAGGTTAAAGAGAAGAGGAGTGAGAACAGAGCTCTGGGGGACACCTCATTTTAAGGAGCAACTAGATGCAATGGAGGAAGGAGTGGTTACTGTAAAGGACCTCTCTTCAAGAAAAGATGAAAACCATGAAAGAACTGTGCTGGAAATTCCTAAGGTGGAAAGACAATGAATCAGAAGCGAATGATCAACTAGATCGAAAGCTGCAGAGAGATCGAGGGAGATGGCAAGAACAATCATGCGGTTATCTAGTCAGGAATAGATCTCATTCAGTACTGGAGCAAGGACTATCTCAGTACTGTGATATGACCTGAAGCCAGATTGTTTCAGATGAAGGGCTAGTGATTTCTCAGAAAAGAGCGATAGTTGTGCAAAATCTTTACACTCTAAGACTTTGGAAAGGTAGCATAGGTTGGAGACTGGTCGATAATTGGAGATAGATGAGGGTCAAGGGAAGGTTTTTTGAGTATAGGTTTCACAAGAGCATCTTTCCATAAGTTTGGCACACGGCCAGAAGAAAGACTCAAGTTGACTGAAGATAAGATTTGTGGTAGTAAATTGGGCTTGGGAGTCTGCAGCCATGTAGATGGAAATGGATCTAAAATGCAATATGTAGGTTTTGTTTGTGCCATAGCTTTTGAAAGAGTATGAGGTGTCTGAGGCTGAAAGGATGACCATGTGTGAGATCCACTCACGGATGGAGAAAGCTACGGGAGCGGCAAAAGTAGAGAAGGCGATGACAAGGAGTCAACCAAGGTCTGAGAAGTGTCTAACTGCAGTTTTGCTTGGGGAAAAAGAAATACTCAAAAGAGCTCCTCAACTTCCCTGATCAGTGCCTTAGAATTAGACTGGTATTTTGCTTTGCCGGGAAACTATTAATATTGCAAATCCAGTTTTAGAAGCTCAGTGTAAAAACCCTTTTGCTCTTTCAGAAAGGGGTGTGGAAAATGAGGAGTCCTAATCTTTCACGTATGGAAATTATTCCAAAGAGTTAAGTAGCTCAATATGGTTTTTTTTTTTGTTGGTGGCTGGTGGGTAGAAGCTGCATGAGGCAGGGTATATGTTGTCAGGAATGTCTGCATGTGGAATCCAGTATCTGCAAAGTGCTTTTCTCAGCGCCTGATTCTATATATTTTTATATATTTTATTTGGATTTTGCTCACACCTTTTCCAGTAGTAGCTCAAGATGAGTTACATTCAGGTACACTAGGTAGTTCCCTATCTCAGTTTGTACGTGAGGCAATGGAGGGTTAAGTGACTTGCCCAAGATCACAAGGATCAGTAATGGGATTTGAACCAGCCACCTCTGGGTATCAAGACCAGTACTCTCAGCACTAGGCCACTCCTCCACTCCATGTATACAATTAGACTCTGACTTTGAAGCCCCCAGTGGCATTCCTAGGGGGGGGCGGTGGGTGCGGTCCGCCCCGGGTGCACGCCGCCGGGGGGGGTGTCTCGCGCGCCTGTCCTCCGTTGTTCCATGCTTCTTCTCTGCCCCGGAACAGGTTACTTCCTGTTCCGGGGCAGAGAAGAAGCATGGAACAACGGAGGACAGGTGCGCACGGCACCCCCCCCTGGCGGCGTGCACCCGGCGGGGGGGTTTCCTTCACGGGAGTGTCCTTTCGCCGGGGGGGGGGGGGGTCCGCGCTGCATCGGGGGGGGGCACTGCACCCGGGGTGGGGCGGGGCGCATCGGCGATCCGCCCCGGGTGCCAGCCTCCCCCCAGGAACGCCACTGGAAGCCCCTCTCTCCAAATTTCTACCCCACAACTTTAGTCCTGCTTGCTATAACAATTCAAAGTTATTTTTTTCCCCTGTTATTATCTTAAATCCTGATTCTACTACTGAAGCCACTGCTCAGAACTGCCTCTTTTTGTAAAAGTGTTACTGTTTTGCTGTTTATTTTCCTATTTATTCATTTATAAAGTGCTTACTTAGATCAGTGCACATGTAACATCTCATTTACAGTGTGGCCCCGGGCAGATAATACAATTTCCAAGGCAAGAGGAGCTCGGGAGACTTAGGAAATAGAAAACCTGATATCTGAGAGACAAGGAGAAGGTAGGCATTGAAATAAACCACTCAAGCACTGCAAACGCCTGGGACCCCCTACAACCCTCACAAGTTCAGACCACCAATCTCTGGCAAGTATTCTCGCAGTTTGGGGGGGCACATAAAAAAAAAATCAATGTTTTCGCTTCATTCCATCATAAGCTATATTAAAGCGTGTGAAAATTGTTCAGGACAGGAATTAGTCCTGTTAATATGTGTTTCTTTTCTTTTTTTTCACAGTGTAGAAACTGAAAGGCTTCCTTCCTGTAAGTTCTTTCTCCTTGCCTGCGTAACCTGTCGGGTCTTATCGAATGGACTGGAGACATGGTAGGTTTGCTGAGTTGCTGGAAACTGGTGAGAAACGCTGGCATTTGGCATCAATAAATCTCTGCAACAGGAACTATAACACCTGCCGAAAAATTACCTCGGCCAATAATCGTTTAACAGGACGATTGAGATTCTGGGGTTGGAAAGAGGACCAGAGATGTGCCGCAGGGGCTTTACCACAAGAATGAAATGTAAACCAGCAGAAATAGATCTATTCCCCTCCTATTTTTTATTAAATTTCGCTTGACGGGGTTATGGATATTTGATTAGATACTTTAATGATTGAGTTCAACTCCCCGCAAGTTTGGTTTGGGAGCCAAGAGGGTTAAAATGAGGTGTGGAGGTATTGAAATGAAACAGAGTTGCCAACAAGTTGAAGAAACCTTTTGAGGAAGGTTATAGAGGACGGAAGCGGCAGGGGCTGGGGACTAGGGAGACGGAAGTCAGAGAGTGGGAGCCAGGATTGCATTAAGAATTGAATCACGACAAGGGGCTTGTCATTATTTTAGGAAACAATTAAGCTGCGTTAGCATCTATGCGCGCCCAACGCATGTCAAAATGGAGTCACCACCCAACTACCTGCTTGGCTTTTGCGGTAATTTCATTTTTGACGCGCGTCTGATACACGCATCTGAAAAATATATTTTTTATTTTTGGGCATATGTAACGGATGCGCGCCAAGTGGCATTTGGCGTGCGTAGGTCATTACCGCCTGGTTACCGCATGAGTCTTTACCGCTAAGTCAATGGCTGGCGATAAGGTCTCAGACCCAAAATGGACATGTGGCAATTTTCAATTTGCTGCACGTCCATTTTCAGCAAAAATTAGAAAAGGCCTTTTTTTTTTTTTTACAGACACGCTAAAATATGGATCGGCACACGCCCCAAAACCCACGTCTACATTACCGCAAGCCATTTTCCAGCGTGCCTTTGTAAAAGGACCCCTAAGATTTATTTCTCCATGCTCTACAAATGTATGGGGCCTCTCCCCCAGTCCTTCTTCCCACAGCTATAATTGGCTTAAGGTTGTAGCTCTTAGAAGACAGGTGGGTAAGCGGTTGGCACGGACATCTGGACCCCCCGCTCCAGAAATTAGGGTGAGAACTGACAATTCAGAGAGAAATGACGTGCTCACAGCCAGGTTTGGGAAGAAGACTCTGAAGATCAAAATGAGTTACAGGTCAGAACTATTTTGCTGTAAAACTAACCCCTACGGCATCATTTTCTGGTTTAGATTTAGGCCTGAACAAAAACCGGGGCTTTTATTCCATTCAAACGTTATGTTAACCCCCTGACAGTAAAATACTAGCTTCCTGGCTCTGTGCTGTACATACAATAGGTGGCCTTTGGGTTTAAGTATTTAAACAGCTTAATACACTGCTTTCCAACCTAGCAGGTAGTACAGGAAGACTGTACACCGAGACAATTTCCTTTATACCCCTTCTTTTTATCAAACTTTAATTACAGGAATCGAATGCAACTTTCTGTAACAAAGCAATTCCTCACTACTGCCAGGTCCTTTCTCTCCTGCACCCTGCTGGATGAACTTTCAGCTTCTATTTTTAACTGGGTGTATTAGGTCAATCTCAATGTCCTTTGGGGTCTATTCAGTTGAAAATGGATACTTTCCTTGCACAATCGCATAAAGCAACATTGGGATTTAGTTTTGGTAGACTGTAATACTCTGGAGTCACAACTGTATCTCGATGATACAAAAGAAAAAAAAAAAACAACAACCCCCAAACCTCCTTAAAAAAAAAAACCCCAAACAAAACCAAAAACACTTGGTAGGTAAGGTGAATTGTAGCATCTCTATCTCTTTCTCTCTCATCCAAGTTAATATTCAATCACTGTATTCTGCCGTACTTATAGTATAAGCTGTCCCCTAACTGATGACGTGGAGGGGCATAATCGAACGGGGCGTCCAAGTTTTCCTGAGGATGTCCTTGCAGGACATCCCCGTGAAGGGGCGGGGAAACCCGTATTATCGAAACAAGATGGGCGTCCATCTTTTGTTTCGATAATACGGTTGGGGACGCCCAAATCTCAACATTTAGGTCGACCTTAGAGATGGTCTTCCCCGATTTTCAGCGATAATGGAAACTGACGACGCCCATCTCAGAAATGACCAAATCCAAGCCATTTGGTCATGGGAGGAGCCAGCATTCGTAGTGCACTGGTCCCCCTGACATGCCAGGATACCAACCGGGCACCCTAGGGGACACTGCAGTGGACTTCAGAAAAAGCTCCTAGGTGCATAGCTCCCTTACGTTGTGTGCTGAGCCCCCCAACCCCCCCCCCCCAAAACCCATTCCCCACAACTGTACACCACTACCATAGCCCTTAGGAATGAAGGGGGGGCACCTAGATGTGGGTACAGTGGGCTTGTGGTGGGTTTTGGAGGGTTCACATTTACCACCACAAGTGTAACAGGTAGGGGGGGGTGGGCTTGGGTCCACCTGCATGAAGAACACTGCAGTACCCACTAAAACTGCTCCAGGGACCTGCATACTGCTGTCATGGAGCTGGGTATGATATTTGAGGCTGGCATAGAGGCTGAAAAAAATAATAAAAACATTTTTTTTTAGGGTGGGAGGGGTTTAGTGACCACTGGGGGAGTAAGGGGAGGTCATCCCCGATTCCCTCCGGTGGTCATCTGGTCATTTAGGGCACATTATTGTAGCTTGGTCGTAAAAAAAAAAGGACCAAGTAAACTCATCCAAGTGTTCGTCAGGGACGCCCTTCTTTTTTCCATTATCGGCCGAGGACGCCCATGTATTAAACATACCCCAGTCCCGCCTTCGCTATGCTTCCGACATGCCCCCGGGAACTTTGGTTGTTCCCACGATGGAAAGCAGTTGAGGACGCCCAAAATCGGCTTTCGATTACGTTGATTTGGGCGACCCTGTGAGAAGGACGCCCATCTTGCAATTTGTGTCGAAAGATGGGCGCCCTTCTCTTTCGAAAATAAGCCTGATAGTCTGTTTTTCTGTATTGACTTTCTAACAGGATATCACCAAATGTGGAACTTTCCTTTTTGGGGGGGGGAGGGGTTGTGGAAGAATGGAGTTGGGTCGACTTAAGGCTGGGGATGGAAATTCTTAAAATATGTATTTTCCAATTCCAATTGGAGGGTTCATGTTTAAAGAGTAACAGCTCTTCCTTCTGTCCCCATCATGAGACGTGCCTAGGAGTGGCAGGCTGAAAGACCCTCCTTGGTATCCCTGTGGCATCCACTCAGACGGATGCTGCTGGGAGGCAGCTGCTGTTTACACTTGAAGGCAGTTGCTTAGCAACCCGAGAAGACTCATTACTGAAGGCATCTGATTAACCAAAAAAAAAGGGTATGAAAGTAAAATGGATTAATTATTTAATTACTTAATTGATGATCCAACTTCTTTTTAATTATTGACTTAATTAAAGAAGTGTAACTACAACAGTGTCTTTTATCAGGCAGTTGATATTCTGACGATTTTTCCATGTTAGAAAAATGCATGAGCTGCAGAGTGAAGTTTGAGCTATCGTAGGGTCCCTGGCTTTCATTTTTAATACAGGTGTTTTTCTAATCTTTCGGGTAAGTTTTTGCTATTCTATCTCATTTTACAAAGTCGCTAATGTCAAAAAGAAACCTAGATACCTTGAAAAATGTAGGCAGATAAAGACCATATGGTATGGTCTATCCAGTCTGCCCATCCATGCCATCTACTCTCCCTATCATTCCCTTAAAGATCCTATGCACTTGTCCCAAGCTCTCTTGAATTCAGATTCTGTTTTCATCTCCATCACTTCCATCAGGAGGTCATTCCACAGATTCACCACCCTTTCTGTGAAGTATTTCCTCAGGTTACTCCTGAGTCTACTGCCTTTCACCTTCATCCTATGCCCCCTCGTTCCAGAGCTTCCTTTCAATAGAAAGAGACTCACCACCTGTGCATTTATGCTATGTAGGTATTGAAATGTATTCTTCATATCTCCTTCTCCTGCCTTTCTTCCAAAGTCTACATATTGAGATCTTTAAGTCTGTCCCCATACGCTTTATGATGAAGACCACTTACCATTTTAGTAGCTGCCCTCTGGATGACTCTAAATTGTCCCACAAATCTACAAATCATAACATTTTATGGTAGACATCCATAGTCCCTAAAAGTACAACTAATAACTGCGGACTTTAACCAGATTTGTATTGTTTTGTATAAGGGATATTGTTATAGCTAAAGCTATGTTGTCAGTTTTCAAGAGGCTCATTCGCTGCCAGTTTCTTGGCAAGCGGCTCTTGCTAGCTCTTCTCCAGTTGGCGAGAAGCTCTTTTACCAAAATAATAGTTGAAGAAGGGGCATTGGGGAGCCCCCTGGAGCCACCTCCTAAACACTGCTCATTGTGTTCATGTTCATTTCAAAAGGATAACACTAGATATTATTTATTAGATGACTCTATTAAGGACACGTCAATGCTCGGAATTCTGTTATTTGCTCATTGTTCCATCTTCTCTGTTGCTCCTTCTTTCACTCATTTGTTTTAAGTCCTCTCTTCTCCTTTCTTGATTTTGCACTTTCGTCCTTTGTCTTCATTTGGACCATCCTTTATCCTCATCCCACTTTCCTTTCCTTTGAAGGATGGTACAATTGAAACAAGGCTCTGAGTGAAATAACAGTAATGAAAGTCATGGCATATCATAGTATTTAGGTTGGGAAATGTGCCTTGACATAGTAAGCCTATGTATTTTCACTGGAAAATACATAGGCTTTATTAAAAAGCTCATTTTTAATAAAGGTCCCTGTTTATTTTTTGTTACATTTGTACCCTGTGCTTTCCCACTCATGGTAGGCTCAATGTGGCTTACATGGGGCAATGGAGGGTTAAGTGACTTGCCCAGAGTCACAAGGAGCTGCCTGTGCCTGAAGTGGGAATTGAACTCAGTTCCTTAGGACCAAAGTCCACCACCCTAACCACTAGGCCACTCCTCCACTGTTGCTACTGTTTGAGATTCTACATGGAATGTTGCTATTCCAACATTCCATGTAGAAGTCGGCCCTTGCAGATCACCAATGTGGCTGCACAGGCTTCTGCTTCTGTGAGTCTGACGTCTGCATGTACGTGCAGGATGTCAGACTCACAGAAACAGAAGCCCGCGCAGCCTTCTACATGGAATGTTGTTAGTGGAATAGCAACATTCCATGTAGAATCTCCAATAGTATCTATTTTATTTTTGTTACATTTGTACCCTGTGGGAATCGAACTCAGTTCCTTAGTTCCCCAGGACCAAAGTCCACCACCCTAACCACTAAGGTGCGTTAGCATTTTTTAGCGCGTGCTAAAAATTAGTGTGCGCTAATCGTGTAGACGCCCATAGGAATATTATGGGTATTTACATGGTTAGTACTAATGTTTAGCGCATGCTAAAAATGCTGATGTGCCTCTAGCGCAATTTAGTAAACAGGGCCCAAAATGAGGGACAAAAGTAGATGGACCAGAACTATCCATAATTGGATACCAGGACTCAGGACTATAGTGAAGGAAAAGGATAGAGCAGCTTCTTCTCCATGTAGGATCGAAAATAAATTTTAATTAGATGGAAAAAAAGGTCATGTGGAAAGATGGATGGAATAAGAAGCACTTGGGATCCGATGAAAGCTTGGTAGGAGTTTTCTAAAAAAAAATAAAAGACGCGTGTGTAGCTGGTTCCTCTACAGTAGGCAGATGCCAACTTACCAGTCAACCTTATCGTGTATCCCCCTTTTCCACAGATGCTGTTAATATTTTCTTTCAAAAAGCTTGCTCTTGTTCCCCTTTAGGTTTACAAGAGCAAAAAAGAGCAGACCATGTAAAATATAAAATGATGTTTATTATAAAGTCATCAGAACAGCAAACAGTTTTCTTTAATCGCCCAACATGGCCATGTTTGACCCTACAAGGGCTGCATCGGAGCTAAACAAACAACTGTGAATAAATAAGGCACCCGTTTACAAAGGCGCATAAGAGCCTATACACCGGCAGCGTGCGTCAAATCAGCATTACTGCCCGGCTAGCGCGTGTGCCTGGCGGTAATTCCGAGTTTTGCATGCGCCGAAAACACGAGGTAGAGAATAACTTTCTATTTTCTACTGCAGGGGCATTTCCGTCGGTAACACTGGTCTACAAAAAAAACCTTTCTGTATCAGCCTCAGTTTTCATGTGATAATGGTTTTTGTAAATGCTTGTGTCGGCTTATGTAGCTATTATATGTATCTGGCAAAATGACACGCTTCTGCTACAAGAGTTCCAAACAAAACTGTGTCAGTTCACAAAGAAATCAAAGATATAAGCAACATAGGAGTAAAGAGAAGTGAAGAAACATACCTAAAAAGATTTCCTTCCTGATTTCCTGTGGTACTTTGCCTCGGGAACATCTCTCCGTAAGGTCCAGCAATAGTCGGACAACATTGCGGCATTCCATTTGCCTTGATAACGCTTTTCCATTTGAGAAATGTCCTGGTGGAACCATTCTAACGGATTCGATATCATTACAAAAGACCATGTCACCTTCCTTGGAGAAATAGTCAGAAAAAATAGCATGTCGGTCACGAAAAACACTCACTTTCGTATCACAAGAAAGAAGATTCCATCCTTTTAATCTCGAACCTAAAAGCTCAGCCTGTTGCTTCGACAAATTTAAATCACGAACAAGATCGTTGAGGTCCCCTTGTGTCAAAAAGTGGGGCACATTTGGTTCACAGAGGTCCTGAAATGATGGGTCGGTATGCATATCCCCTTCTCTGTCTTCTGCATGTTCGTCACTGTATTCATCTTCACTCACTATCAAATTCTCAGGAGGCACTGGTACTGGCAATTCTTCACTGTGACATACAGGTCTTATAGCAGATGGTAAGTTAGGATATTGCACAGTTTTCCTTGTTTTCGAGGTGATTCCTGCTATTTTTGTCAGACAGAAATAACAGTCTGTTGTGTGATCCGTTGGTTCCCTCCAAATCATGGGAACAGCAAAGGGCATGTGACGTCTTCCTTTTAACCAGCCTGTCAGGAGTGTAATACACATCAAACAGCAAATGTGGGGAGCCCATTTGCGGTCCTGTTCACCAACCTTACACCCGAAATATAGTTTGTAGCACTTTTTTACAAGAGGATTAAGTTTTTGTTTTTGCGATTTCAGAGTAAACTCTCCACAGATATAACAAAAAGAATTTGGGCTATTTGCACAGGTACGAGGCATTTCTTCTGAAATGACACAAAACACAAACCTTCACAAACGTAGAACTACAAGCAGTCACTTCCAACAGCAATTGTTGACTGAACTCTCAATGCTGAGATACAGGTGGCAACTGACGCAACAGAACGTGTTTGAACATGTTCGAGCAAGATTCATGGGCAATGTTCCCAAACCTCCCTTATTTCCTGGTGGTGGCTTTCTAAACTAAGGGTTTTGTATTGTAATTCCTAGTATATTTCAATTGTTTTTCCAACAATTACAACTGCTGAATTAAATTAATCCACAGCAGCAGGGCCGTCGAGAAACTTGGCCGGGCCCGGGACAAGGCCGCCTCGCCCCCGCGGTCACCGCTCCCCTCCCCCCTCCAAGGTCGCCGCTGCTGTTGCTGTTCCCCCGAGGGCGGGATACAGGGAGGAAAGGAGACCTGAAGGGAGGAGTTCCGCCTCACGGGGAGGTGAGAGGGAGAGTTGCACCGCGCAGTGATTTAAATACAGGGAGCCGGCCCGGTGGCAGATGGTCAGAGGACGGGTGGGACTGGCACCAGGCCCCCCTTGAAGGCCTGGGCCCTGGGGATTTTGTCCCCCGCCCCCCCTCTCGGCGGCCCTGCACAGCAGGGTACCAAAATGCAGCGTTTTCAAGGATTTTTATAAAAAGGGTAGCGTGTCACAAGAAAACTCAGCCCGATAGGCAAAAACTGATTTCATTTTCAAATTCAGCACCCATGACTTAGCTAAGAACACCATTCACATTCTTTGTAACAAAAATGCCGTTTACCAGTGATTCAGCAGTTGGCATGTGCTGGATGGTTACCACATGGGTATCACGTGAGCCTTTACCAGTAAGTCAATGGGTGGTGTTAAGGGCTCAGGCCATAACAAAAATAAAAAAATAAATAATTGTGGTAAGCTACTATTCTATACAGCTACCCATGGATAATGCACCTAGCGTTCCACGCCAAAATCTAAGTGTTTTATATAACAATGTATGTAACTTCATTGGCTTAACAAGCCAATCAGTGTTGTTTAACAGTACTTAACAAGCAATAATGAGCACTAATTGGCAATAATTAGAATTTACGCACACAAGCCTGCCGCATTGAGCCTGCCATGAGTGGGAAAGTGCGGGGTACAAATGTAACAAAAAAAAAAAAAAACCCTAAGCATATTCTGTAACACACTGCACCTAAATTTTAATGTGCACATGTAAAAAGGTGCGTGGTTATGGGCCGTGAAATGGACGTATGGTGGGCGTTCTAAAATTTACATGCACTATTGTAGAATATGGCCCTCTGCGCCTAAATCTACATGCTGGGATTTACTCTATGTTTTCATTGGTGTAAATGGAGGTGCATAGTTTTAGGTGCTAGGATACCCACTAAACGTATTCTATATACCGTGCCTAAATCTAGGTGTCGCTTATAGAATATGCCTTGGAGGAAATGTTTTCAGTGCGGGATTTTCAGGCGCCATTTTTAGAATCTGGCCCTTAGTGCCTAAATTTTATAGTGCACAGCTACAAGGGGGAGGGGCATGCATGTTGGCAGAGCATGGATGGGTCATGGGTGTGCATTGGTTATAGAATATTGCCAATTACACACCCATGTGTCAACATTTAGAAGTGTGCATTTGCATCTTCCGTAAACCAGGTGTAAGTGGTTGCATCTAAATGTTGGCACATAAATGCCAACATATGCTCATATTCTATAATGGAATCTGGTCATTATAGATACTATTTAGCGCCTAAATGTTGGTGACCTATACAGTCAAAAAACAAAGAGTGGGAACTGGATCAGGCTCTTCAAAAACAGACTCAGGACGTCAAAGTGAAATTATAGGTGTTTATTTTAGTTGACTCGACATGGTACCAATAGCAGCAGTTGACATGATATTCATCATTTTTTACCAACGGTCTTTCTAAAGACCAGCTTATGTTTGTTTTACCAGATGCACTGCCAAGGAAAAATGTGATTGTCAAGCATATGTATCAAGACTCCTGAGGCAGGCATGTATGTGCCGAATCATGGTACCGTGTCGAGTTAACTAAAATAAAGACCTATAATTTCACTTTGGTGTCCTGAGTCTGTTGTTGAAGAGCCTGATCCAGTTCCCACTCTTTGTTTTTTTTTTTTATTTTATCCACCCCTTGGGATCTTTTGTGTTCTTTCCACTTTTTTGTGGTGACCTATACAGAACAGCCCCCAAGTAGCAAACAAATAAATGTAGTGATCGTGGCCAGCTGGTTTGGTCCTATTAGTAATCCAAAAAAAAAAAAACCACAAAGGGCTCTCAAGAAATGGTGCAGGTGTGCTTTATTTATGACCCGACATGGGCCGTGTTTCGGCATGAAACAACGCCTGCCTCATGGGTCAACTCAACATAATCGGGTTTTGTCGGTTTTCAGATCTACATGAGCTAATCTCATTTCTCAGAATCGTTGCCTGATTCTTGTTGTGGTACATGTTCTATGCTGCCCATTCTGTACTTTTTGGAATTAACAAATTTGGCAAATCACGTTGACTTCATTGGCTCAGCCCAACTGTAAGGTGTGAGCCAAACATGGTTCCTTCTTGGCCTTTTGAGAGTGAGCACACTGCCAACTTGACTGCACTGGGGTCACAACTATAGCAATAGCCAAAGAAGAAATATTGGTCTCCTTTAAAATTAAAATGCCTCGGGTATTATTGCCCATAGGCAAGGTAAGATTATCTATGGAGAATCTCCAATCTACATGACCAACCTAATTGATCTTCCAGCTAGAAACGGGTCAAAATCTTCTTGCACATATCTCAACCTACACCTTCCCAACTGCAAAGATCTCAAGTACTAGACTTACTACGCATCCAACTTCTCTGTTATAGGTAGCCAACTCTGGAATGCCCTAACAAGACCCATCCGAATAGTCAACGACCATCTACCCTTGTGGAAGTTGCTAAAAACTTACCTCTTCAAACAAGCCTACCCAAATGACCCGACTTAATCTATGAGCCCATTCCACACCACCCCTACCTCCCTCCTCCCTTGCCATCTCACCCATCTTGACCTATTCTAAACAACCACGTCATAACTCTACTATTCTACAGCTGTGTTCTTTCTGTGATACTTTGTAACCCATATTATGTAAGCCGCACTGAACCTGCTATCGAGCGGGGTATAAAATAATGGCACAAAACACGTGAGCTGTTACTCAAATTGTCATTCTCAGTATATTGTCAATCTGCTCTGGAAACTGAGAAACCTAAAAATGCTGTGAACTTTGACCCTCTCCATTGTATACTGCTTGGTCCTAGTAGTAGCCCATTACTACACAAAAGTGCGCAAGATATAGATAAAAACAGACAAGGGTGGGGATTCTGTGGTAAGAGGGGGGAGAGGGGGGGGATTCCTCATAAAGGAATCCTGTGCAGAAGGAATGGATCCTCAGAAGCTTAGCTAAAATTGGGTGGCGGAGCAGGTGGGGGGAAGAGGGGTTGGTGGTTCGGAGGCGAGAAAAGGGGAGGGCAGACTTATATGGTCTGTGCCAGAGCCGGTGATGGGAGGCGGGAAAAACTGCTGGGCAGACTTATACGGTCTGTGCCCTGAGAAAGACAGGTACAAATCAAGGTAAGGTATACACATGAGTTTATCTTGGGCAGACTGGATGGACCATGCAGGTCTTTTTCTGCCGTCATCTACTATGTTACTATGGTGGAGTTGATTGTATTTACATAACCAAAGTGTGACGGTCAGCTTGAATGTGATCACTTTTGCTCAGCACCGTATTGACAGGTCCAAGAACTACTCAAGAATGAAAACCCGGAGCGTGCCTTCTTCATTTTCTGGTTTTCTTCTTCTTTTTTTTTTTCATACATCATTACGTGCATGAATCAACTTAAATACCTGCTGGCCTTACAGATAAGCATCATACTTTGCTCGAGCTCCTATTTCATTTCAATGAACCAAAATAGAGAAGCATTTGTTATATTGTGGGGAGGTTACAGCTTATCAAGATGTGAAACCTTAGGTACTCGTGATTAGAGGAGAATGGGTAAGAGGCTATATTGCATCTCCACTACATTAACTTCCTGCATGTAAAGGGAGTAATTAAAGCCAATGTGGTTAGTCCGCGTTAAGTGAGGCACGGCTTTTCATGAAGAGCTGTTCTCTGTGCTTTACATAAATCTAGGGAGTATAAAAGGCTCCTTTTAAACTAACAAATCGGGGCATTGTAGCTGAAATGAAACAACTGGCTCACGCTTCTTATCCCTTACTTCTGGGCCTAGCTCATACGCCCTCCTCCCCTGACTGTTGGGATTAGCTGACTTTTAATTCAGATGTCTGCTTTATTTATATTAATCTATCTCTCTGCTGCATTTACAGTTAATCAGAGCCTTTCCCTCTTAACTGGAGGAGTTAAAATTGAGGCGTTCTATCTAGACATTCAATCCAGCAACAGATCAAACACAACCAACCTTGGGGATGTTGACTTGATGACAATATTATACAAACCTCATGTTTTTCTCTTGGAAACAGCTATTCCTAATGTCAACCCAGAGTACAGTTATTTTTTTTTTCCTTGTTTGTATAATTGGTTAAAGTAGACCGAAGGAGGCATTTTATCTACTTTAGTATCTAACTTCATTCTAATTTAGGTGTTAAAACTAATCTGTTGTATGATGCTCATTTGCATCTTTGCTTAAGCGGTAACAATGGGAATTATCATTCTCGGTGCCTGATGGTTTGCCAAGGCAGCTAGGCTGCATTTAAAGTGAAAAGTGGTATGCACAGGATAAACCGGTCCAAAAATGTAAACAATCTTGCATCTCTGCAGTGTTAGCAGCTTGGCTTGTTCTAGTAGATTTTATGGCTTGCGTCCTAGTAGAACAGCAGAATTTGTGCACGGCAAGGCTGCAGTATTGTGAAGGGTTGATTATGATAGCCATGTAACTGGCACTTTTAGGTGGCAGAGCACATCAGTCCTGCAAAATATGTTCTTAAGAATTATTCCATTGTAGACGGGCTAAGATTTTTACAGGGCAGTTCTCTAAAGTATGCACAATTGTGCACTGAAAACACTCGCATGTCATTAGAATAATGGAATGTATGCACATATATGCTGACATTCCATCTAAGTGCTGTTCTGTAAATATGCACATATCTTACATAAGAAGAACCAGAGCAGACACGATAAAGTCCAAAGAATCTTTATTCGAACAATCCCGACATGGCCACGTTTCACCAAATAGGCTGCGTCAGGAGTAGAACATTAACCAGGGCACACAAGACTTAGCCCTGGCAGTAAAACTGAGCATGGAAGATGACTTCAGCCCTTTCTCATTAACAGATGTCAGAGCAGCAGCTTCCTTTGTCTGTGCAGTCTGCTCTGGTCCTCCTTCTCTATTGTTGCAAGACATTCAGTGCTTCTTCTTTCTGATCCGGCATATCTCTATATATAAAAGGCAACACCAACGTTCTATGAAGCCTCTAACCGGAAGTGTGAAGAGGGAGAGATATCCGGTTTCCCCATGAGTGTCTGCCCCGCCCTCGCTCTCTCTCTAACACAAACAGTGAAGGAAAACAGCAAAGCAGGAAATCAAATCGCTCTCTCTGTAACAATGAAGGACTCAGAGGGGGGAGGGGAGAGAGGGCAGGAACACACACACTCCCACATGCACACAGAAGAAAACCTTGCTAGCCCCCCGTTTCATTTGCATCAGAAACGGGGCTTTTTTTTACTAGTCTTACATAATGCAGGTAGACACACACTTGGGTGGAGTCTGGGCAGAGCATGGGCGGGACTCACATTTATGCATGTAACTTATAGAATACTACAGGGTGAGGCAAAAAAAAAAAAAAAAAAGCAACCCTTAGAGTTTTCTTTGCCATTTTCTCAGCAACCGCTTTGAATTTCAAAGAGAAGTTTTACATACTTATTTAGTCATCATACTTACGTACTACTCTTAAACAACGTTTAATTATCTTACACTGTGTTGATGTTACTGATGTTTTAGCATTAGTATCTAGTGATTTTTGTGTGTTAAAAATGTTCGAGCTAAAACACAGTAAAATCATGTCATTTTAAAATGATATAGTTAACCATGTGCCCGAATTTCGTAGTCACTTTTAATGCTCATCTTTAACGCAGGCCTTCAGTCGCTTTGGGAAGGTCTTAACAGCCTTGTGGATCAGTCCCTGTGGCAGGCTGTCCCAGGTTACCTGCAACACTTCCTTGAGTTCAGCGATTTGTTTGTGGCTTTGGGTGGAGTTTCTGATTAGGCCTCCAATATTGTTCCCCAGACAAAAGTCTACATTACTGTGACATTAGTAACAATAAGCTGGTACCTCATTTTTGTTTTGCAAATCATGTAAAAGTCAAGAGACAAAGACCTACTTGTAGATCAAGACAACAAAAAGCGAGAACAGGCAGGGCTGCCGAGAGCCAGAGCCGGGCCTAGGACAAGGCCCCCCGGGCCCCCCCCACCCGAGGTCATGGTCGCCGCCGGGCCCCCCCCACCCGCTACCGGGCCCTGAACTAACCTTGAACGCCTCCTTCCTTTCACCACCTTCGCGACAAGCAGCAGCAGGGCAGACCTCTCCTTCCTTCCGTGCTCCGCCCTCGCGGACGTTACATCAGGCGAGGGCGGGACGGAAGGAAGGAGTGGCCTGCCCTGCTGCTGCTTGCCGCGAAGGTGGTGAAAGGAAAGGAAGGAGGCGCTTAAGGTTAGTTAGTTCAGGAGTGACGGCGGGAGGGCCTGACTGCGGTGGCGCCGGGCCCGGGGACTTTTGTCCCCCCTGTCCCCCCCTCTCAGTGGCCCTGAGAACAGGTGTGGAACAAATGATCTCCAGAAGCCAAATAAATGGAAAATGAAACTTTATTAAATAAGCATTACATATATAGGACCCGACATGGGACCGTGTTTCGGCAGGGGAAATCGCCTGTCTCAGGGGTCACATGCACTGTGTCTAACAAGGGACGAACACTGGAAGACAAACTGTGGAGACGGCCACAGTTCTAAGTTTAATGGTGCTGCACTAAGGAAATCTGTTTAAAACATCCAACAAACAATCCTCCGTGTAGCAGTGGTGTAGCTACGGGGGGGCCATGGGGGCCTGGACCCCCCAAATTGGATCCGAGGCCTCCAGTTTGGCTGGCGGGTGTCCCCAACCCCTACCAGCTAAGGCGTTTGTCCCATGCTGGTCTTACATTGCCTGGCACCACCGCTCATTTTAATGAAACTGAGCGTGCATGGCGCTGAAAACAGGAAAGGGTAATGTGAGACCAATGGGTGGGGGGAGGAGTGGTGGCCGAGGGTGGGTGGGTGTGGCGGTGGCAGGAGGGCAGAAGTGGCAGCGGGAGGGTGGCAGAAGGGAAGTGGGCCAAAATGTGTCGTCCCCCCCCCCACCCCCCCCCACTTTGGGCTCTGGCCCCCCTCCCATCGAGGTCTGGCTACGCCCCTGCTATGTAGGGCTCCTGTCTGCAAAATGCGGGAAAATGTTGACAAGAGCACTATATGGAGGATTATTTGTTGAACGTTTTATATGTTTTTTTATACGTTTCTAAAATTGCAAAAAAGTGATCTCCAAAACTGTCCACTCTGCAGACTTCACTTACCTAGTAACCAAATGGTGGAACTCCGTACCACCCAAAATAAGAAATATACAGAAATATACTAGATTCCGCAAAACCCTCAAATCGTTCCTATTCAAACAAACCCTCACAAAGAACGACCATATCTCAAACAACTAATTGTTACCTCAATTGGTTATTACTCTATTTACCATTAACTTTCTCTTTGCTTCATGTACAATTTCTCATTCATAATAGATTTTCTAATTGTTAAACATCCCTAGTGGAGGAGTGGCCTAGTGGTTAGGGTGGTGGACTTTGGTCCTGAGGAACTGAGTTCAATTCCCACCTCTGGCAAGTCACTTACCCTCCATTGCCCCATGTAAGCTGAATTGAGCCTGCCATGAGTGGGAAAGCGCAGGGTACAAATGTAACAAAAATAAAATACAGTGGTGGAAATAAGTATTTGATCCCTTGCTGATTTTGTAAGTTTGCCCACTGACAAAGACATGAGCAGCCCATAATTGAAGGGTAGGTTATTAGTAACAGTGAGAGATAGCACATCACAAATTAAATCCGGAAAATCACATTGTGGAAAGTATATGAATTTATTTGCATTCTGCAGAGGGAAATAAGTATTTAATCCCTCTGGCAAACAAGACCTAATACTTGGTGGCAAAACCCTTGTTGGCAAGCACAGCGGTCAGACGTCTTCTGTAGTTGATGATGAGGTTTGCACACATGTCAGGAGGAATTTTGGTCCACTCCTCTTTGCAGATCATCTCTAAATCATTAAGAGTTCTGGGCTGTCGCTTGGCAACTCGCAGCTTCAGCTCCCTCCATAAGTTTTCAATGGGATTAAGGTCTGGTGACTGGCTAGGCCACTCCATGACCCTAATGTGCTTCTTCCTGAGCCACTCCTTTGTTGCCTTGGCTGTATGTTTTGGGTCATTGTCGTGCTGGAAGACCCAGCCACGACCCATTTTTAAGGCCCTGGCGGAGGGAAGGAGGTTGTCACTCAGAATTGTACGGTACATGGCCCCATCCATTCTCCCATTGATGCGGTGAAGTAGTCCTGTGCCCTTAGCAGAGAAACACCCCCAAAACATAACATTTCCACCTCCATGCTTGACAGTGGGGACGGTGTTCTTTGGGTCATAGGCAGCATTTCTCTTCCTCCAAACACGGCGAGTTGAGTTCATGCCAAAGAGCTCAATTTTTGTCTCATCTGACCACAGCACCTTCTCCCAATCACTCTCGGCATCATCCAGGTGTTCACTGGCAAACTTCAGACGGGCCGTCACATGTGCCTTCCGGAGCAGGGGGACCTTGCGGGCACTGCAGGATTGCAATCCGTTATGTCGTAATGTGTTACCAATGGTTTTCGTGGTGACAGTGGTCCCAGCTGCCTTGAGATCATTGACAAGTTCCCCCCTTGTAGTTGTAGGCTGATTTCTAACCTTCCTCATGATCAAGGATACCCCACGAGGTGAGATTTTGCGTGGAGCCCCAGATCTTTGTCGATTGACAGTCATTTTGTACTTCTTCCATTTTCTTACTATGGCACCAACAGTTGTCTCCTTCTCGCCCAGCGTCCTACTGATGGTTTTGTAGCCCATTCCAGCCTTGTGCAGGTGTATGATCTTGTCCCTGACATCCTTAGACAGCTCCTTGCTCTTGGCCATTTTGTAGAGGTTAGAGTCTGACTGATTCACTGAGTCTGTGGACAGGTGTCTTTCATACAGGTGACCATTGCCGACAGCTGTCTGTCATGCAGGTAACGAGTTGATTTGGAGCATCTACCTGGTCTGTAGGGGCCAGATCTCTTACTGGTTGGTGGGGGATCAAATACTTATTTCCCTCTGCAGAATGCAAATAAATTCATATACTTTCCACAATGTGATTTTCCGGATTTAATTTGTGATGTGCTATCTCTCACTGTTACCAATAACCTACCCTTCAATTATGGGCTGCTCATGTCTTTGTCAGTGGGCAAACTTACAAAATCAGCAAGGGATCAAATACTTATTTCCACCACTGTAGATACTATTGGAGATTCTACATGGAATGTTGCTACTATTGGAGATTCTACATGGAATGTTGCTATTCCACTAGCAACATTCCATGTAGAAGGCTGCACAGGCTTTTGTTTCTGTGAGTCTGATGTCCTACACGTACGTGCAGGACGTCAGACTCACAGAAGCGGAAGCCTGCGCGGCCACATTGGTGATCTGCAAGGGCCGACTTCTACATGGAATGTTGCTAGTGGAATAGCAACATTCCATGTAGAATCTCAAATAGTAGCAACAGTGGAGGAGTGGCCTAGTGGTTAGGGTGGTGGACTTTGGTCCTGAGGAACTGAGTTCAATTCCCACCTTCAGCAAGTCACTTACCCTCCATTGCCCTATGTAAGCTGCATTGAGCCTGCCATGAGGGGGAAAGCGCGGGGTACAAATGTAACTAAAATAAATCCCAGTATGTTTATGATAGTGTACTGTAAAATTGGATTCTTACAACAAATTAGTTTCTTATGCATTATTCTTTGTTATGTATCCTACACTGTTTATTGTAAGCTACATTGAACTCAAACTTGTTTGGGATAATGTGGGATATAAATAAAAATAAAATTTTCCTTGGTGTATGTTGCATGTGACCCTTGAGACTGGCGGCTTTCCCCCACCGAAACACGGACCCGTGTCAGGCCCTTTATATGTGGTGCTTTTTAAATAAAGTTTCATTTTCCACTTGTTTGGCTGCTGGAGGTCATTCGGTCCACCCCTACTCTCACTTTTTGTTGTCCTAGTTTTATTGTGCACACATTTTTGAATGTGTAAAAATTGCTGGGTGGTCACGCTAAAAAGTCTTTAACTTCGCTGTGCTTAAAGATAATCTTGGAAATTCCAAGCAGTTGCTGAGAAACAGCAAAAAAACTAGGAGGTCACTTTTTTTGCCTCACTCTGTATAAGTTTGGCATGTATCTCCGTAACGTAGGCACGCACAGTTATGCCAGCTCATGCTTAAATTACAGGTGCATATTTTTGCTGTTACACTAGTATTCTGTAAAGGTAAGTGCCTATCAAGATTATTTTCGAAAGAGAAGGACGCCCATCTTTTGACACAAATCGGAAGATGGGCGTCCTTCTCACAAGGTCACCCAAATCGGTATAACCGAAAGCCGATTTTGGGCGTCCCCAACTGCTTTCCGTCGCGGGGATGACCAAAGTTCATGGGGGAGTGTCGGAGGCATAGCGAAGGCGGGACTTGGGCATGCCTAACACATGGGTGTCCTCGACCCATAATGGAAAAAAAAGGGCTTCCCTGACAAACACTTGGACGACTTTACCTGGTCCTGTTTTTCTTACGACCAAGGGACAAAAGGTGACACCGGAGAGAATCGGGGATCACCTCCCCTTATTCCCCCAGTGGTCACTAACCCCCTCCCACCCTCAAAAAACATCTTTAAAAATCTTTTGTGCCAGCCTGTATGCCAGCCTCAAATGTCATACTCAGGTCCATCACAGCAGTATGCAGGTCCCTGGAGCAGTGCTAGTGGGTACTGCAGTGACTTCAGGCAGGCGGACCCAGGCCCATCCCCCTCTACCTGTTACACTTGTGGTGGAAAATGTGAGCCCTCCAAAACCCACCAGAAACCCCCTTTCACCCGTAAGGGTTATGGTAGTGGTGTACAGTGGTGGGTAGTGGGTTTTGGGGGGCTCAGCACACAAGGTAAGGGAGCTATGTACCGGGGAGCAATTTATGAAGTCTACTGCAGTGCCCCCTAGGGTGCCCGGTTGGTGTCCTGGCATGTCAGGGGGACCAATGCTAGCTTCTCCCATGACCAAAGGGCTTGCATTTGGTCGTTTCTGAGATGGGCGTCCTTAGTTTCCATTATCGGCGAAAATCAGAAATGACCAAGTCTAGGGATGACCATCTCTAAGGATGACCTAAATTTCAGGATTTGGGCGTCCCCGACCGTATTATCAAAATGAAAGATGGGTGTCCATCTTGTATCGATAATACAGGTTTCACCGCCCCTCCATCGGGATGTTTTGCGAGGACATCCTCAGCAAAACTTGGGCGTCCCCTTCGATTATGCCTCTCTATGTATTTTTTTTATAGAATAGAATCCTACCAGGACCCAGTTATAGAACTGACCCTTAAACTTGATTGACGGTAGGTTATTATGCACCCAGCAATGTGTTTGTCAACCATACATAAGATCTTAGCTGCTAATTAATGCTCATCCATAGGCATTTCTGAATAATTGTGAGAACATGTGCTTTCCATACAGATGAAAAACATTACCACATAAGAAGAAACATATGGTAATGCTATTAAGCTTGGCAGACAAATGTAAACCTTTTTGCCATTGGTAGTATGCTCACATTTTAAACATCCAGTCACCTAGTGGATCTCCTGCATGCATGGATCTAGAAATATCAAAGATTTCAGCAGAAAAGGACTACTTGGCTGCCCATTTGTATCTGGTTACTGTTATGAAAGGAAGATGGATTTATGACTCAACACATGGACTGTCGCTTTAGGTATGTTTTGTCCCTACTAGTAATACTTTTGTCACGTCTTCAGTATGGGTTGTTCTTTGTTGAATGTGGTGTGTGCACATAGCTAGGGCATTACTACGAAGGGATGTGAAGCAAAGCTCTTTGAGCCACTTTCAAATAGTATTTGGAACTTTTGAAAATGATACGTATTTATTTAATGTCCCCTTTTTACACTGTCAATCAAAGGAAGGTACTATTACTGATATAATATCACATCCCTTATGACACGCTGAGTCCCCGACCCGAAATGCAAAAACATTTAACGGACCAGGATGGGCACCTGGCTGGTTAAATGCCTCATAACCAGCTATCTGGCGATATTCAGCGGGGGTTAGCCACAATGATATAGCTCTGGGACCCCTGGTTTGGCAGAGGGAAGTTCCAGTGTCAGCAGCAGATGGCTGATTTAGCTGTCGATAACCCCTCCTGAAAGGGGGGGGGGGGTTCAGAGACAGGAGCACAGGAGGGGGATGAGACAGAGGTATCCTGGTCCTGGTTCCAGAGGAGAAAAAAGGACGTCTCATGTTGGGCACATGGGAGGAAAGCACTGGGACCCCCCCCCCCCCCCCCCCCCCCCCCCCCGCACAGCCCTGGGCCCTCAGGCACTGCCCGGTTCCCGTATGATCAGTCCGCCCCTGAATGGCAGTCAGGCATGCAAATGCAGGTATTCTATCACACTGCACCTAATTTTTGGGAATGCTCCTGACCCACCCATGCTCTTCCCATGGCCACACCCCTTTGGAGTTGCACGCTGTGAAAATTAGGTAAGCATGTTATAGAATAGGGCAGAGAGCAGATCTGCATGTAACTCCTAATTAATGCCAATTAAGTGCTAGTTAATATTAATTAGTGATTGTTACCCCCAATTTAGTCAATTACTTTGCACACAAATCTTGTATTCATGCTCAATATTGAGCACCCAACTTTGGGCGACCCATACGTAATTCCTCTGTTGGTGCTCATCGCCCTACGCACATTAGGCATGCATAACCTGGCATTTAGATGTGTGTATTGCATACACTTCTAAATTCCCACTGACAATGTCAGGCGTATGGCGGGCAAGGGGAGGGGCATGGTCCGAGCATGTTTAAGGTAGGTCTATGGCAGGCCCAAAAAATAAACATGCATTCCCTATTTCAAAAGGAGATTGTCCGTCTGTGTCAATAAAGATAGATGATAAGATTTACGCCTCCTCCCCAGGACATCTAGGTTTCAGAAAAGTGCTTGTTTGGTGTAGCATTGGAGATCGTCCTCTTAATCCTCCAGTGTTCCTTGTCCTTCCCAAAAGCAATAGCAGCCAAGGAGTGGAGTGGAACAGGTGGATGTGAAGCGTCTGTTGACGCTTTCCAAAAATACTAGGACTAGGGGGCATGCGATGAAACTACAGTGTAGTAAATTTAAAACAAATCGGAGAAATTTTTCTTCACCCAACGCATAATTAAACTCTGGAATTCGTTGCCAGAGAACGTGGTGAAGTCGGTTAGCTTAGCAGAGTTTAAAAAGGGGTTAGATGGTTTCCTAAAGGACAAGTCCATAAACCACTACTAAATGGACTTGGGAAAAATCCACAATTCCAGGAATACCATGTATAGAATGTTTGTACGTTTGGGAAGCTTGCCTGGATTGGCCGCTGTCGTGGACAGGATGCTGGGCTCGATGGATCCTTGGTCTTTTCCCAGTGTGGCATTACTTATGTACTTATGTAGGATAGTGTTCTCTGTGACAGCATTGGAAAATATAGATGTGTAGGTTTCTAAGATGTATGTGCCAGCACATAAATGTGTATGTTCTGAAATAGTGATACATAGACATGTATGTTGCCATATTGTGCCCATTGGTTTCTAACCATAACGGGCACATTTCACCATGTATCTTAGAACAGTCTCTTCGTCGGCACATCCTGTTCTAAAATACGAGCAGAACTTCAGAGGTCCCCACCTGGATGTCTCAATTCCAATGTGAAATGCCATGCTATAGGTCGTTATTATCAAAGCAGTAGGCTATTATAAAGATGATATCAAATGCCACTAGAGTCTTAGAAAGTTTATCAGACCTTTGGGAGAGTCTATACTGTCAGGACTATACAACCCTAAAGGTTCCCCTTCCAGGAAAAAATCTTTCTGTAGGACAGTAAACCTTCTCTTCCCAATGCATTTTTCCTAAACTGCAGTACTAGAGGGTGGGAGGTATTCACTGCTTAGATGATGTGCACTATGCACAAATTCTATATTGGCAGTTCCGCACACAATGGTCTTTATAGAATAGTAGCTTAGCAGACATTTCACGCCTACCTTTGGGCACAAACATGTAGACCTGCCAAAGACTGATGTAAAGGCTCACACCCAACTAATGGCAGTTACGTGTGGCAATGAAACAATTCTATAACCCTTGCACCTAATTTCCATCCTTATCCATCCATGACCCTCTCATGGCCATGCCTACTTTGGAGTTGAGCATGAAGGAAATTAGGCACGGGGGGGGGGGGGGGGGGTATAGAATAGGTCACAAGGCATTTCCGCACATAACTGCTAATTGGCTCCAATTAACACTTGCTAAGGTTAATTGATCCTTAACCTATTCATTTACATATGGAAATAGAAACTGCATGTGGAAATCCGTGTCTGATTTTGAGCGCCCTGTATAGAATCCGGGAAACTGGATATAAGTAGACAGAACTGGTCATTATTCACTCTATATAGGACTTGCAGTTCTCCAGCACTCATTTTTCTCATATTTGGCAGACCCTTTCCGACTTACACATTAACTCACTGCCATCGACTTCTTAAAAGCAATGGAGGACAAAGTATGTATACATTTTATTGACTACTTCTCTCATTTGTTTAATTTACTGTAGAATTGCTTGGGAACTCTTTGGGCTAGAGTCTGCTGGAAGCTTTAAAGCCCCAACCCCCCCCCCCCTTCCACCTGTGATTGCATATTTTTCAAAGCCTGCCCTTCAATGTGTACCAGTTTTGATTAGACGCTAACTCTTGATGGATGCTGCTTTTCTGGGAGCTGTAAAATGTAAATTGTTTTCCTCTGGCCACTTTTGTTTTATTTGAAATTTACAAACCTGAAACGCCTGCTTCCAGAGAGCTGGCCCTGAAAACGTAACACTCTCAGGTAGTTTGTTTCCTATCAAACACCATTAATAATTTAATCTCTAATTAAAAGTGAGGTCAAGCAATGAAAAATGACTGAGCTAAATGGTTGCAAAATGATGTATTAAATTGACTGGAAATTTTAAGGGATGGATTGAATGTTTTGTTTCTGTTTAAAAGGAAAAAAAAAGAATCAAAACACACTTTCTTGTTCGGGGAGGAGTGATGGCAAGTATGATCAACAATATATGAGCTTAGCTAGGATTTGAATTCACCTTTCATTCTCTTCAAAACTGCTCCGTTAAGTGTGCTTCAGTTCAGAAAGAGAACTGATTCTCTTATGCCTGCAGGATCTTTCATCTGAAAACGTTACCACTTGGGAGCATTTGAGAGTATGTAAAACACCAGAAGTATTTATGTATAATAATGTCGTGTAACTCTATTACTGAGGCATTGGAGTCAGTTTGCCAGCGAAATGTTTTAACAGCACAGGAGAAAAATGGCATGGCCCTAAAAGGAAGCCAAGGACTCCAGGCTCTGTTCAAGATTGCCTGACAGCTCATTTCTTGGTGGGACAGATCCTTAAATCATGGTCCCCCACAGGTGTATGTATAACACATGGGGAGTTTGTCAAGAGTCAAAACATGAATTTGGTTTTGCTTTCTGTTCACTATAGCAAAGATGGTTCAATACATCTAAGCTGTGCTTTCCCTCCAAAGGCTTTATACAGTTCTGGAGATTATAAGGACATTTGCTTAAAGTTTTCTCTTTTTAGAGTGGCCTAGCAGCTAGAACAGCAGGCTGAGGACCAGGGAAGCCAGAGTTCAAACCACACTGACACCCCTTGTGCCACTTGGCAGTCAGTTTGCCCTCCACTGCCTCATGTACAAAAGTAAAACTCCTTTTACGAAGTGGCGCTACCGATCAGGGGCATAGCTATGGGGGGCCATGGGGGCCTGGGCCCCCGCAAATTTCATCCGGGCCCCTGGTTTGGCTGGTGGGGGTCCCCAACCCCCGCCAGCCGAAGCCTTCTTCAACGCGGTCTCTGGCGCAGCCGTGCTCACTGCCTGCCCCCTACTCTTCTTTCTTCTTGCTCCTCTTGTGCACGTTGATGATCAGCGGTCTCCGGCGCAGCCACGTTCACAGCCTGCCCCAACGCTCAACAGCATGCACAGGAGGAGCAAGAAGAAAGAAGAGCCGGGGGCAGGCAGCGAACGCGGCTGACCGTGCTGAAGAAAGCTTCAGCTGGTGGGGATTGGGGACCCCCGCCAGCAAAGATAATTGTTTGTGAGGAGGCGGTGGGGGGGGGGGGGGGGGTGAGGCAAGGTGAGGCAGTGCGGGAGTGAGGAGGTGAGGCGAGGTGTGGCAGTGGGGGGGGGGCCGCACTCAAAATGTGCCCCCAACCTCAGGCTCTAGCCCCCTCCCACTGTGAGGGCTGGCTACACCTCTGCTACCGATTAGCATGCACTGAATGTGAAGAAGTCAATTCAATTCCCATCGGCTTCTTTGCATTCAGCGCATGCTATTCGGTAGCGCCGCTTCGAAAAAGGCGCCCTTAGATTGCGAGTCCTCTTGGGAACAGGGCAATTCCTAATGTATCTCAATAAAACTCATCTTGAACTATGGAGAACAGTGTGAACTATGTAGAAAAACACAGTTTGCTACTAAGCTGCGTTAAGAAATGGTCCTAGTGCACCCCTTGGTGCACGCTAAGCCCATTTTAACCACAGCCTTAAAATGCCTTTTTTCTATTAGTAAAAAAGCATAAGTATCTCCCTACGCCAGTGGTTTCCAAACCTGGTCCTGGAGGCACCCCAGGCAGTCAGGTTTTCAAGATATCCACCATGAATATTTATGAGAGGAATTTGCATGCAGTGGAGGCAGTGCATGCAGATCTCTCTCATGAATATTCATTGTGGGTATCCTGAAAACCTGACTGGCTGGGGTGTCTAGGATCAGGTTTGGGAACCATTGGGGTAGACCAATGCAGGGGCGTAGCTAGACTTCGACAGTCTTTTTTTAGCCATTATTCATCAATAAACCACTTGCTTTGGAACCAGATTGGTCTACCCCCTTCTTCTTGTTGTCTCTGCTTTTTCTATTATTTTGGGTTTTGGCCATGCCCTAACATTGCCATTAGTGTGCAACCATTTAAAAAAAAATACCATGGCAGAACTTATTGCCAGCTATTTTGTAGGTGGTAATTGCTCCTGCATTATCCGTGCATTAACCAGTTAGCTCAGAAATATCTACTGTCCACTCCAACATCCACTCTAAAAACAAATCAGGATACATGGTTGACTTGATAGATCTTCCGACCAGAAACAGAACCAGAGCGTCACGTACCTATTTGAACCTCCACTATCCAAGCTGCATTGGACTCAGATACAAATCAACCTATGCATCCAATTTCTCCTACTTAGGTACACAAATGTGGAATGCAGTACCAAAGAGTGTGAAAACGATCCATGACCATCTAAACTTCAGGCGATCATTAAAGACCTATCTGTTTTGCAAGGTCTACCCTACTGACCCAACTTAAATGCCTCAACTCTGCAATGCATCAAAACCTTACATTGTATTGGACATTATATATTCCTTATTTCCTTGACCCTTATTGTACTTGTATACCCTAACCTTACCTGACCCTTATTTTAGACTGTATTTGTTTAACATCTACCAGACCTGGCGATCGCCTTTACGGTATTATGTAAGCCACATTGAGCCTGCTAATGGGTGGGAAAATGAGGGACACAAATGTTACAAATAAATAAATAAATAAATAAAGTTACAAAAAAAAAAAAAAAAAAACATATTTAGTGCACAGTTAGCACACACACATCTAAAAACTAACATAGGATGCATTAGTACGTCCTGCATTAGGCTTTTTTTTTTCTGCTGTGTTAGGCACTCGTTAGCACCTAACACACCTTAGTAAAAGGACCCCCTAAGAACATTTTGGATTCTTGACAGGTGTACAATTTAGTTTTTCTGATTTTGTCACCCTTCTCCCTGCGGTTCATCTCTGTTTTGGAGAAGGATTTAAGCAGACAATGAGTAAACTGCATCCTATGACACCAAATAAAGGGGTGGGGGTGGGGGGGGGGGTAATGGGACTTGATATTCCACCTTTCTGTGGTTACAATCAAAGCAGTTTACGTATTATATACAGATACATATTTTGTACCTGGGCAACGGAGGGTTAAGTGACTTGCCCAGATTCACAAGGAGCTGTGGTAGGAATTAAACCCCGTTCCCCAGGATCAAAGTCCACTGCACTAACCACTAGGCTACTCCTCCACTAGCAACATTCTATGTAGAAGCCTGCCCTTGAAGATCAGCAACGCGGCCACGCAGGCTTCTGTTTCTGTGACGTCAGACTCATAGAAACAGAAGCCTGTGCGGCTGCGTTGCTGACCTTCAAGGGCAGGCTTCTACATGGAATGTTGCTAGTGGAATAGCAACATTCCATGTAGAATCTCAAATAGTAGCAACATTCCATGTAGAATCTCAAATAGGGAAAGGGAAATGGGACTTGATATGGCACCTTTCTCTGGTTTTTGCAACTACATTCAAAGTGATATATACAGGTACTTATTTTATACCTGGGGCAATGGGGGGTTATGTGACTTGTCCAGAATCACAAGAGCTGCAGTGGGAATTGAATCCAGTTCACCAGGATCAAAGCCCACTGCACTAACCACTAGGCCACTCCTCCACTTGCTTTTCTATGGAGAAATGTATGTCTGTTTCAGGGGCGTATCTGCGTGGGGCCACAGGGGCCTGGGCCCCTGCAGATTTCGCCCTGGACCCCCCTACTGCCGCCGTGGGTACCTTTGCTGGCGGGGGACCCCAACCCCCACCAGCCGAGGTCCGCTTCCTCCTGCCGCTGCGAGGTTTTTTAAGTTCATCGGGATTCGTCCTCCGTCACTCTGTGCTGCTGTTCAAAGAAGCTGCTAGCTGAATGCAGTTTTCGGACTGAGTCTGACGTCGCTGCTGCACGTTGTACCTGAGTCTGACATCCTGCACGTACAATGTGCAGCAGCGACGTCAGACTCAGTCCGAAACTGCATTCAGCTAGCAGCTTCTTTGAACAGCAGCACAGAGTGACGGAGGACGAATCCCGATGAAGAACTTAAAAAACCTCCCAGCAGCAGGAGGAAGCGGACCTCGGCTGGTGGGGGTTGGGGTCCCCCACCAGCAAAGGTACCCACAGCGGCGGGGGGGGGGGGGGGGGGCGGAAATGGCGGTGGCGGTGGCGGGGGGGGGGGCTATAATGTGCCCCCTCACTCTGGCTTCGGCCCCCGCTACAGCCGACTTTCAGATACGCCCCTGGTCTGTTTGCCCCATGAACATATGGAGGAGTGGCCTAGTGGTTAGAGCACCGGTCTTGCAATCCAGAGGTGGCTGGTTCAAATCCCGCTGCTGCTCCTTGTGATCTTGAGCAAGTCACTTAACCCTCCATTGCCTCAGGTACAAACTTAGATTGTGAGCCCTCCTGGGACAGAGAAATATCCAGAGTACCTGAATGTAACTCACCTTGAGCTACTACTGAAAAAGGTGTGAGCAAAATCTAAATAAATAAACATAAGAATAGTCATACTGAGTCAAACCATTGGTCCATCTAGCCCAGTATCCTGTTTCCAACAGTGGCCAATCCAGGTCACAAGTACCTGGACCCAATTAATAGGAACATTCCATGCTATCAATCCCAGTGGCTTCCCCCATGTCTATTTCAATAGCAGACTATGAACTTTTCCTCCAGGAACTTAACCAAACCATTTTTTAAACCCAGATACGCTAACCGCTGTTACCACATCCTCCGGCAATGAATTCCAGAGCTTAACTATTCGTTGGGTGAAAAAATATTTCCTCCTATTTGTTTTAAAATTATTTCCATGTAACTTCATTGAGTGTTCCCTAGTCTTTATACTTTTTGAAAGATTAAAACTTCAGTTCACTTCTACTCATTCTACACCACTTAGGATTTTGTAGTCCTCAATCATACCTCCCCTCAACTGCCTCTTTTTCAGGCTGAATAGCCCTAACCTCTTTAGCTTTTCCTCATACGAGAGCAGTTCCATCCCCTTTATCATTTTGGTTGCTCTTCTTTGAACCTTTTCTAATTCCACTATATCTTTTTTGAGATACGGCGACCAGAACTGAACGTAGTACTCAAGGTGAGGTCACACTATGGAGCGATCAAAGGCATTATAGAACTTTAGGGGAGCTGAGCCTTTCGTCCACCTCTTTAATCTAGCCTATCCAAACCTCAGTGTGCAAAGTTGCTTAAAAATGAACGAAGGGGTAGAATGTTTTGCCTTCAAGATTCTCATTCAACCGCATCTGCTAACTTAAAAAAAAAAACAACAAATCTATAATTAAGAAAAATAAATTCAGCATCAATTCTTTAACTGTGCCCATATATTTTGGTGTCATTTAAGAACCAGCAACCTCTTTGTATTAGATTAAAAAGAAGCACAGTTTTGTTTGTTACAATCAATTCTCTGATTTAGGTTTTATGAATTTTTAAAATATTAATTATATTTTGAAAACTGTACAGAGGTAGATATATTAACCATTTTAATGCTTTGTTAGCAGTTCTGTGGTGCGGGTGCTATTAGCAGAGGGTAGGCTGTGAATTTTAATCCACCCTGTTAAGTTATTAAATTCCCTTTATTTACATACAGACCTCAATTTCATTAACATTGTAACAGGTGCTCATTAAGAATTTATACTTTTTTTAAAAGCAGGAGCACAAAGAAGGATTGTGATATAGTTTTATTTTTTGTTTGCTAGTGTTAGAACTTCCGAAACCAGGAGAACAAACTAGTTATAAATCTGTACCTTTATATGTATCCGTCTTAATTAGTGGTATCTATAATAAGACACATGGTTCTAATTTCCGTAGAGTTTTTTAAAAAAAATTTCTAATTTCCTTCATAGAAAAAGAAAGGCGTTTGGATGCACAAATCCATAGTTGTATTAGTCCGTTTCCTTATTCATAGGTTAAGTGAAAAATGAAAAGAATTTGAATATGATCTATAATTACACTGAAGGCTGCAGTCCAGAATTCCCAAGCATCACTTCTGGGCTAGAGGGTAACCATACAGGTAATTAGCATAATAATTTGCTTAATCCATAGGGCCCTATTTTCACTGCTGTCTCTGTATTTTGGGTTTAGTTTAGGACAAATGTTGAAGTCTCGGTTTTTCATTTTTATTTCTTCCATTTACTTTTCTAGGCTTAGAGGGTCATGTGGGGGGCATTTTCTAGTATATTAGCGCCCAGTATAGAAAATTCGAGTGAGTTGTAATATACAGACGGATCCTGAAGCACAGTTTCTAGGTTAAGTAGCACTTTTTACAAATGTACTTTTTTCTGTCAGAACCTTCTACCCTTCTCCGAAGAACCCGCCGTTGAAGACAGAGTTATGTGAACGTCAAAGATGGGCAAACAATTACACACAGGGGTAGATCTCTGCAAAGCCAAATGTCCCATCAGTTGAACCAATATGCTTAGGTCTGGTGAAGTGGTATATGTGATTGGCAGGGTGCCAGACTCCGACAGACACAGGGCCTATCAGCTTCACAACACATGTCCTGGATTTGGGGAGCTGATTTCTGGCAGATGGTATGGGGCCACATGACTGGAGGGATCCAGAAAGACGAGTGGTATGGGATAGAAGATGTGGGACAAGAGGGAGCTAGAGAGATGGGGATGAAAGGGGGAAAGTAGAGATAGGGAGGGGACACTTAGCAAAGGCTCCTTTTCGAAAGAGATGGATGTCCATCTCTCAGAGACGTCCAAATCGGTGTAATCGAAACCCGATTTTGGATGTCTCTAGTGGAAGACCGTTGCAAGGACACCCAAATCTGAGGGGGACGTATAGGAGGCGTGGTGAAGGCGGGACTTGGGCGTTCCTAAGACTTGGACGTCTTTAAGCCATAATGGAAAAAAGCAGAGACGTCCAAGACTAAAACTTGGATGTTTTCACCAGGACCTGTTTTTATTACGAATAAGGCACAAAAAGGTGCCCGAAATGACCAGATGACCACCGGAGGGAATCAGGGATGACCTCCCCTTACTCCCTCAATGGTCACTAACCCCCTCCCACCCTCAAAAAACATCATAAAAAATATTACGTGCCAGCCTTTATGCCAGCCTCAGATGTCATACTCAGGACCATGACAGCGCATGCAGGTCCCTGGAGCAGTTTTAATGGGTGTAGAGCACTTCAAACAGGTGGAGCCAGGCCCATACCCCTCCTACCTGTTACATTTGTGGAGGAAACAGCGAGCCCTTCAAAACCCACCAGAAACCCTCTGTACCCATATATAGGTGCCCCCTTCACCTGTAAGGGCTATGGTAGTGGTGTACAGTTGGAGGTAGTGGGTTTTGGAGGGGTTTTGGGGGGCTCAGCGCACAAGGTAAGGGAGCTATGTACCCGGGAGCATTTTATGAAGTCCACTGCAGTGCCCCCTAGAGTGCCTAATTGCTGTCCTGGCATGTCAGGGGGACCAGTGTAGTACAAATGCTGGGTCCTCCCACAACCAAATGGCTTGCATTTGGACATTTTAGACTTGGACGTCTTTCGGTGTTTGGTTTCGAAAATCGTCGAAAATCAAATACATCCAAATCTATGGACGTCCAAATCCAAGGACGCCCTTGGTATTTTCAAAACAAAAGATGGATGTCCATCTTTTTTCAAAAATGACCTTTTCCCTGCCTCCGAATTTGGACGTTTTACAAAGATGTCCAAATTCCAACTTAGACGTTTCTTTCGAAAATGCCCCTCCATGTCAGCTAGTGTCTGTCTATCTATCTATCTATCTATCTATCTATCTATCAACACTGTATACAATTGTTTTAGTTTGCAACATGAGAAAAATACCACAGGTAATAATATCCCTGGGTATTCTTTGTGCCTATCCTATGCCGTTTTGGAAGCTCAGTATAGGCATTTGACTGCTGTTTTGAGCTGAATTGCTGTTCTGTGCAGGTTGTCCTAGTACTTTCTTACCATTGTCTTACTTTGTGTCTATCCAATGCCTTTTTGACTTTCATTACTCTCTTTGTCTTCACCATTTCCTTTCGGAGTTTAAGCTATGTTCTATGGACTATTGTTATATACAGCTTTGTAGCCATTTGTAGGAAAGGTGGTCTATAAGATGATTAAATAAATGAATAAATTAATCCACCAGCCTTGGCATGAAAAAATATTTTCCATTGGAGCTTCATATCATGACCCTAGTTCTGCTACTCCTTTTTCCTCGGTTAGTTTGTGCATTAGTAACTTTCAGTACCATGTCTCCCCAGTCTCGCCTCTTCTGTAGGCTATACATGTTTAGGTCCTGATGTCTCATTTCATAGGACGTCTGCTGCAGATCCAGCTCCATTTTGGTTGCCTAGGCTAGATGCAATCCAGAGGTATCTTTCTCCTTTCTGAGGTCCAGCTTCCAGAACTGAACATTGTAAGTGTGGTTTCACTGATGATCTGTACAAAGGCATTATCACACCCTTTTTTTCCTGCTTGTTATGCTTCTTTCTACACAGCCCAACATCCCCCTGGCTCTAGCCACAGCCTTGAAACACTGCTTTTCCATCTTGAACTATCTACAGTCCAGTAGGTTACAAAATCCAAGGCAACACAGTTTTAACCAGAGGCAGATCATTCCAAATGAATGCAATTGATCTCTTCATTTGCAATACCAGAGAGCTAGATCAAAAGCAAGTGCTGGCCCACTGTATGCAAATTTATCCCACGCTTTTTCATTATAAATATCTCTTCGTAAAGAGGGTTAATAAATTCAAGTAAATAAAAACTTTTAAAATAAAAATATCCCCAAAATTTAACTGGCTTGGTGTGTCTGAAAGACCATTTTGAGAACCACTTTTTCCATACATGATTTCATTATAAGAAATTGTGCACATAAATTAATGGGATTTGAAACTCATATCAAAAGAAACTGAAAAAGTAAAAGTCGGCAGAGGGTAGTTACACTAACCAAGTGAAAAAACTTGCAGATACAATGAGCATTTGGCCGACTTTACTTGGTCCTTTTTTGTTCACGACCAAGCCTCGAAAAGGTGCCCGAACTGACCAGATGACCACAGGAGGGAATAGGGGATCACCTCCCCTTACTCCCCCAGTGGTCACCAACCCCCTCCTACCTCCCCAAAAAATTTAAAAACATTTTTTTGCCAGCCTCTATGCCAGCCTCAAATGTCATACCCAGCTCCATCACAGCACTATGCAGGTCCCTGGAGCAGTTTTAGTGGGTGCAGTGCACTTCAGGCAGGCAGACCCAGGCCCATCCCCTCCCCACCTGTTACACTTGTGGTGGTAAATGTGAGCCCTCCAAAACCCACCCGAAACACACTGTACCCACATCTAGGTGCCCCCCTTCATCCCTAAGGGCTATGGTAGTGGTGTACAGTTGTGGGGAGTGGGTGTTGGGGGGAGGGGTTTGGGGGGCTCAGCACCCAAGGTAAGGGAGCTATGCACCTGGGATCAATTTGTGAAGTCCACTGCAGTGCATAAAAGCATATAGGCATGTTCCTCTAATTCTATAAACCTGTACACACATTTTGCGCTCACAAGCGATAGAATGGTGCTAAGAATGCAAGTAATTTAATAATTAGATGCTAATTGATATCAACAACCATTTGTTGGCTATAATTGGTGTTAATTGGCCCTAATTAGCAGTTACATACATAACTTTTCTTAGTAGGATTTCTACAGATTGTGCATTTAAACTCCATAGTGTGCAACTGCAAAGGGGGCATAGATTTGGGGGGGGGGGGGGGGCATGCCTAGCACTTACCTGCTTGGGTTATATAATACTATCAGTTACGCACCTAACTGACAGCAGTTAGGCATGAGCAATTGCTACCATAACTGGTTGTGCCTAAAGTTAGGTGCGTAATTTTGATCTTATATAATTGTCGATATAGAATTTGTGTTTAATGTGCATCATCCCGGTGCCTATCTTTAGATGACCTTTTGAGAATTAACCCCACATAAGTGCACACATACTCATGTATAAGCCAGTATGCCACCTATGCACTATTCTGTAATAGAGAGTTGAATGGGGCCAGAAATTTCACCCATCCTCGTCCACCCCCCCCGTTGGAATCTAGCCCATACCCATCTGTACTCACTAAGATCCATTATTCCTTCAATACCTCACCCCAACTTTCCTTCAGATTCTAGAGCATATAATCATTAAAAACCATTTGGAAAAACAACATTTATTTCTTAAGTCCATGCAGAAACAGTAAGTATTCCAAGCCTCAATTTGGGGTTCTGGCTGCCTCTCTGGGCATTCCAAGCCTCATTCTGATGCTCCAATAGTCCCATCCCTTCTATCCCCTCCCCCCAGTCTGCGATACCTAAAACCCCTCACCTTCCCCCGGAATGAGGCTCCCCCATCCCCAACCCCCCCCCCAAGATCTAGGTAGGCCCCCTGAACATCCTACTGGTCCATGGGGGTCATTGGGGGCAAGAGCAAAGCCCCCTTACTCCTTCCCCTTGTAAGCTGGTCTTTACAAATGGCTGCTGCGACCTCTTGCTGCAGCTCGTGGTACAACACAAATTACCCCTAAGTGTCTTTATAGAAGAAGCTTGAAACAGACGCCTACTTGGTCTTCACACATAAATGACCTGCTATATAATTGCCTTCTTAGTGTAGGCCTGCTCAGTAGCTTGCCTATCTTAACTGGATAGTGTGGTGGTTCTGACGGTATACCATCTGCAATTTTATAAGAACCATTATCTGCATGTAAAACCTGTTTTTTTCCATGCGGAAAATACTTTTATAAAATTACACTCCATGTTTGATTACTGCTGTAAGTCCAACAAGACTGGATATGTCAGCTAATAGAATAGAGGTGGGTTTTGGAAGACTTTAATTCAGGGGATAAGTACAGGGATAGTAGGCCTTCTGCATCATGGTTATCATTGAGCGCTGACTCAGCGTAGAAGTGATGGCCATTTCATGAGCTTCATTGAATAAACTGGACTCTTTCCCATCAATATTGACAGATTGGGTTCGGTACAGATAATGGGGCTGAGTGGACATGGGAAGCTAAACTAAGACATCCCTTCTTGAGATTATTTGCTAGAACTGAAGCTCATTATTTGGGGTGGGTGTGGGAAATTACATGGTTGTTGCTGGTATTGGACCTGCTGTGTGGATACACAGAAAGGTTCGGTTCGGTTTAGGTTAGGTTAGTTGATTTATGGACTTTCTAGACCATCTTTCACAACAAAATACTCAAGCAATTTACAGTAGACTTATAGGCATAAAAAGATTCAAAATATGAAAATAGCTTCTAATAATAGGAAATATACTGGAGAGTCATAGAGTAAGGGAGAGAAGATCTTTATCTCTTGGCAGCCTCCAAGCCACTAGACTCCCAAAGTCTCCCAAACAGCCTACATATAAAAGAGGGTTTTCAACCCTATCTTAAATTTGTCATATAAAGATTCCTCCTGCTGTCAATCAGGCGTCTTTTATAAACACTGAAAATGCTTAAATGCTTTAAAAATAAACTAAGGATATGACCAGTTTCACAGCTCAAGTCCTGCCAGAGAACCCACCAGCTACTGCTATTGACTTTCTACTGCTTCAACTGATACCTAAAGAATCGACGAGAGCTCACGAGAGGATGGTGTAATGACAGCCAATTTTGATTTCACTTCTTTTATGCAACTGTGCTACTAAACAATACATAAGAGTCATCATAAATTGCTTTAGTACTTACTGAGAAAATATTAATTCTGCCAAATTTATTTCATCTTAATATATGTACAAAATGCAACCATAGAATATTCCCGCATGTGCCCTTTATCTTCTGCCCAGTTCGTTAAGCAAACAGCATGTCTTAAAGTCCATCAATCTACCATTTCCTTCACACGCCAAAGCTTTTTCTTCCTCTAGTACAGCTCTTTCAAAATGCTATTTTCCAAATATTCATCATTGTTCGCAAGCATATGTGGCTTCCTACGCAAACTGAACAAGTCCGTGACACTGTTTTATTCTGTTTGCTCTTAAACTACAATAAGATGAATGTTGCGCAGTTATGTGTGGGTAACAGACTAGGAGCATGTGGTCTGGCATATGTGTTGCTAACCTAAACAGAAATTTAAATGTACTTATCCAGATAACAAACACGGCTTCATACACACACACATTAAACTTCAGAACTGCAGCTCAGATCCTTCCAGCTCCTTTCAAACATCTGGCGAATTCTCAATTCAAGCCCGTTGATTCTCACTTGTTTGTTTTTCCTTGCAATCCAATTCCGGTTTTAATATCTCCTCTTGCACCTCAGAAATATTTCCAGAAGTGTGCAATACATAGTTTCGCAATATGTCAAGGTCACTCCTCACTTCCAAAGAACTGCAGCGCAATATGTGGGGCTGATTCCACATTCTGTGCCCCCCCACTCTCTGCACGTCGATATCTGGCTGGTTCCAAAGTGAGTAGAATCTGCCATATGGAAACCAAGAAGAACTCTGAACCAGTAGAAATAGGGTAACATCATGGCTGAGATAATTGAAATAAACATTTGTTTCGAGTTTCACAACTTGTTTGATTCTGTTTTGATTTGTTCCTAACTGCAGTCTCGGGCTAGCTAGGAAACACATTCCTTTAAGGAGGCCCATGTCTGGATCCTATTCTCCAGATTTTTTTTTTTTAATTACCGTGAAGGTCAGAGAAAAGCAGTGAAATATTCACCTCCTCAATTCCCCTCATACAACAATCTTACAACAAAACTAGGGGGAAGAATTTGTATACTTCTAATAACTATTACTACTACTTATCATTTCTATAGCGCTACTAGATGTACGCAGCGCTGTACACTTGAACATGAAGAGACAGTCCCTGCTCGACAGAGCTTACAATCTAATTAGGACAGACAAACAGGACAAATAAGGGATAAGGACAAAGAGCAGCAGGATTCCGGAATCTTGCTACTCTTAGGGATTCCGGAATCCCAAAGAGTAGCAAGATTCTAGAATCCCAAAGAGCAGCAAGATTCTGTGCAGAATCCCAACAGTAGAGATGATTCCGGAATCCCAAACACTACTACTACTACTTATCATTTCTATAGCGCTACTAGACGTACGCAGCGCTGTACACTTGAACATGAAGAGACAGTCCCTGCTCGACAGAGCTTACAATCTAATCTAGACTGCCCCAACTTGACATTTCGCCCATTAGATTGTAAGCTCCTTTGAGCAGGGACTGTCCTTTTTTGTTAAACTGTACAGCGCTGCGTAACCCTAGTAGCGCTCTAGAAATGTTAAGAAGTAGTAGTAGTAATTAGGACAGACAAACAGGACAAACAAGAGATAAGGGAATATTAAAGTCAGGATGATAAAATAAGGGTTCTGAACAAGTGAATAAGGGTTAGGAGTTAAAAGCTGCATCAAAAAGGTGGGCTTTTAGCTTTGATTTGAAGACGGCCAGAGATGGAGCTTGACGGAAAAATTGAAACAGCTTATCGTTGAGCCAAGGCTGGATAAAAACCTGACATGATGGGAGAAGCAGAATAATATTTTAGTAGAAATATTAGAAGAATTCTTGGAGGGTGATGAGGGCTGTAAAACACAGTAGACATTTTGGTCACTCGATGCACCCTAATTTAAGGCTTAGAAGAAATTCTATCAGAAATATATTCGCCAAGTTGAATTACTAAAACTAATCAAATTCTGTTTTTTAAAAACCATGACTCAGAGGTCCTCAGAGAAAACTAAATAAACCTCTTTCATGCAGATTACAGACTGACCACAAGTCTGGATCTCTTCATTAAATTTAATTTTCTGCTTTTCAGATCAAAGATCCAGGCAAAGTGCTAATAAAACAAAATATTTTCAGTTCGATTAGAATATGCATTGACCTAGAATTCCTTTCCCAAAACGCAAGTTCACTATCTCATCAACATCAACAAAGATGGGCATAAGACATGCTTCTTAGCAAGTTTATTTATTTGCTGCTTTTGTATCCCACATTTCCCCACCTAGTTGCAGGCTCAATGTGGCTTACAATATGTTAAACAATAATCACATTAATGGAATAAGAATTTCAGAATATTGTTACAAATAAGGTTCATAAGAATAATCAAGTTAAGTTATCAAGTTGTAATCACAATGTCATCTTCAACTCAGGCAACAACAAAGAGGGTCCAAATCTCCCGTAAAAAACACCAGAAGACAACAAGAACGGAAGATGTACAGAAAGACCAAACTGAAATCACAGATGTAAGAAAGCCAAATTCGTTTATTAAGACCCTTCACGGTTCATGCATCGTTTGGACAATATTAGCAGATTTGTCTTAATTTGAGTGAACCCTTGGAAGAATATTTATATATGCCAATCCATAGACCCCTGAAGAAGGCCTCTTTGGCCGAAACACAGACGGTGTAGGGTCTTAATAAACGAATTTGGCTTTTTTACATCTTTGATTTCAGTTTGGTCTTTCTGTACATCTTCCGTTCTTGTTATCTTCAACTCAGGGCAAGACTCCAAAAATTCCTGCCTACACTTCAGTCACTGCACTGCCTCATTTAAATATCCTCAAAAACACTTAAGCTGCCCAACTTCAAAGGAATCGATGTGCAAGCAGGGATAACGAAATGTCTAAAATAAATATTCAACTTATTATACAAAACTTCCTTCCATTATGCCATTGAGAAAATAAAGAAGGGCTAAGGAATGGCCATGCTGAAGTCAAAAGCATTTTTTTTAATAAGGTCTCATGCCTGCTGCTGACTTTGGCAGAAGTCTGCAATGGAAAGTTGGCTGTGTGGTCCACTTAGTGAAAATGAGTTTTCAGGGGGCTGAATGTGTACTTAAGAACTCTCTTTTTGAACTGCTCTGTTCTATACCCATCTGCAGTTGCACTATTCTGAAACAGCGGATGGGTTTAGAACTGGAATGAACAATCATGGCAGTCAGAGCAAAGTTTTCCTCACTCAACATGTAATTGAACTCTGGAATTTGTTGCCAGAGAATGTGGTAAAGGTGGTTAGATTAGCGGGGTTTAAAAATAGGTCTGGACGGCTTCCTAAAGGAAAGGTCCGTAGACCATTATTACATTGACTTGGGGAAAATCCACTGCTTATTTCTGGGGAAAGCAGCATAAAACGTATTGAACTTTTTTGGGGATCTTGCCAGGTATTTGTGACCTGGATTGGCCACTGTTGGAAACAGGACGCTGGGCTTGATGGACCTTTGGTCTGTCCCAGTGTGGCAATACTTATGTACTCATAGGTAAACCCATTATCAATAGCAAACGCACAACTAGATGAACACAATTATCACTTACAAGAATTACTTTGCACTTTCATATTTATTTAGTTATTCCAGTTTAATATTATTCTTCATCAGTTACTCAACGTGAGTTACAAAATCAAACACACAGTACAACTGAAATGACAGAAAAAAAATACTCAAATATATAACATCCCAAGAACAAATAATTGATACCAAATCTAATCTTACTCTAATAAATCCTGGTTTGTCCTTGAAAGCCTCAATAAACAACCAGGCCTTTGCTCTTTTTCAAAAGGCCAGGAGATCTTTTAATATTTTATACAACAGCACATTTTTTTTCACACCTACCCAGCAGAACTCCATCCTAAAAATCACTATCACACACAGAGGACCTGCTTTCATATATGAGCATCATGTCAGGCCTTTGGACACAATGTTCATCTTTGGCTGTTCTAAGTATGGCAAACCTAATCGGGTTTTCAGTACATGCAGTTTAAGAGATACTTATCTGTTGCCCGACGGCGGCCCCATCCGTTTCGCTTGCAGACTTTTTCAAGGGCTGTGCTTCGACAAGGAAAGCATTGAAACTTTTTTCCTCTCTCTTATTGTGGTCACATTAAGGCAACAGATAAGTGCTCGACCTTACTCTACATGCGAAAATAGCTGCTTCATAGCATCTCATAAAGAATTAGTAAAGGTTCTTCAAACCAAACAAAATTGGACGTTAGCATTGAGATTGGCAGTAAATTAATTAATTGTTTTGGTTCAAGAATAAAAATAGAATAAAATTATTAAAATCTTTTGAAAATAAAATTGAAAAATTGAAGTAATTGTTCTCAGCAAGATTTGTATGACCAGTGATGAACACCACGCCCCCCCAGTTAAAGCCGCTGAAAATTGAAAGTAAGTGGTTGGGCGTTTTGAGGTCTTTTCCTTGCTTTTTAGAAATATTCTGTAAGAAATCAAATATTATATTTCCATATAAGTCTTTTTGGATTCCTCTTTATCTGTTTGGTGACCTTATATCTTGGAGTCCTTTATGGTGATCCTCGCACTATGTGCTTCAAATGAGTGCTAAGCTTCTTTTTCCCACCCAACATTTGCAGCCATAGTTATCTACTTCTTAGGATCATAAATATAGGTGCTTCTCCTAGTGGAGGACTGGTCTAGTGGTTAGAGCACTGGTCTTGCAATCCAGAGATGGCTGGTTCAAATCCTGCTGCTGGTCCTTGTGATCTTGGGCAAGTCACTTAACCCTCCATTGCCTCAGGTACAAACTTAGATTGTGAGCCCTCCTGGGACAGAGAAATATCCAGTGTACCTGAATGTAACTCACCTTCAGCTACTACTGAAAAAGGTATGAGGAAAATCTAAATAAATATATGGAATATTGCTACTATTGAAGATTCTACATGGAATGTTGCTACTATTTGAGATTCTAGATGGAATGTTGCTAGTGGAGGAGTGGCCTAGTGGTTAGAGCACCGGTCTTGCAATCCAGAGGTGGCCTATTCAAATCCCGCTGCTGCTCCTTGTGATCTTGGGCAAGTCACTTAACCCTCCATTGCCTCAGGTACAAACTTAGATTGTGAGCCCTCCTGGAACAGAGAAATATCCAGTGTACCTGACTTTTAACTCACCATGAGCTACTACTGAAAAAGGTGTGAGCAAAATATAAATAAATAAAGATTCTAGAATTAATACAGTCTCTTTTCTTTATGTACCACAGGGCCCTTTGGATGCCTAGAAAGAGTAAACTGTCTGGGTCCTCTAATTGTGATCTATGTTGGTCTTGCATCTCTTAATAGAATGCCCTAATCTAGTCTTATTCTGGTCAGATGTCTGGGATAAATTAAAAAGGATTTTTGGGTTTCAAGAATCTTTTATACCAAAATATATAATCTGGAAGTCCATTTGCATTCCATTTTTTCTTTCAGAAGATGATAAATTACTGTTTGATTTCTTAGTATCTGTAGCATTAAAATTAATAATATTACTACTACTACTACAAATCATTTCTACAGCGCTACCAGTCGTACGCAGCGCTTCACAACTGAACATGAAGAAAAGACAGTCCCTGCTCAAAAGAGCTTACAATCTAAATCAGGACAGACAGACAGGACCAATAAGGGATAAGGGTAGGACAGACAGATAGGACACATAGGAATGATTCTAAATGGAATGTTGCTACTATTGGAGATTCTGTTGCTACTATTTGAGATTCTACATGGAATGTTAATGTTGCTATTCCGCTAGCAGCATTCCATGTAGAAGCCTGCCCTTGCAGATCAGCAACGCGGCCGCGTGCAGGACGTCAGACTCACAGAAACAGAAGCCTGCGCGGCCGCGTTGCTGATCTGCAAGGGCAGGCTTCTACTACTACTTTAAATCATTTCTATAGCGCTACCAATCGTACGCAGCGCTTCACAATTGAGCATGAAGAAAAGACAGTCCATGCTCAAAAGAGCTTACAATCTAAATCAGGACAGACAGACAGGACAAATAAGGGATAAGGGTAGGACAGACAAATAGGACACACAGGGAAATGGGGACTATTAAAGAGAGGAAGACAAGATAAAGGTTACGAGCAGGTGACAGGTTAGGAATTAAAAGCAGCATCAAACAGGTAGGCCTTTAGCCTGGATTTGAAGGCGGCCAGGGATGGAGCTTGACATAATGGCTCAGGAAGTCTGTTCCAGGCATAAGGTGCGGCGAGATAAAAGGAACGGAGTTAGCGATGGAGGAGAAGGGTACAATTAGGAGAGAATTGCCTAGTGAACGGAGTTCCTGGGAAGGAGTGTAGGGAGAGATGAGGGTGGAGAGGTAGTGAGGGGCAGCAGAGTGAATGCATTTATAGGTTAATAAGAGGAGCTTGAACTGTATACGGAAATGGATAGGGAGCCAGTGAAGTGACTTCAGAAGAGGGCTGATATGGGCATAGCGACTTTGGCGAAATATTAATCGTGCAGCAGAATTTTGAACAGATTGAAGAGGAGAGAGATGGCTGAGTGGAAGACCTGTGAGAAGCAAGTTGCAGTAGTCCAAGATTGTAAGCTCTTTGAGCAGGGACTGTCTTTTTGTGTATGGTGTACAGCGCTGCGTATGCCTTGTAGCGCTATAGAAATGATAAGTAGTAGTAGTAGTAGGTGATGAAAGTGTGGATGAGTGTTCTGGTAGCGTTCTCAGAAAGGAGAGGGCAAATTTTGTATTGGAAAGATAATTCTCAAGTGAATGTTTACCTTTGGTGGAACTGGATCCTATTATACAAAAAATATGAACAGTCTATTACATATTCCTTGCCTGGTCCTAAAACTGGTCTTAAGAAATGGAAAACTTTAGACCTTTTTCTCTCTTCTATTGCCTAACCATACAGTATTGCTTTTTGAACTCAGCTTTGCTTATTTCATGATATTGTATTATAGTATATGTTTTATTTCTTCTGTTTTTAAAATGTTTGTTGTATCTTTTAAAAAATGTAATAAAAATATTTGAAAAAAAACTTTAAAAAAAAAAAATCTGTAACATACGGTTAGCATGTGAAAACAAGCTAAAATACCACAAAATATGTGTTAAGGACTTAGGCCCAGGCATGGGTTATAGAATAGCGCACAGGCCTGGGGAATGCGCCTATATTTAGGTGCGGTCATTTATACCACTGAAAACCTGGTGTAAATACCCTTGCCTAAATGTAGGTGTGTTACCCCAAATTCTGTAACAATGCACATACATTTAAGTAACAACCCCAACGTGCCCATGCTCCTCCCATGGCCATGCCCCCTTTCCAGCTACACGTGTAGGAATTTACACACGCCTCTTTTTAGAATATGCCTATAAAGAAGTGCACATAAATTCCAATTACTGACTATTACTGGTGGTAATTGGTCATTATCAGTCAATTATCAAGACTAATTGGCTCATCACTCAAGGCACATGCGTAATTTAGGTACATGCCCAATTTAATGCACGCTACCCGCCGTGCGTTAGGTAGAATTTGGGGGTTAATGCCCTTAAGTAGAAGAGCTCCTTCAAAAATGCCTACTGTACCTGAATGTAAATCACCTTGAAGCAGTGAGAAAAGTTTGAGCTAAATCCAAGCCCCCTTCATCCCAAGTCCCATGTTTTTCTTCTTCACCCTAATCTTTTCTCTCCATCTCCGGTTCTCCTCCCATTTCTGATCTTCCCATCCCTGCCCTCCCTCTCAATGCCCCATCTCCAAACTTCTCTTCCCTTCTTTTCTCTCCGCCCTCACCTGTCCCCCAGGTCCCACTCCCATGTATCTCTGTCAATATCGACTACTTGAGAAATAATCGGAGCTGAGCAGCTGTGGCAGTGCTTGAGTCCAGCTTTTGCCAGCCTTGGGTCTGAGAGCGCCCAGAACAGACTAAGGGGGTCTATTACAAAGGTGTGATAGTGTTATTAGCGTATGCTAAACGTAAGAGACACCCACAGGAATATATGGGCATCTCTAGTGTTTACCACATACTAATTTTTAGTATGTGCTAAAAACGCTAGCGAGCCTTTGTAAAAGTGCCCTATAATGGATGAGGAAGAATAGAGAGTCTAAGGCAAATGATTCATTTTATATGACCCCCCCCCATCCTATCTGCAATTGTAGTTTGCCCCTCTATCCCTCCTTTCCCAATTTTTAGATTGTTAACCTCTTAGATAGATAGCACGCCTGTACAGCGGTATAGAAAGTACGAAATAAACTTGGAAACTTGGTGGCTGCTCCACTGTGCTCTGAAGAACTTTTTTTTTTTTTATCAGGCCCTGATGAATATCATTTTTTAAATTGTTAAGACATATCTCCAGAATATCTGTTTTAAAGATGAAGGCTATTTATTTCCCCTTACCCCCCCCCCCCCCCCCACCTGAGATTTGCCCTCTCAAAGATAAAAAAAAATAATTTGGATGAATTGAGTCCAAAAATCTGTATTAAATCTTGCATTCTCCTCATTTTGGTAAGAGCAGCGGTATTCTCCGTACCATCCTTTAGAAACCGCGTTCTCACTTTGGATATCACCTTCATGCCCAATCTTGATTTAACAGTCTTGCCAAGAGTCTTATGAGTTCTTACTTCTGTTTAGAACGAGAGCCGGAGTACGTGGTGCTGTCCACAGCAAGCATTATTTATAGCAGCAGGGTCCTTCCATTCCTCAGGCTGCTAAATGTTGTACCAGTACTAGACGGGGTTGCATTATTGTTTTCTGCACAGTTAACCCAGTTATCAATACTCTCGCTCTCTCTCATTCTATGAGATGCTGCTTCTCTGGAGATCTGGTTACTGTTATACAGCGCTCCGGGTGAATTGCCATTGACCTGAAAACCAAGTTATGGTACAGGGCCTGCACATGTGCCTCCACTGAACAGGAACCAAAGGGAACTGTCCTGTCACTTCTATAACTACGCTCTAGTATATGTTGGCTGTCAGCGCGCTGCAAACTAGATAAACACTACATTATATATTTGTGTGTCCTTGCACTAGGAGTGAAGCTGTGACAAGTGTATTTAGCTGGAATAAGGATCCTTGAATCTAGTGCATTAGCAGAAGGTGCGCACTATTACTTTCAGAAACAATTCCATTCGCTTGGTACATCAATCCGTCTTCCGTGTTTGACAGCAACCAACAAGGCGACTCATAACTTTGCTCCTTTCCTCTTGCTGCTGCTGTATGTTAAGGCAGAGCAGTCCTACTTACATGGCCTGTGCACTCACGCGGACCTGCTCAGGCTCTCTGAACCTCTGGCCTTTAAACCTGATCCAGCTTTGGACAAATAAAGCATTAAGCAGGTTTCCTAGTAACCCACAGATATTTGAGGAACACAGTGGACGTACAGTAAATTAATTCAATAGTTAAACACTTCTAACTTGTGCAGGCTGGAACAACAAAAAAAAAGAATGTTTTAGGAAGTTTAGTTTAGTTTATTTAGCTCGATATATCGCTGTTAGGATGAACTGGCACAACAGATGACAATAAATAATAACTGCAAAGAATAAAATATAAACAAAAAGGAGTAGAACAGAGTAACATCCGCAAATAGAAAAAGAAAAAATAAGTCATCCTGAAAAGGCCTGTGCGTTAACCGTGTCGACAGATTCCACATCCTACCTCCCAGCACTCTAGTTACCAAAAGCATCACTGAAAAGAAATGCCTTCAAATTTTTACAAAATCATATGTAGGAGGGTTCTAAGTGTAAATAGTTTGTTGAGATGATTCCAAAGGGAGGGGCCTATGACACTGAAGACAGAGTCCCTTATCTACTACTACTTAACATTTCTAGAGCGCTACTAGGGTTACGCAGCGCTGTACAATTTAACAAAGAGAGACAGTCCCTGCTCAAAGAGCTTACAATCTAATAGATAAGAGTGAGACAAATATAGGACAATCAAGCCATTGTGACATCACTGATGAGGTTGGCTCTTAGGCATTGGTGGAATGAGGCATTATGACATCACAATCTCAGCTCTGGTTAAATCACTGCTATATGTAATACTACTACTACTACTTAACATTTCTAGAGCGCTACTAGGGTTACGCAGCGCTGTACAATTTAACAAAGAGAGACAGTCCCTGCTCAAAGAGCTTACAATCTAATAGACAAGTGAACGGTCGGTCCGATAGGGGCAGTCAAATATCGAATTTAGTTGATCACGACAGAATGAAGGTACCACTAAAAGGTTATGTTGTAGAGATCTTAGGGGCCATTTTACCAGTGGCGTAGCCAAGGGTGGGCCTTTTTGGGTTTAGGCCCACCTAGTAGCAGCACACCTATGATGTGGCCGGCAGAGATCCCCAAGCCCCACCAGCCAAAAACTCCCAACAGCTGCCCCTCCTGCATACAATACCTTGTAAATAGCAGATCTTCGCCTGCAGCGATCAGTGACTGATACATAATATTTATTTATTTATGGTTCGCTTATATCCCACATTTTCCCACTCATGGAGGCACAATGTGGCTTACAAAAAGTTAAGTAAAGTTACAAAATAGGAAAGTAAGAAAAGTATACAAGGAATTCGCAACTGCCCTGCAGCCTTTCCTCTGATGTATTCTCGCCTATGCAGAAATAGGAAGTTGCATCAGAGGGAAGACAGTGGGGCCAACTTGAACATTGTGTATTAGTTGCTGCTCGCTGCCGGTGAAAATCTGCTATTTGAAAGGTATTCAGGTTAGGGGGTGTCTAAAAGATCATATGGTATGCAGGTGAGAGAGGGAGAGACCAAATCACTTGTGGGACAGGGTGGAGTACGTCTGCCCACCCATCTTGGGCCCAGGCCCACCCAAAATTGGGTTTCTGACTACACCCCTGCATTTTACTAAGCTGCGATGAAAGGAGGCCTTAGTGTGCCCTTTTGCAGGTCTTTCCTGTGAGCTAAGACCATTTTTACCGCAGCTGAAAAATGTCTGATTTTCCTTTTTTCTGAATTCAATTCAATTCAGGTCTTATATACCGCTAATATCCCCTTACCAGGGTTTAGTGCGGTTTACATCACCAGTGGGGCGGAAGTTGGTACAATATTATAAATAGGACACTGTTGGGCTCATTTTCAAAAAAGAAGGACGCCCATCTTTCGACACAAATCGGAAGGTGGACGTCATTCTCCCAGGGTCGTCCAAATCGGTATAATCGGAAGCCGATTTTGGACGTCCCCAACTACACTCTGTCGCAGGGACCTCCAAAGTTCAAGGGGGCGTGTCGGAGGCGTAGCGAAGGCGGAACTTGGGCGTCCTTGACCCATAATTGAAAAAAAAACAAGGACGTCCCTGACGAACACTTGGACGTTTTCACCCGGACCTGTCTTTATTACGACTAAGGCACAAAAAGGTGCCCGAACTGACCATATGACCACTGGAGAGAATCGGGGATGACCTCCCCTTACTCCCCCAGTGGTCACTAACCACTTCCCACCCTCAAAAAACATCTTTCAAAATATTTTGTGCCAGCCTCAGAAACGACCAAATGCAAGCCATTTGGTCATGGGAGGAGCCAGCATTTCTAGTGCACTGGTCCCCCGGACATGCCAGGACACCAACCGGGCAGTAATTGGCATTGTATGCTCACTTACGATTGCTGCCTGGTTAACGCGTGAGACCTTACCGCTAAGTGAATGGGTGGCAGTGAGGTCTCAGGCCCGAAATGGGCGCACACCAATTTTCATTTTGCCGCATGTCCATTTTTAGTCCAAAAAAAAGGCCTTTTTTACAGGCGCGCTGAAAAATGGATCTGCGTGCATCCAAAACATATGCCTACACTAGCTAGGCCATTTTTCAGCGCACTTTAGTAAAAGGAACCTTGAGTGTCCACTGGTCTTTGTACTTTTTGAATGAGTGAAAAATCGATTCACCTCCACCCGCACCACACCACTCAGGACTTTGTAGACCTCTATCTAATCTCCCCTTAGCTGTCTCTTTTCCAGGCCGAAGAGCCCTAATCTCTTTAGCCTTTCCTCATATTGGAGCAGTTCCACTTCCTCTATCATTTTGGTCGCTCTTCTTTGAACCTTTTCTAATTCCGCTATATCTTTTTTGAGATACGGTGACCAGAACTGAACACAGTACTCAAGGTGGGCACCCCGACTTAATAGACCATACAAAAAAAAAAAAAAAAACGACAAAAAAAAACCTAACAAAACAGACTAAAACCAAAACAGACCATGATAAATAAAACCCTCCCAAAAAACCCCCACAACAAAACAACCCAAGACAAAATAGACTCTTAATCAAGCTGGATTATGTTTTCAAGCAGATTTATGATTCTCACTAGATACCAAGTGTGGATGGTGAAGTCAAGCCGTAGGCAGGTGCCAGGACTTTCAAGTGACGAGCCGTGGACTTTCTCAGTAATTTATGGCTCCTCAACTTCTTTGTACCCTTCAAATTCGTACCATTCAAAAATAAATCTATTTCATCAGGCCCTTTTGTCGGGAGTCTATTTTGTCAGGGACTTTTATGTCGGGAACTTTTTTGGTTTGGAACTTTTTTGTCTGGTTTCTTTTGACCGGGTGCCCTCAAGGTACTATGGAGCGATACAGAGGCATTATAATATTTTTGTTCTTATTTTGCATTCCTCTCCTAATAATTCCCGGCATCCTGTTTGCTTTTTTGACCATCGCCGCACACTGGGCAGAAGACGTCAGCATTGTGGAGTGATTGGATTCTTTTCTGAGATTGGAGTTTCTTTTCTGATGTATTTGTGTTTATTTTATTGTATATTGTAAACTGCTGCGATCTATTCAAGAAGGCATACCATAATGATCCTTCCTAAATACTAGACAACCAGATGATACACGATCTAGATCTCTTTATACATGACCTGACTACCTCACTATTACCAACATAAGCTATGCAATACGCACTACCACTTTGTTCTCAGGTTGGAAATGTTCTTTTCCGTAATTGACTATTCAACCTAGATTTTAACCTATTCTATCACGTAGGAACTTCTATGTAACACCATTCTGTATTTCACTTTATCATATATGTACCTTAATGCTTATCATTTGTAATTCCTCACCCGATAATGGCGATCGCCACTACGGCATAATGTAAGCCACATTGAGCCTGCAAACTGGTGGGAAAATGTGGGATACAAATGCTACAAATAAAAACAAATAAATATTATTTTTTAACTAAGCAATATAGTACGTTGTATAATAAACATACACATAAGCCATTCTAACCTGTGGTAAGCAAGTTCTAGCACTTACTGCAGCTAGTAAAATGACCCCTAAGGGGCCCTTTTACTAAGCTGCATAAGCGTCTACATGCACCCAACGCACGCCAAAATGGAGTTACCACCTGACTACCGCATGGCTCTTGCGGTAATATCATTTTTGGCATGCGTCCGATAAATATTTTTCATTTTCCGGCACGCGTAATGGACGCACGCAGGTCGTTACCACCCGGATTCTTTACCGCTAGGTCAATGTCTGGCGGTAAGGTCTCAGACCCAAAATGGACGCGTGGCAATTTTGATTTTGCCGCACGTCCATTTTCGGCAAAAAACAAACGGCCTTTTTTTTTAACAGGCGTGCTGAAAAATGGATCTGCGCACGCCCAAAACCTGCGCCTACACTATCACAAGCCATTTTTCATCACGCCTTAGTAAAAAGAACCCTTAGTGCTCTAGTTGATGTATAAGGAACGAGATATCGTGATAATAAAGTGGGAACCCCAGAGCAAAAAGTTTTGCACACCAGAGAAGTGATTTTAAAGGTGATCCTGTGCAAATCTCCAGGATCTGCTGATAATTTTAGGGTAATTTTAGTGGTCTGGATTTGGTAGAAGTCTGAGCCTACAGTAATTCATCTGCTCCCAGGAGACCACTGAATCTATGATCGGTGCCGATGGTTTTTGGGCAGATTTAAGGTTGCACCAACATTCGCTGTTGCCTTAAGCAGTGGTGGACCTCACACCGAGGAACTCAAAAATCACGCTCCTGACTCTGGGATGGATACTAGGACCAGCAGCTCCGACAGAAACAGAGATCTGGCACCAGTACTGGAATAAGCTACAAAATAGGGGTCTGCTCAAGTATTCATACCGGCATGTATGTAACTCCTAGCGGTAAAGTCAGAAACGTATCTGGTGGGTCAGGCAATAATTAGTATTCTCCGTATGTACCCAGAACTGTCTTCATTCTGGTACCAGTATCAGCTTCTCCTGGCACATTAATGATAGTTAATGCTCAGAGGCAAACATTACCTTGAGATGGAAAGGAATTCTGTTAGCTGCAACAATATTTTATCCCTGGTTTTAATTTTATAGCTATTCACTGTGGACTCCTAATTGGAGTGCTGACATCAATAACGCCTCACCTGAACATTGCCTGAAAGCAAACAGATCATCTTCCGATTCAAGAAAAAAGATTTCTGTTTAGGACTTTGTGATGTCAGCACTCTAATCAGCAGGCCTACTGTTGACTGTATAACGTAAATAATGAACATTAAACTGAATTAATGCTGTATAAAGCTACCTGCTTCCCAGCCACAGCTGAGAAATAGAAAAATAAGTCTATCGGATGTGAATAAACTCAGAGAAACTAGAAGGGATTTGGTTTCCTCTACTTGTTTTGAATTGGGAACCACTTAAATAGCTTAAGTTATTTTCTCACAGCTTGAAAAATCAGCCTAAAAGTTTCTGAAGACCTAAAATCATACCTGCCTTATAAATTTTGCTCCAAAAAGGATGAATGTTTTTGACTTCATCTTTAACAGCTTAATCATTTATTGTGTTACATTTCTACCCCACACTTTCCCACTCACGGCAGGCTCAATGTGGCTTACATGGGACAATGGAGGGTTAATGACTTGCCCAGAGTCACAAGGAGCTGCCTGTGCCTGAAGTGGGAATTGAACTCAGTTCCTCAGGACCAAAGTCCACCACCCTAACCACTAGGCCACTCCTCCACTGTTGCTACTATTTGAGATTCTACATGGAATGTTGCTATTCCACTAGCAACATTCCATGTAGAAGTCAGCCCTTGCAGATCACCAATGTGGCCGCGCAGGCTTCTGCTTCTGTGAGTCTGACCGTGCAGGACGTCATACTCACAGAAACAGAAGCCTGCGCAGCCTTCTACATGGAATGTTGCTAGTGGAATAGCAACATTCCATGTAGAATCTCCAATAGTAGCAACATTCCATGTAGAATCTCCAATAGTATCTATTTTCTTTTTGTTACATTTGTACCCTGCGCTTTCCCACTCATGGCAGGCTCAATGCGGCTTACATGGGGCAATGGAGGGTTAAGTGACTTGCCCAGAGTCACAAGGAGCTGCCTGTGCCTGAAATGGGAATTGAACTCAGTTCCTCAGGACCAAAGTCCACCACCCTAACCACTAGGCCACTCCTCCACTGTTGCTGTTTGAGATTCTACATGGAATGTTGCTATTCCACTAGCAACATTCCTTGTAGAAGTCAGCCCTTGCAGATCACCAATGTGGCCTCGCAGGCCACTAGGCCACTCCTGGTAGTTAACTAAGTGTGGAGTCCTTTTACTAAGGTGCGCTGAAAAATGGCCTGCGGTAGTGCAGACGCGTGTTTTGGGCGCTCGCAGAATCAATTTTCAGCGCACCTTAGTAAAAGGACCCCACAATTAGTTAACTAGCGGGAGGGATTAAGCTGTTAAAGATGAAATCAAAAGCATTCATCCTGGTTGGAGCAAAATTTATAAGGCAGTTTGACTTTAGGTCCTCAGAAACTTTTAGGCAGATTTTTTCAAGCTGTGAGAAAATAAGCTATTTAAGTGGTTCCCAATTCAAAATAAGTAAAGGAAACCAAATCCCTTCTAGTTTCTCTGAGTTTATTCACATCCGATAGAATTATTTTTCTATTTCTCAGCTGTGGCTGGGAAGCAGGTAGCTTTATACAGCATTAATTCAGTTTAATGTTCATTATTTACGTTATACAGTCAACAGTAGGCCTGCTGATTAGAGCGCTGACAATGTTAACTAATTGTGGGGTCCTTTTCCTAAGGTGCGCTGAAAAACGGCCTGCGGTAGTGTAGACGCGTGTTTTGGGCGCATGCAGAATCAATTTTCAGCGCACCTGCAATGCCTTTTTAAAATGTTTGCGAAAAATGGATGTGCGGCAAAATGAAAATTGCCATGCGTCCATTTTGGGTCTGAGACCTTACCGCCAGCCATTGACCTAGCGGTAAAGTCTCACGGGGTAACCGGGTGATAATGACCTACACTCGTCAAATGCCACCTGGCGCGCATAGCTGACGTGCGCCAGAAAATAAAAAAATATTTTTCAGACGCGCGTAGCGGCCACACTCCAAAAATGAAATTACCGCAAGGGCCACATGGTAGCCAGGTGGTAATTCTGCTGCACGATTAATATTTCGCCAAAGTCGCCCATATCAGCCCTCTTCTGAAGTCACTTCACTGGCTCCCTATCCGTTTCTGTTTACAGTTCAAGCTCCTCTTATTAACCTATAAATGCATTCACTCTGCTGCCCCTCACTACCTCTCCACCCTCGTCTCTCCCTACACTCCTTCCCAGGAACTCTGTTCACTAGGCAAATCTCTCCTAATTGTACCCTTCTCCTCCATCGCTAACTCCAGACTCCGTACCTTTTATCTTGCCGCACCTTATGCCTGGAATAGACTCCCTGAGCCATTATGTCAAGCTCCAACCCTGGCCGCCTTCAAATCCGGGCTTAAGGCCTATCTGTTTGATGCTGCTTTTAATTCCTAACTTGTCACCTGCTCGTAACCTTTATCTTGTCTTACTCTCTTCAATAGTCCCTTCCCCATATGTCCTATCTGTCTGTCCTACCCTTATCCCTTATTTGTCCTGTCTGTCTGTCCTGATTTAGATTGTAAGTTCTTTTGAGCAGGGACTGTCTTTTCTTCATGTTAAATTGTGAAGCGCTGCGTACGACTGGTAGCGCTATAGAAATGATTTATAGTAGTAGTAGTAGAAGCCTGCCCTTGCAGATCAGCAACGCGGCCGCGCAGGCTTCTGTTTCTGTGAGTCTGACGTCCTGCACATACGTGCAGGACGTCAGACTCACAGAAACAGAAGCCTGCGCGGCCGCATTGCTGATCTGCAAGGGCAGGCTTGTACATGGAATGCTGCTAGCGGAATAGCAACATTAACATTCCATGTAGAATCTCCAATAGTAGCAACAGAATCTCCAACAGTAGCAACATTCCATTTAGAATCATTCCTATGTGTCCTATCTGTCTGTCCTACCCTTATCCCTTATTTGTCCTGTCTGTCTGTCCTGATTTAGATTGTAAGCTCTTTTGAGCAGGGACTGTCTTTTCTTCATGTTAAATTGTGAAGCGCTGCGTACGACTGGAAGCGCTATAGAAATGATTTATAGTAGTAGTAGTAGTAACTCGGAACTGGCGAATGTTGGGCATGCATAGATGCTTACACGGCTTAGTAAAAGGGTCCCTGTAACTACTAACATCAACCTTCACATTCTACTCTCGTCTCAAAGATGCGAGTCTTGGTTTCATTCATGTCGCCCGACCAACATCAACCGATGTGCCTTATATGTGGGTTTAGACACCCTCGGAGCTACCAATTCCACTATCGTACCACCTTTCTCTGCTCTGTCTTTAGCCGCTTTCTTGGTGAGGATATGTACATAATTCCAGAACTATTACCGCTCTCCTCACAACCTTTCCAACTCTCCCAAACAGCTCCCCCTTCCTCTCCCCTCCCATCAGCACTTTCCTTTATCCCCTCCAGACCAGGGAAAGAGGCAGCAAACAGCTTTCTCTTGATTGTGTGGATGGGAGATGATTTTCAAGGTGAAATTTCTAGTTCAGTTGAGTCACTTTCATTCAAAGCGACGAGCAAAATGTCACCCCCACACTGAACCGCACTCGGCGCCGCGCTTCTCCTATTGCATTTAAATTTACTCCACTTTTCTTTCCTGACACCTGTTTAAATCAATATCTTCCTCTCTAGGTCGCAGGCCGAATGTGCCTGGGCTCTCTGCACAGCGCTTCTCAAATCCACTAAAATCAACACAATAATTGAAATATTTTCAAGCTGATTACACCGCAGCCTGAGGCTAGGCCGGTTGCTAAGGGTGAGCTCCCTGGTTGCTAGGGGGAGTAAATCATCTTGCATTATTTGATTTTTGTTATAGATATGAAACTGCTACTCCCTCGATTAAATGTCTCTCAGTCTAACACCTATGGGACCTGGGGAAAGAGAAAAGAAAAGCAGCAACCTTGACCCTGTCAAATAAATATCTCTAACTTTTCCTGTCCTCCGGCTTTCAACCCAAACCTGTCTGCTGATTTTCTTTCTAACCTGACTTTAAATAACAAAGCTATGGAGACAAGTAGATGAAGAAAGGAGAAAAAAAGGGTCTGTTCTATTAGAGGATCTCTCAGCTTGGCTAAACACTCTCCATTTACTCCAAACACAGCAGGATGGGGAGCTACAAGGATCTAATAGCCCTGAAGATGTAGAATCCTAACCATTAAGTTCCCCTTTCAGCTAGTTTCTCACCAGGAAACACTTCACCCTACCAGCTAAGCACATGAAATGTGTACAGGGTTCTCAGAAACGTAAAATCCATGTAGAATGTTTCACTGGGTTAGCAGGAAAGACCATCGCTGTACGTAGACTATCACCCAAATTCTGTATATGGTGCCTAGAGTTACGCATGTTAAATTGGGCACGTACCCAATTTACACGCATAACTTAATCGAATAACGCAGTGGCGTACCGAGGGCAGGGCGGTAGGGGCGGTCCGCCCCAGGTGCACACTGCAGCTCCGCTGGTTCCCTGCTTCCTCTGTTGTTACTTCCTGTTCCAGGGCAGAGGGAGCAGGGAACAGGGAACCAGTGGAGCCGACAGCTGCTCCCAGCACCCCAGCAAGTAAGAAGAATGCCCCCGGGGGGGGGGGGGGGGGGGAGGTGTGAAAGCTTGGAGGTGAGGCACCAGGGGGGGGGGGGATGGTGATGTGCCGGGGGGGGGGGGAGATGCTGCACCCGGGAGGGATGGATGACGCTGTACCCGGGGGGGGGGGGGGGGGGGTGCAGCAGTGATCCACCCCAGGTGGCAGCCTACCAAAGAACGCCACTGGAATAATGATCCAATCAGGGCTGATAATTGGGTGGTAACAACCAATTATCAGTACTAATTGGATTTAATTAGGAATTAGGCGCACATTGGATCTGTACCTATGATGTTACATGCACATTGGATCTGCACCTAACTTCTATTGCGCGTAACTATATGGGGGTGTGGTTAGGGGGTGTTTTTGTAGCATTCCCAAAATTTGTGCACATAAATATAGAATCCTGCCTAAATGTAGGTGTATGCATTTAGGCCTGCATAGAGCAGGCCTAACTCCAAATGCCTACACTTAGGCACAGTTATGTGCTAAGCGTGATTCTATAAATGATGTATATTCCTTATATTATCGTGGTAAGAGCATTATTTTTCAGTGCTGATTTTCTAGGCATCAAATATAGAATTTGGGCCTATTTGTCTATATAGAGGTTGTGGAAAAATGCATTTGATGCATGACTTAAACAGTGGAGGAGTAGCCTAGTGGTTAGTGCAGTGGACTTTGATCTTGGGGAACTGAGTTCAATTCTTCCCACTGCAGCTCCTTGTGACTCTGGGCAAGTCACTTAACCCTCCATTGCCCCAGGTACAAAATAAGTACCTGAATATATGTAAACCGCTTTGAATGTAGTTGCAAAAACCACAGAAAGGCGGTATATCAATTCCCTTTTCCCTTTCCCCCTTTCCCTTATGACATCACAATATCAGAAGTGAGCCAAGTATCGGGCAATCAAGCCATTGTGACATCACTGATGAGGTTGGCTCTTATTGGTGGAATGAGTGGAGGAGTAGCCTAGTGGTTAGTGCAGCGGACTTTGATCCTGGGGAACTGAGTTCAATTCCCACTGCAGCTCCTTGTGGCTCTGGGCAAGTCACTTAACCCTCCATTGCCCCAGGTACAAAATAAGTACCTGAATATATGTAAACCGCTTTGAATGTAGTTGCAAAATACCACAGAAAGGCGGTATATCAAGTCCCTTTTGGAAAAGTGTTCTTACTGTGGGGCACTGAGACATAGTTACAAGACATTGGGTCTTAGCCACTTAAGGATTCCCCCCCCCCCCCCACCACCACCACCACTCCCCCAGTTACACAGTCCTTGTTACTCAGCCTAATTGCCACTGGTGAGACGCTTGACCCTACTTTTAACTGTCCATGTGTGGTAATGCAAGCAAGGTTGGAGCAGGATGCTTTCAGAAAATGTAGCCAGACAAGGAAAAAGAATGAAACTAAACCCCTTTATTAAACAAATATGAAAACCTGTTACCTCACAGTAAATATGGCCTCTTTAGTTTCAGAGGTAAACTTCACTTAAGTCCTCAAGCCCACAGTATATATAACTACTTGCAGGGTTGCACAACTTAAAGGACAGGATTCTTGCAAAGCAAAAGTTAAAACTTAGCCTACCTTAGCCAAGTTCTGGTAACTTACACATCAGCAGGGGGGAACCTACACTTCGGGGCGGCTTCTCTCCACCCAGGGCCTCTCTGTTCCTTTCTGCCAGAGGGTTTTTACTTCCTGCTCACTGTTGAGCCCCGCCCTCCTGTCCAGACAGCCTAACTTACCTATGCTTACATTAGCTCTGCTTCAGCTTCTGAGATGGCGGGTTTAGCGCCACCTGCCATAAGGAGGCTAAACTGCAACCTCAGTGAGGGAGTGTTCTTAGGGATACCTGCCGCTATACCACTCCCTCCCTCACACCATGGTAATAATGAGCTGTAGTGTGGAGTGGTATCAGTGGTATGCTGGAGCAGGCTCTCACAGGCTCGCAAGAGCCGGTTGTTAAGTTTTTAAGAATTTTGGGAGCCGGTTGTTAAAGTAGGGCCCTCCATGGCTACTTTAACAACTGGCTCCCAAAATGTGGGCTTGGGCCCCCTGCTGAATTATCTGTTACTTTGCTGGTGGGGATGCTGAGCCCTGCCAGCCAAGTAAATAGACTACTGCTGCTCCCCGCTCCTTGTTTCCAGCTCTGGGCAGCAGGCTGGGACTTCTCGAGCATGTGAGAGAAGTTCCAGCATACTGCTCAGAGCAAGACGTTGGGAGTGGTGGCAGTCCATTTATTGGCTGCCAGCAAAGGTATGCCTAGCATGCCGAAGGGAGGGAGGAGAGAGAGGCAAGTGTTGCTCCCCCCCCCCCCCCACCCCCGGCCACGCCTGGCCCTTCTAACTGCAGAGCTGGCTAAGCCCGGAGAAAGAGCCTGTTGTTAAAAATTTACCAGCACACCCCTGAGTGGTATCATACTGGATGGTTGAATAGGAGGCTGTGATAACCTTTTTTGGCCAATTCATAAGAATCATGTTTAGCTGTTATCATGTGCTAGCTTCCAGAGCCTCACAGTCTGCTTCTTTGGCTTCATTTCTCTTCCATGTGCAGATTTCCATTGTTTGATTTCTATTGATAACCTTTAAGAGTGGACTAACACGGCTACCACACCTCTCTACTTATGTGTAGAGCTGTAATTTGCTATACTGTATGCACAAAGCTTAGGGGGTCCTTTGACTAAGGTGCGCTGAAAAATGGCCTGCGGTACTGTAGACGCACGCAGAATTATTTTTTTTAGCGCACCTACAAAAAAATGCCTTTTTAAAATTTTTGCTGAAAACGGAGGCGCGGCAAAATGAAAATTGCCATGCGTCCATTTGGGTCTGAGACCTTACCACAAGCCATTGACCTAGCGGTAAGGTCTCACGCAATAACCGGGCGGTAATGGTCTACGCACATCAAATTCCACTTGACGCGCGTAGCCGCCGTGCGGCAGAAAAGAAAAAGTATTTTTCAGATGCAGGTAGCCGACGCGCGCCAAAAATGTGAAATTTCCACAAGGGTCACGGGGTAACCAGGTGGTAGCTCCAATTTGGCGTGCATTGGGTGCGCGTAGGCGCCTACGCGGCTTAGTAAAAGGGCCCCCTGATGATTCGGTCATCTTTTTTTTTTTACTTATTCACATCAATTCCCAAGTTCCTCAGTTCTCCCACAGCTTCCTTCTGGAACATTAGAAGCTTTATTAGATGGCTTTACTAATATTCCTCTGTCAGCAGGCCAAGAACCATTTTTTTCCTGGTAGTTCTGACCTTTTACGACCCGGCAGTGATTATGGGGTGCTTCCTTTCTTTCTTCTCATCCTAAATCAATATATTTAATGAACACATGTGCACTGTCAAAGGAGATCAATAATATTTGCACATACCAAATTATACTTTAATAGGAAATCTACTTATGTCTAAGGAGCTAATACTGATATTTATATCATTTTAATTTTTGAAAATAGTTTTTTTTTTTTTTGACAAATTTGGCTTATGATAAAGATCCGGCTTTGATTATTTGTGATCTAGAAATGTAGTGAGGATACGATCTACCTCTGGTTATAACTGAGACTGAAAAGAGTGTGGATCACAGTTCACCAGGGGGGCACTGACTTTCTTTGTCATCTGTAAGGACTAAAGATCCTTTAATAGGCAAAGACCATAAAATAAAACCTATTGGATGAAAAAAAAGTGGTAGTGAAAATGAAACGTCCCTTACTCTGTGAAGCAGTCAGATATTGATGGCTTGCACAAAGATGGCTTTGGTTTTTCTCTCCTCCAGGTTAGCTCCTGTACACTATAGATCTGATTTATCAACATTACTTCTTACAAAAACTTTGAGAAATCAAGCTCTTCCTCCCACTCCTCTGGCAGAAAAGCAATATATGATGTAAGAATAAGAGCTAATGGAGACTGTAGAGAATCCAGCCAGTAGCAGAAGGAGAAGCATAACAGACAGAGGCATCAGAACAAGTGAATGCCATTTCCAGAAGAAAGGTAAGTGCTGGTAGCAAGGGGAGCACAGTTACAGCTAAAGAAATATACAGTGGTGATTCGTGGCCCTTGACATGACCCTGTGATGTCATCATCTGGGGCCAGTAGTTCAGAATGCAAAGAGCAGTGTGGCGGCACACAGCTGCAGGTGAGCGGTCAAAGGGGCATGACCTAAGGGACATTCCCCTTTTGGAATCTTTTCAGAGGCCGAAGGGGAAACTCTGAGACTTCGACTGCTTGCTGTTACATTGCGGAATAGGAGGAATAAACATAAGACCTTAGCACCAGACTCTTCCACTGAGGTTGGTCCTGTGGGAAGGAATGTGAGTTTACACTATGCCTGCTTCGAGCGCGCAGAGCGATTCAGAAGCCTTTAATAGGTTCAGATGGAAGCATCCTTCCTCTCCCAGCTATGATCTCTTCAGTGAGTCCTGGAATAGGGCAAGAGACTGGGGAGCTGATGGCTGCAGTTCAGGGTCCACAGGCTGGGCGAGAGCCCCCTTCCTCTGTGGGAAATCTTGTAGCTATTTCCAAAGTAGTATGTCCTCCTGTTCTGGAGGGAGGTTGTCAATGTGGATGCCTGTAGTCTAGCCGATATCTGGAAAGCAGTTAAAAAAAACAGAGGGTGTTTACTAAAGGGTGTTAAGTCCTTAATGCGATTAGCACGGGAGTATTTTGTCTGTTTGCCAACGCTAACCAGCACGCTACCCATTTAGAAAAATATTTTTCGCAGCGGGTGTGTCATGGGCGGAGAGTGGGTGTCCTTGCATTATCCAGCTAGCATGTTATCATTAGCGCACGATAATTGAATAACACAGAGTTAACATGGTAGCACCGAGTGTTTCCTAATAAGAGGCATAAATGCTCCAGCGTTAATGACTTGCAATAAAATATATTTTAAAAAAAACAACCCGTAAGTACTACATCTGCATTAAGGGGCCCTTTTACAAAGGCGCACTGAAAAATGGCCTGTGGTAGTGTAGACATGTGTTTTGGGCAAGCGCAGAGTCATTTTTCAGTGCACTGTAATAAAGACTTAGGTCTTTTTACCACCATCCAAATATTCATACTTATTCCGGGAAAAGATTGGAATGATAAAACACCCAGGCCATGTAACGTATGAGAAAAGCAAAAATTTCTCATAGGAGTACAGTTTGCTTATACAAAAGAAAAGCTACGAGGATGGTATGGGATTTACGTTACAAGACGTATAAGGAGAGACTTGCTGACCTGGACATGTATACCCTGGAGGAAAGGAGAAACAGGGGTGATATGATACAGACGTTCAAATATTTGAAAGGTATTAATCCGCAAACGAACCTTTTTTCCGGAGATGGGAAGGCGGTAGAACGAGAGGGCATGAAATGAGATTGAAGGGGGGCAGACTTAAGAAAAATTTCAGGAAGTATTTTTTCACGGAGAGGGTGGTGGATGCTTGGAATGCCCTCCCGCGGGAGGTGGTGGAGAGGAAAACGGTAACGGAATTCAAACATGCGTGGGATAAACATAAAGGAATCCTGTTCAGAAGGAAGGGATCCTCAGGAGCTTAGCCTTGAATGGGTGGCAGAGACGGTTGGGAGGCGGGGCTAGTGCTAGGCAGACTTATATGGTCTGTGCCAGGGCTGGTGATTGGGAGGTGGGGATAGTGCTGGGTAGACTTATACGGTCTGTGCCAGGGCTGGTGGTTGGGAGGCGGGGATAGTGCTGGGTAGACTTATACGGTCTGTGCCAGAGCCGGTGGTGGGAGGCGGGGCTGGTGGTTGGGAGGCGGGGATAGTACTGGGCGGACTTATACGGTCTGTGCCCTGAAAAAGACAGGTACAAATCAAGGTAAGGTATACACAAAAAACTAGCACATATGAGTTTATCTTGTTGGGCAGACTGGATGGACCGTGCAGGTCTTTTTCTGCCGTCATCTACTATGTTACTATGTAAATGTATTGGCTAAAAACTGTCTCAAACATTTACTAATTTATTTATTTATTACATTTGTACCCCGCGCTTTCCCGCTCATCGCAGGCTCAATGCGGCTTACATAGTAACAAGAGAATACAATCTGTAGTATCAGAATCAACAAAGGAGGTAGGTGATAGGACAAATGAACAAGGAGTAAGTGGGATAGAAGAGATGTGAGAGAAAGGATAGGGATAGGTAAGGAGGTGGGGCGATAAAGGAGAAGTTGGGAAGAGCATGGAGGGTAAGAAGGTTGGTAGGAGATATGCTAATCATGCTGCTACTTATATATTTTTTCTGCACAAAGCCCTTTCATAAAAGACATTACTTCATTCTTTTCACTCATCATCTTTGTCTCTTGTGTTGTACAGCCAGAAAACTCCCTGCTACTTCGTCTATTACCTCATGTTCTATTTCCTGAACTCCTGGGCACATACCATTCTAACTACAGTCTTGTTTGCCAGTTCGGTCAGCCTTCACCTTTAACAACATCCCTTTTTCCTCCAAATTTCACTAAACTCCTAAAACGTATGTGACAATAGGGGCGAATTTAGGATGGGGAAAAAAGGTTAGGAGCTTAACACTGATTTAGCATTAGGCTTAAAAATCTCAGAAAATGAATGGCAGGCCTAAATGTATAGGTCTGATATTCAAAGGATTTAGAGAGGAATTTATCAAGCAGCACTAAGGCCTTCACGCAGGCGTTAGGGCCTTAATGCACACTAAAGGCTAAGAAGCCCTGCGCTAATTCCCTAAAACGCACATTAAGGCCTTAACGCCTGCCTTGACGCTGCTTGATGAATTCCCCCCTTATGCTCTTAAATTTGAGAGTTATGCTCATAAACTGGTTTCTCTGAACATTAACTAGGGCTGGCTGCCTACATTTATTATCAAAATTTACTAATTTTTTTTTAAATTTAGGAGAATAAAAGGAGGTGGCAACAGGGATAGATTTAGGGCAGGGAAAAGAAGTTAGGAGCTTTTTTCAGCACTAGGGCCCATAGATTAGTCTTTGTTTTTATTTATTAGATTCTTGATATACCACCTTTGTGAGATACAACTGAATATGCATAATCTATTGATGTATCTGAATCTCTCCCCCCCCCCCCCTTAATGTAATCCTCAATTTGTTACCTCTCGAATACATTCCTCCTTTGTCTCTTGGATGTAAGTTGCAATGAACTCGTAATGGGAATATTGGTCTATCTTAAAGCTGATTAATGTAAAATTCTACGCCCGTGAGTTTATTTCATGCATCTCATATACTCTTTGGTCTGCGCAATGCATGTACTCTGTCGCAAATCCTCCTGTTTTTTTTCTTTGTTGACTTTATATCAAATTTGTACATTGTTACAGTGTTTTCCTGTTTTAAATTGTATTGTATTGAAAATTAATTAAAAAAAATGAAGAAGAAATAAAGTAAAGTAGAACCAAAGCAGTTTATATATTACCTACAGGTACAGTGGATATTTTCCCTGTTCCTAATGAGCTCACAATCATAAATCTAGGGAAACGAATAACAATCCTAATTTATAAGCATAACCTTTAAGCTCTTCAGATTAATTTTCAGCTGAATATAGGGCTACAATTTAGGGACCTCACCGAGGGGCCCTTTTACCAAGCTGCGGGAAAAAGGGCCATGCGCCAAGGCCGTTTTTTCCGCAGCCAATAAAAGCCCCACCACCACCCCCAAAAAATGGCCACGCAGTGAGATAACTCTTACCATGTGGCCATGCGATGGGGAGCCCTTATTGGCACCCATTGAGGCGGCGAAAAGGGCTCCTGCGCTAACCCAGCGGCAACCGGACAGTGTTCGGTGATGCCCGATTACCACTGGGTTATCGCCACACAAGCCATTTCTGGGGGGTTCTTCCCCCCCCCCCCCCCGGAATTGGCACTCACTCGGAGCTGGACTACCGCTGTAAAAGGGCCCTTTAGGGTGTGTCTAGCTTTTGTGCATCCTAATTTTTAGCACGCGCTAAAAACGCTAGCGGGCCCTAAATTTAGGAGCTCAGCTTTTTTTTAGATATCAGGCCCAGATTTTTGAATTTTCTCATGACGCATTTGCTTTCTCCTGATTTTCTTCTTAGAAAATATTTCAACAAGATCCTTTCTCTCTGTATACGTATCTTTATTTTATACGTGATGGAGAAGAGATTGGGATCGTAAACGCTATCATCTTTCTAAAATTATTAAATTATATGAAAAACTGCTGATTCTTAAGAAGTATTTCAAAATGAAGGTTCGTCTCTTTCGTGGTCAGAAGATTCAGATTTTTCCAGATGTGACTCATGTCAAACAACTCTGTAGGAATGCTTTTCTTATGAAGAGCGCCCAGGTGTTGGCTATGGGGGATTTTTTTTCTGTCTGAGATTCCCCCGAAAGTGTTTAATTAACTTTCAGAGTTCTTAGCGTGCTTATGAATCCAATGCAGTTGGATGAATTTTTACATGATAAGACAGTTTGATATCAATTTATTTCTTTTCTTTTTCCTTCTTCCCCCTCCCCCCTCCACTCCTTTGATTGGTGAGATGTGGAAGAATTAAGGGTTGGTTAGCATTTTATGTTGATGCTTATAATAAGGAGATAATTTTCTGTTTACTTATTGTTTGACTACTGTTAATTTGATTTCTCTCCACATGATATGAGCTAAGTAGTTATCTTTATTTCTATTGAGCTGAAATTGATCTTTGTTAATTTTGATTGTTACCTGAGTATTTTCGGATTGTAATACATTCAAAATCTTAATTAAAAAAAAGTGCTAAGAGCCCTGGAGGACATGAGCATACCAATTCAGCCTTATCCACCTTCATCATCAGTTGTACTGTCCTGTGCATTCCCGACCACCATCACTGCAGTCCTTGTGCACAGTCAACTATTACAAGCGCGTTGAAACAATGGACAAATCCTTCCAAAAATTAAAAGTCCTTATCACGTTTGAGGGGTTCGGTATCTCACTATTTGTATTTTTAGTGTTTTACCAGTATCGTCCGCTGGAAAGGATGAAGGCTATCCAAGCACTAGGGGTTGTTGCTGTGAACATCCTGTTTTGAATTGCTTCTGTGAGAAGCCTACTGCTCTACAGATGATGTTGGGTGAGGATAGAATGATCTCATTTAGTCATAAGACTCATTTCTTGTTCTTCCATCATTGGTGGACTTTCCTTTGGATATTCCTGTTTGGTCTCACTGTTGGCGAATTAGCAGAAGCAGAACCTAGAAACACTGAAGGTCAAGGGGATAACTGGGTTGGTACCCTTATGCTGCAAGTCAAGAAAGGGGAAAGGGGGAAAGGGAAATGGGACTTGATATACCGCCTTTCTGCGGTTTTTGCAACTACATTCAAAGTGGTTTACATATATTCAGGTACTTATTTGTACCAGGGGCAATGGAGGGTTAAGTGACTTGCCCAGAGTCACAAGGAGCTGCAGTGGGAATCGAACTCAGTTCCCCAGGATCAAAGTCCACTGCACTAGCCACTAGGCTACTCCTCCACTCCTCTATTAAGGGGTCCTTTTACTAAGCCGTGGTAAAAAGTGGCCTGCGGTAGTGTAGGCATGGGATATGGGCGCATGGAAAATTATTAGAATTTATTATTATTATTATTATTTGTAGCATTTGTATCCCACATTTTCCCACCAATTTGCAGGCTCAATGTGGCTTACATTATGCCGTATGTCTCTGTTGATCACCCCACCCCTCACCTATCCACACCCATCCTGTTAGAATATCAATGATATGCTTTGATGTCCCCATGCATACCTCCTACCCACCCCCATCCTCCCACTCTGTCAGACTGTCATAGTAATGCTTGAATGTTTTCACTTATTTACACTGTCAGCTAGCACGTTTGCTTATTTCCGATCTGAGGAAGAAGGGCAACCTTCAAAAGCTAATCAAGAAATGTATAAAGTTATGTCCAATAAAAAAGGTATCACCTTATTTTCTTTTCCATGTTTTATTTTGTTTGATTTCTATTGATAACCTTAAGAGTGGACTAACACGGCTACCACACTCCTCTACTTAAGATCAGCATAAAATCTGTTTTACTCTTTTGGGATCTTGCCAGGTACTTGGAATGCTGCTACTAATTATGCCAGGTGCATGTGACCTGGATTGGCCACTGCTAGAAGCAGTATACTGGGCTAGAAGGACCACTGGTATGACCCGGTATGACTGCTCTTATGTTCTTATGTACTTGTGACCTGGATTGGCCACTGTTGGAAACAGGATACTGGGCTTGATGGACCTTTGGTCTGTCCCAGTGTGGCAATACTTTACTTGGGATTCTGAATGGAATCTTGCTACTCTTTGGGGTTCTACATGGAATGTTGCTACACTTTGAAATTCTGCATGGAATCTTGTTAGTCTTTAGAATTCTAGAATCTTGCTACTCTATGGGGTTCTACATAGAATGTTGCTATTCTTTGTCTTTCTCAGGTACTTGTGACCTGGATTGGCCACTGTTGGAAACAGGATACTGGGCTTGATGGACCTTTGGTCTGTCCGATTATAGCAATGCTTACGTTCTTATGTAAGTTTGCTTTTTCTCTTATCTTTCTCCCCCCACCTAACTGCATCTGCTCCTTCTCACGACATCATTTTACTCCAAGACGCAGCAGGGACAATATGAAATTGAGCATGAGCCGCCAGTGTTGCCCGGTGCTCATAAGGAAGTGCTATAATTTTCATATTTTTGCTGCTGCACCACAAATTAAACAAAGAATAAAACAGGGGAGTCAGGCAAATACAAAATATTAAGTTTCCTTTTTTTATTTTCTTACAATTGCCACACAGAAAATTAATTGAATTTGCACAGAAATGTAATTACATTTAATTTAGAAACTAGATAGTGCTATATTAGCCTGCTAAAAATAACATTAATTAAAAGGAAAAGAAAAAAAAAACAAGGGACTTTTTTTCATGAGCTCCCTCAAGTATTAAGAGTCTCCCCCACCGCCAGGAGCCTTTCAAGTTTAACCTACAGTAGAGGCTCCTTAAGCCTGATCAGTAGAGTTGTTGCTTCAAGATCAGAATAAGGCTCGATCAAACAGCTAAGATACTGAGGGGCCCTTGTAGTAAGCTGCGTAAGGGTCTACGCGCGTACAGTGTGCGCCAATTCGGCACTACCGCCTGGCTAGCGTGCAAGCAGGGCGTTAATTCTGATTTTGGTGTGCGCCGAATCCCCGTACTAGAAAATAATTTTCTATTTTCTACCATGGGCTGCTTATCCGGCAGTAAACAGCAGTTGGCGTGCGCTGCATGCTTACCTCGTGGCTAGCACATGAGACCTTACCGCTAGGTCAGTGGATGGCAACAGTAACATAATAGATGACGGCAGAAAAAGACCTGCACAGTCCACCCAGTCTGCCCAACAAGATAAACTCACATGTGCCATTTTTTGTGTAAACCTTACCTTGATTTGTACCTGTCTTTTTCAGGGCACAGACCGTATAAGTCTGCCCAGCACTATCCCCGCCTCCCAACCAACAGCCCCGCCTCCCACCACCGGCTCTGGCACAGACCATATAAGTCTGCCTAGCACTATCCCCTTCTCCCAACCACCAGCCCCGCCTCCCACCACCGGCTCTAGCACAGATCGTATAAATCTGCCCACCACTATCCCAACCTCCCAAGCACCAGCCCTGCCTCCCACCACCGGCTAAGCTTCTGGGGATCCCTTCCTTCTGAGGGGGATTCCTTTATGTTTATCCCACACATGTTTGAATTCTGTTACCGTTTTCCTCTCCACCACCTCCCGCGGGAGGGCATTCCAAGCATCCACCACTCTCTCCATGAAAAAATACTTCCTGACATTTTTCCTGAGTCTGCCCCCCTTCAATCTCATCTCATGTCCTCTAGTTCTACCGCCTTCCCCTCTCCGGAAAAGGTTCATTTGCAGATTAATACCTTTCAAATATTTGAACGTCTGTATCATATCACCCCTGTTTCTCCTTTCCTCCAGGATATATGTCGGTAATGTCTCAGACCGAAAATGGATGCACGGTGGTTTCAATTTTAGCGCACGTCCATTTTCCAGCCCCTTAAAAAATTGCCCTTTTTCCTAGATGTGGTAAAAAAAATGGCCCAGTGCATGACCAAAAGACTCGCCCGCATTACCGCAGGCCACTTTTTACCGTGGCTTAGTAAAAGGACCCCTGAATTCATTTGTGTTTACTTGAGGTGGAAGAGTGAGGAAAATGCTGCACTGGACTCTTGGAAGCAGTAGGACCTAATAACGGCAGCTGAGGAAAGATAATGGAGCTACTACAGTTTGACTGGCAGGAGGGCCTCCTGCTGGCCAGGGCTGCCGAGGGAGGGGGGCTGGGGGGGATAAAATTCCCCAGGCCCGAGCTCCAAGAGGGGGCCCGGTCCCGGGGTCAGCAAGCTTCTTCTTGGCGGCCTGCCTGCTTCCGGGTCTGTCCTTCCCAGGACCCGGATGATTGCATTAGCACGATATCACGTTAATACAATCATCCTGGTCCCGACTCCCCACATGGACAGGAGCAGGAGAGGACAGACTGTGGGAGCAGGAAGCGGCTTACTGGCACCAGGCCCGACCTCCTCACTTGGAGGCAAACACAAAAGGGTAAGGGGGCGGGAGCGGCGGTGCAAGTTGGGGGTGGGGGGTGGCATGGTGGTCTGGTTCTGCCCCTCAGGATGTCAGACTCAGAAACAGAGCGAAGCCTTGCACCGGAAGAAGAGGACCTCAGCTGGCGGGGGTTAGGGTCCCCCGCCAGCAAAGGTAGGCGGAGGGGGAGGGTTGCCGGCGGGAGGGGGGATCGAGAGGGTCTTCGGCAGGGGGGCTCAAAGTTGTTGGTGGTGGCGGCGGTGGTCGGCAATGTCAGGGGAGGGGGGTCGGCGGTGCCGGGGGGAGCTAAAATGTGCCCCCTCACCTCAGGCTCTGGATCCCCCCTCCCGCTGAAGTCTGGCTATGCCCCTGGGTGGCAGTAGAGGCTCCTGAGCTAATGACCATGCACTAATGGGAAAATTAGTACATGCCATCAATACAAAAATAGGAAAATAAGCCATTTTACTCCAACAATAAAAATGGCCTTAGCGTGTGTGAACGACCCACATAAGGGTGCGCTAAGGCCACTTTTTACCATTGTTTTTGATAAAAGGGCCCCCCTTCTTTGATTGGGGCACTTCTTGCAAGATTTTCTTTCACTTGCAGTTCCAGCAGCAAAAAATGAGAATAAACGAGTAGTGGGAAACAGACTTAGGGTTACCATCCACCTTATAATTGAAAGAGAAAAACGCCTAGATTTCGACCCAAATCGAGAGATAGACATTTATCTCACAAAAACGAATAAATCGGTATAATGGAAAGCCGATTTTGGACGTTTTCAACTGCACTCCATCGCGGAAGTGTACAAAGTTGGTGGGGGCGTGTCAGAGGCGTGGCGAAGGTGGAACTGGGGCGTGGTTATCGGCCGAGGAGAGATGGGCGCCTTTTGCCGATAATGGAAAAAAAGTATGCGTTTGTAGCTAGAATTTAGGGCACTTTTCCCGGACCCTGTTTTTTCCACGAATAAGGCCCCAAAAAGTGCCCTAAATGACCAGATTACCCCCAGAGGGAATCGGGGATGACCTCCCCTGACTCCCCCAGTGGTCACTAACCCCCTCCCACCACAAAAAATGATGTTTCACAACTTTTTATTTTCACCCTCAAATGTCATATCCACCTCCCTGGCAGCAGTATGCAGGTCCCTGGAGCAGTTGTTAGGGGGTGCAGTGGACTTCAGGCAGGTGGACCCAGGCCCATCCCCCCCCTACCTGTTACAATTGTGCTGCTTAATACTTAGTCGTCCAACCCCCCCAAACCCACTGTACCCACATGTAGGTGCCCCCTTCACCCCTTAGGGCTATAGTAATGGTGTAGACTTGTGGGCAGTGGATTTTGAGGGGGATTTGGGGGTGCTCAACACACAAGGGAAGGGTGCTATGCACCTGGGAGCTCTTTTACCTTTTTTTTTGTTTTTGTAAAAGTGCCCCCTAGGGTGCCCGGTTGGTGTCCTGGCATGTGAGGGGGACCAGTGCACTACGAATCCTGGCCCCTCCCACGAACAAATGCCTTGGATTTATTCGTTTTTGAGCTGGGCGCTTTCATTTTCCATTATCACTGAAAAACAAAAACGCCCAGCTCACAAATTGTCGAATAAAACATGGATGTCTATTTTTTTCGAAAATACGCTTCGGTCCGCCCCTTCACGGACCCGTTCTCGGAGATAAACGCCCATGGAGATAGACGTTTTCGTTCAATTATGCCCTTCCATATGGCTCCAGAAAAGGTTTTTTTTTTTTAGGCTGACATCATTGTCCATGCTGATTACACTCTCGGAGCAATTCTGACTCTATTCCATATCAAAGGTGCTACACTGTGACAGTACCACCTACAATTTTTGATCAGGATTAGCTGACCCCTGAGGCAGGCGCCAGTGCGCCGAAACACGGCCCGTGTCGGGTCTATCCGTCAATTAATAAACAAGAAACTTTGATCATCTCAATCCTGAAGGCCCAGTGTTGCCTTTTTGTTTCTTTCTTTCTTCCAGAAAAAGGAGGACAGATTGAGCCAGTCTGGGTTTTACTTCCATTCCTTGCAGTAGAAGCAAAACCCGGACTGGATCAATGTGTCCTCCTTTTTCTGGAGCCATATGGTAACCCTAAACAGACTAACGCAATCCAGAGATGGGCGTGGGGAATTTGAATACTTAAGTAAAGTTTATTGACAGGCAAATCGACACAGTACTCTGTTTCGGTTACAGGCCTGCCTCAGGAGTCTTTAAAGGTGGCCTATCATGTGACAATCTCCGAAGTTAAGAGAAACATATCATAAGGAGTTGAAACAACAAGTCGGTCGTGAAAAAGACCATAGTAGAAAAAAAACTCTGCTCATTAGGATGAATGGCGTGGTATGTTTCTCTTCACTTGGGAGATTCTCACATGATAGGCCACTTTTAAAGACTCCCGAGGCAGACCTGTGGCCGAAACACAGTACTGTGTCGAGTTGCCTGTCAATAGACTTTACTTAAAAAGTCTCCACGCCGTGTTATGCTTGATTATAATTTAAAATTCTATAATAAAATAAAATTTAAAAAAAAGTCTCCACGTCCATCTCTGGATTGCTTGGTCTTTTTCCCCCACTATTTGTTTATTCCTGTTTGTTTGCGTGGGATTTCAGCATTCCTCTGCCTTGGCGGATTTTGACTGGCAACAGTAAAAATGAATATGTTGAGACACAGGATTGGCTGAGCTTCAATTCCATTAAACTGTAGGCAAATGTCAATCATTCTACTGTTTTTTCAAACGTTTTTTTCAAATTAATACGTTACAGTTACGGTTAGTTTGCGTATAGCCCGCTGTTTCCAATGGGTATAGTTCACAGTGGATTGCAATAAGATTCCAGAACACAACAGTCTAGGAAGTTACATAATAGCAAGAATAATGCTTAAACCTTAGAACAGAGTCACATAATAATAACAGTAACTATAATCAGATTATTTCTTTGTTACATAAATCTGAAACAATAGCCTCTTAGTTAGTAATATTTCTAAGATAATCTGGTAAAAATTTACAAAATTATGCAGCTTGGAGGTAATACCTTTAGGACTCGGGAGATCAAATAGTATCAATTTCCAGAAATTATATGAGTAACTCACCACTGTATAATGTACAAGAGTGATCACATATAATGGAACTTGTCCAAATTTAATTTTCCATAACAAACGGTCCAATTTAAAAAAATATCTTCGCCTCAACAGTCAACCAATGAGTTCTGATAAAATAGGGAGTAAGTCTGTAGAGAAAATATTAGGTGTAAAGACCACGTTTGAAGGGTCCATTTTTTTAGCGCACCTGCAAAAAAGGTCTTTTTTTGCTGAAAATGTACGTGTGGCAAAATAAAAATCAGCGTTGCGTCCATTTTGGGCCTGAGACCTTACTTCCACCCATTGACTTAGCGGTAAGATCTCACGCATTAACTGGGCGGTAATTGTCAGCGTGCGTACACTGCCGATTACCGCCCGGTTAGCGCCACTTGGTAGAAAATAAAAAATAATTTCTGCCACGCATATCGAACGCGTGTAAAAAAACGGCATTCGGCAGCCGGGCGGTAGTTCCAAATTGATGCGCATTGCACACACTTAGGCACCTGCGTACCTTACTAAAAGGGCTCCTATGTTACGATAGTCAAGTTTACTAAGAATCAACGCCTGAACCACTACTTGCAGAGAAGGGCGACAAAAATGATAAAAGGGATGGGACAACTACCCTATGAGGAGAGGTTAAGACGGCTAGGACTCTTTAGCCTGGAGAAAAGGCGGCTGAGGGGTGATATGATAGAGGTTTACAAGATAATGAGTGGGGTACAGCGGACAGATGTGAAGCGTTTGTTTACACTTTCTAACAATAATAGAACCAGGGGACACAAGATGAAACTAGAATGTGGTAGGTTTAAAACAAATCGGAGAAAGTTTTTCCTTACTCAGCGCGTAGTTAGACTCTGGAACTCATTGCCGGAGAAGGTAGTGACGGCGGCTGGCCTTGCTGAGTTTCAGGGGGTCTGGACAGATTCCTGAAGGAAAAGTCCATTGATCGTTATTAAGTTTTGGGTTTTTGCCAGGTTCTTGGGGCCTGGATTGGCCGCTGTCGGAGACGGAGTGCTGGGCTTGATGGACCTTTGGTCTTTTCCCAGCGTGGCGGTGCTTATGTACTTATGTAGCAAGTCTACTGTTAAATATTTGCGAATTACTCTTAATTTTCTCATCATGTAGAAAGCGCTCTTTACTATGCAATTTATTTAGTGCCCTATAGATAATTTATTGTCTAGTATGACACCCAAAATTTTTACGGACTTATCTAGTGCAAAGCAGTATTTTTTCACAGAGAGAGTAGTGGATGCTTGGAATGCCCTCCTGCGGGAGGTGGTGGAAATGAAAACGGTAACGGAATTCAAGCATGCGTGGGATAAGCATAAAGGAATCCTGTGCCGAAGGAATGGATCCTCAGGAGCTTAGTCAAGCTCGGGAGGCGGGGCTGGTGGTTGGGAGGCGGGGATAGGGCTGGGCAGACTTATACGGTCTGTGCCAGAGCCGGTGGTGGGAAGCGGGACTGGTGGTTGGGAGGCGGGGATAGTGCTGGACAGACTTGTACGGTCTGTGCCAGAGCCGGTGGTTGGGAGGCAGGGCTGGTGGTGAGGAGGTGAGGATAGTGCTGGGCAGACTTATACGGTCTGTGCCTGTGCCAGAGCCAGTGGTTGGGAGGCGGGGATAGTGCGGGGCAGACTTATACAGTCTATGCCCTGAAGAGCACAGGTACAAATCAAAGTAGGGTATACACAAAAAGCAGCAAATATGAGTTATCTTGTTGGGCAGACTGGATGGACCGTGCAGGTCTTTTTCTGCCGTCATCTACTATGTTACTATGTTACTATCAATCAGCAGAGCCGATCGTAATTCTTTGTTCTGTTGTGCCCCTACTAATAAAAATTTATTTTTTTCCTTGTACGAGGTTCCAAAGTGATAACTAGGCATTTTAGTACCTGGGGAAGGTAGGTGTACCGATGCCCGTGCAAATTCTGATTCTTATTCTTTTCTTCATCTCCCCTCTATCTTGGATACTATGAGGAGACGGGTGCTCTTTCTGATTTTTCATTTGCTGCCAATCTCTCTTTCAGTCGTTTTTCTGCTCCCAGGGGCTTTTCACCCTGGGTGACTGTCCCTCTTGCTCACTTTTAGTTATGGCCCTTCAAATTCACATGAATTTACAACCACACACTTCCCCCCCCCCCCCCCCTCAACAATAAAGAGCCCTCAAATAGGATGGAAAGGTCTTTCTTTGCACAAATTTTTCTTTCACATTATGCCAACTTTTATAGCATCCATTTAATGAAGTAGTTAGTGCTTAATGAATAGGTGATTAAAAAAGGAAACAAATTAGCACATTACGGTACATGAATATGTTGGGAGTTTTCACAAACTCTATAAGAAAAGCATGTGGTTGTCATGTTGGTCCACAGGGATAAATGGAAATAAATGTCAAAATTTTGGACGACAGAATCTATAAATCTGCGAGACCCAGTCCTCTCATGTAATTATGGCTTTACATCAAAATTTTCTTTCATCACCAAATAATGAATACTTCCCTCAAGAATATAACATTTGTAAAGGCAAAATTTACCACTGGCTTTTAAAACAACATGTATTTTGCTTTTTAACTCAAAGACAAATCTTGTTTTCGTAAGTTTGGTTTCTCTGCCGCAAGTGTTTTTTTTTTTTTTTTCCCTTCTCTGACTTAAAAATGGATTTGCCAGATTTTTAAGCACGAGAGAGTGCTGAGATTTATTTTGCATGTATTTTCTCTCTTCTTTTCCAAAGTGTAATTGTAGAATCTGCAGGCACAAGGAGAAATGCTGAAGTTCAGTAAATGATGAGGAACATATGGTGTAGAAAGCCACAGAAAGAGTAAAAAGCATCACATCAAATGTTCATGTAAAAGTCTGTGATGGTGACTGCTCCTGACTTGTGGGTAAGGGATTCATATTGATCGGTGAGGACAGGAAGCGTCACATCTGAATTCCCCATGAAGTTCAAATAAAATGGGGCAGAGAGCTGAGAAGTGTCAGGCAGAGGCAGGGTATATGAACTTGGATGTGAACTTTGCAAAAGTCAGGGCCCGCTGAGAATAAAATCTGAGAAGTATCGGTTCGGAGAGCAGCTAGAAAATTAGTAAGCACTCTGGACACACACAAAAAAATATAGGGACAGGCTTATGAACCTCAACAGGAGGGAGAGAGGACATATGATAGAGATGTTTAAATATCTCAAGGGCATTAACGTACAGGAAGTGAAGGAAAACTCTGGAACAAGGGGGGGCATATGTTGAAGTTATGAGGGAACAGGCTTAGGAGGAATCTAAGGAAGTATTATTTCACGGAAAGGGTGGTGGAAGCGTGGAATGGCCTCCCGGTGGAGGTTGTGGAGTCGAGGCCTGTGTCAGAATTTAAAAAGGCATGGGATAAGCACGTGGGATCAGTGGCTTACCAAGGGGGGGGGCGGTGGGGGCAGTCCACCCCGGGTGCATGTCATTAGGGGGGTGCCGCGCGCCTGTTGGCTCCGAGTCCGCTCGTTCCCTCCCTGCTGCTCCCTCTGCATGGAACAGGTTACTTCCTGTTCCAGGGCAGAGGGAACAGCAGCCAGGGAACGAGCAGACTCGGAGCCAACAGGCGCACGGCACCCCCCCCAGCAGGTAAAAATGCACCCGGGGGGGGGGTGTAATTCACCAGGGGGGTGTCGCGCTGCACCCGGGGGGGGGGGGAGGGAATTTCACCGGGGGGGGGGGGGGGGGGGGGGCGCTGCAACCGGGGGGGGGGGGGCGCATGAGTGATCCACCCCAGGTGTCAGCCAGCCTAGGAACGCCACTGCGTGGGATCGCTTAGGAAAAGGAAGAGTTAGGGGTTACAAAGGATGGGCAGACTGGATGGGCCATTTGGCCTTTATCTGCCGTCATGCTTCTATGTTTAAGTAGATGGAAAGGGATGAAGGCTGGACATGTGATGAGCTCACCGGTAGACTGGGTAGGACTTGGACAGATCAAATACTTTAGGAGACCTTCTTGTCAAGGCGTGGTAGGGTTACCACGTGGGTAGTACATAGCAAAACAGCACTGCCGCCAGACATGCTCGGTTTTGGTTTTGTTGCGCACTGTTTCTCGTGCTAAAAAAATCATTTTTATTTTCTAGCACAGGGCGGGGAGTAGGCGCTCCTGGCGGTAATCGGGCAGCGCGGGCACATTGCTGTGCGCTGCCTGATTACCGCATGAGTAGCATGTAAGACCTTACTGCCTTCTAAATAGGAAGCAGTAAAGGTTCAGATGGTAATAGCTGCACTTTAATTTGGAAATGGTGTATGGCCATTAATAGAACAAATTGAAATTTGGCCATTTTTGAGCCGCACTAAAAAGTGGCCGGAGCATGCGGGAAACCTATGCGCTATAACTACCATCGGCCACTCTTTAGTGTGGCTTAGTAAAAGGACCCTTAGAGGGGCATAATCGAACGTGGACGCCCATCTCTAAGGGCACCCATCTCTAAGGATGGCACCGCGAAGGGGCGGGGAAACCGCTATTATCGAAACAAGATGGGTGTCCATCTTTCATTTCGATAATTCAGTCGGGGACACCCTAATCTCAACATTTAGGTCGACCTTAGAGATGGTCGACCTAAATGTTGAGATCGCCGACCTTATAGATGGGCGACCTTGGTTTTCGCCGATAATGGAAACCGAGGACGCCCATCTCAAAAATGACCAAATCCAAGGCATTTGGTCATGGGAGGAGCCAGCATTTGTAGTGCACTGGTCCCCCTGACCTGTCAGGACACCAACCGGGCACCCTAGGGGGCACTGCAGTGGACTTCCTAAATTTCTCCCAAATCCATATCTCCCTTCCCTTCTGTGCTGAGCCCCCCCCCCCCAAAACCCACTCCCCACAACTGTACACCTGCCGTAAAGTGGCTGAACTGTAACCTCAGTGAGGGAGAGTATCTAGGGACGCCTGCCCCGTGTCACTCACTCCCTCACAGACTGATTTTCAGCACTTAACCGCCTTAGTTCAGCAGTCAAATCGGATCACATAAAACACAATCCTATTTTTATATGGTGTCGCTAATGTGGTTAAGTACTGAATATCGCGTAAAAGAGATAGCCGGCTGTCCAAACCCGGACGTGATGCCCAGACAAGTCCCAGCATTAGATGCCCAGGAATAACACTGGCGGTGACTAAAAATACGCTCACCACCGCCATTTGAATATCCACCCCTTATACAAAAATAGACCCATCAACAATAGCACAGTTTCCACACTGTCAACACATACAATCGAACGTAAAACTTAATAAAAAGTAAGCCCACTCACCTTTTCATGTGCACGTTTACTCATTGTAAAGGGTGGTGGTAATGGTGGGGAGGGAGGGAAGAGTGTAATATTCAAACTGAATTTTTATGCAGCTAGCCAAACCCATGGAATCACTTTTGAAGATTGTTCTCCCCCAACCCATTCCATTTTTTTTGTTCTTGTCAAAACAGAGTACAACCATTCTCGGATCAGCATTATTACCAGAACCGATCAAGCCCCTGAACCTATTTACTATACTGTAATCCTAACTAGAACTTTTCTAACGTCAAAGCAATGTCCATACAGGATTACACTGAGAAGTTTTAGGCTTCTAAGGGCCAGAAAAACCTGCCAGCTAAACTTTAACTACAACTGTACCCAAAGCCCGTCTGTCTAACAGCAGGTGGGCCAGCAGAGAGGCACAGTCCTGCTGGGATACAGCCAGCTGTTCCCATGAATGTGAACATGCCCAAGTAAATTAACAGACACCACAAAGACCCACCAATTGAATAATTTTTGATTACTTGAAACCCTGGGCTATCGGATGAAACATGTTTCCTCAGTGTGGAACCAGGTTCTTTACATACACAAAGAGTACAATCGGATTCCGGCAGCTTGTGCTGACTTTACAGTACCAACAAATCGCAGACATGGCAGGGATAGTGCTCAGTGCTCTTGCGTCAAAATATATAAATTTACAGCGGCAACAAAACAAACGCTGATTCTCCAGAAACAGGGCTGGGGAGGGTCACACTGAATAAAAAGTCTATGCCCCATACCTTGTTGCTAGTCAGTGACTTCTGGCTACCATTAGTTTAACGGGAATCATAAAAATCAAACTCAATAGTCTCTCTAAAAATGTAGAAAAGAGATGACACCAGGTATGATTTTTTATCAAATTCATATAGAGAAAACTTTTGTAATAAGTCAAGCCTGCTGTCTACTCTTGTTTTCAAGTGCTATTATAATTTCCAAATTAATTTGCTCTGCATAATCTTTTTAAAAAAAAAATAGCTTTCAACTTCAACAGTTAGCACTTCAATTTATGCTTCTTGTAGAGCTGGTCAATATGACTCAGCTCTTGTAGACAAAATAAAGGGTACATCCTATATAATAAAACGCACCTCCAGCATTCTGAAGCTGACTGCATGGCTGAGGCATTCCTGCTCTCTGTATCCATCTCCTGAATTGACATCACGTACTTCCGGGTTCGTCACAAGCAGAAGTGACCAACCACACGAGGTTTCTTGGCTTCAGAATGTTGGAGGTGCATTCTATTAAATAGGATTGGTCAGTTCCTTGAAGCACAGCCAGAGCTCAGTGTCCTGCACAGTAACGCTCAGACACCAGAGAGAGAGGGGGAGGCTGACACCAGAGGGGGGGGGGGGGCGGTATCTCTGTCACACACACTCTCTCTCTCACACACTACACACTCTCTCTCTCACACACACTCTCTCTCTCTCACAGTCAATGTCTTTCTCTCACTCTCACACACTGCCTCTCACACACTCTATGTCTCACACTGTATCACATTCACTCTCTATGTGTCACACAGTCACTCACACACTCTCTTGGTCTCATACACTCAGTCTCACAGAGAGGCTGTGTCTCACACACACTCTCTCTCTCGCACACACTGCATCTGTGTGAAACACACACTCTCTCTCTCTCACACACTGTGTCTCACATACGCACTTGCACACACTCTCACACATAGACTCTCTCTCTCTCACAGACACACTCACACCCAGACTCACTCTCTCTCTCTCTCACACACACACTCGCACATTCACTCTCTCTCACACAGTCACTCTCACATACACTCTCTCAAACATACACACTCAGAGGAAAACCTTGCTAGCGCCCGTTTCACTTGTGTCAGAAACGGGCCTTTTTTACTAGTAAGTCCATAAGTATTGCCATACTGGGACAGACCAAAGGTCCATGAAGCCCAGCACCCTGCTTCCAATAGTGGCCAATCCAGGTCACAAATACCTGGCAAGATCCCCAAAAGCTACAAAACATTTTATGCTGCTTATCCCAGAAATAAGCAATGGATTTTCCCCATTTTAATAATGGTCTATGGACTTTTCCTTTAGGAAGTTGTCCAAACTTTTTTTAAACCACGCTAAGCTAACCGCCTTTACCACATTCTTTGGCATTGTATATTAAAGTTGCTGCAGTTAAAAAGCTCGTAGTTTGTTCTCGGGATCGAGCTGGCAGCCCGCTGCGAGGCGAGCTACCGTCTGTCCCAGCCCCTGCCTCTCAGTGCCTCCCCGATGCTTAACTGAGTGTCCCGGGGGTCCGAAGCATTTACTTTGAAAAATAAAGGGTAATTGTAAGTTATTTATAACTATTTGTTAGTAACAATATTTCCTCTAAGCTGTGGGGGGAATCCTCCAACAGCATTCCTGCCAGTGTTGCTTCAATATCATGTTTTCAATCGCTGGGTACAGGCAGAGTCCATGGAGTCCTGAAGACCTTGCCTGTCACTCACTATTGAAAATGTGATACTGAAACAGCACCTCCCACTGGCAAGAATGCAGATGGAGAACTCCTGTAACGCTAGAGGGAACATTGGAGAACATCAGAATTTCCTCTCCAACATGCTGGCTATTAACTGCTTCCTGGGAAATGTGTTGGGCCCTATATTCAATCAAGTTTTGAGAGTAATGATGTGCCTACTGAATTTGTTTTTGGTTCTACTGTGATTGGGATTCTAAATAAGATCCAAAATTTAGGAGTAATGATGGCCTTTGCTTTGACTTTGAAATGGCAGTTGCAAAAGGTGATTAAAGATGTTTTCATGAAATTGCGTGTATTGAGAAGGCTGAAGACCTTGCTCAATCATAGTAATTTCGGAAAAGTTATTCAAAGTATCATTGCACCTTGTTTTGACTAATGTAATGGTTTAATGCTTGGTTTGAGAAAGACTCAATTACGGGCATTGCAAGTAGCTCAAAACGCGGTAGCAAAAGTGTTGACAGGAAAATCTAAATTTAACCATATTACTCAGGGTTGAAAGAGCTACGCTGGTTGCCGATTGAACAAAGGATTAAATTTAAGATCTTAAAACTGGTGTTTGGCATCAAAGTTACACATGTACCAGCCTAGACGATCACTGAGATCTAGAGGGCAACGTTATTTTGATGTTGCCTCATACCAAGTTATAAGGTTCGAGAAACTTAGGAATAAGGTCTTCTATATAATGGGTCCCATTCTTTGGAATTATTATTATCATTATTACATTTTTATCCCACATTATCCCACCTTTTTGCAGGCTCAATGTGGCTTACAATTCATCATGGATACTGGAAATAGAAAAGAATGTACATTTGGTTTTACAGCAAGTTTTGGTTACATGATGGTGAAATACATGATAGTGTTAGAGCAAAAGACATTAAAGAACATTCCTGGATGTCTTGAAGAAAGTAGAGTTACGTATGTTGTTCTTTATGATATATTTTGTCGAAGAGATAAGTTTTCAGGAGTTTGCGGAAAGTGGTCACTTCGTAGACCGATTTCAGGTTACGTGGCAGCGAGTTCCAGAGCTGTGTGCTTGTATAGGAAAAGGTTGATGCATGCATTGATTTGTATTTCAAGCCTTTGCATTTCCAATTCCAAAGTGGTTGAGGGAGCTTCAGAATTTGATGGATTTTAAGAAAGAAATTAAAACGTTGTCATTTATTGAGGCCTACGAAGGAGCTGAATCTGTCTACGAGTGTTAGCACAGCAGGATGATACAGTGGTGGAAATAAGTATTTGATCCCTTGCTGATTTTGTAAGTTTGCCCACTGACAAAGACATGAGCAGCCCATAATTGAAGGGTAGGTTATTGGTAACAGTGAGAGATAGCACATCACAAATTAAATCCGGAAAATCACATTGTGGAAAGTATATGAATTTATTTGCATTCTGCAGAGGGAAATAAGTATTTGATCCCCCACCAACCAGTAAGAGATCTGGCCCCTACAGACCAGGTAGATGCTCCAAATCAACTCGTTACCTGCATGACAGACAGCTGTCGGCAATGGTCACCTGTATGAAAGACACCTGTCCACAGACTCAGTGAATCAGTCAGACTCTAACCTCTACAAAATGGCCAAGAGCAAGGAGCTGTCTAAGGATGTCAGGGACAAGATCATACACCTGCACAAGGCTGGAATGGGCTACAAAACCATCAGTAAGACGCTGGGCGAGAAGGAGACAACTGTTGGTGCCATAGTAAGAAAATGGAAGAAGTACAAAATGACTGTCAATCGACAAAGATCTGGGGCTCCACGCAAAATCTCACCTCGTGGGGTATCCTTGATCATGAGGAAGGTTAGAAATCAGCCTACAACTACAAGGGGGGAACTTGTCAATGATCTCAAGGCAGCTGGGACCACTGTCACCACGAAAACCATTGGTAACACATTACGACATAACGGATTGCAATCCTGCAGTGCCCGCAAGGTCCCCCTGCACCGGAAGGCACATGTGACGGCCCGTCTGAAGTTTGCCAGTGAACACCTGGATGATGCCGAGAGTGATTGGGAGAAGGTGCTGTGGTCAGATGAGACAAAAATTGAGCTCTTTGGCATGAACTCAACTCGCCGTGTTTGGAGGAAGAGAAATGCTGCCTATGACCCAAAGAACACCGTCCCCACTGTCAAGCATGGAGGTGGAAATGTTATGTTTTGGGGTGTTTCTCTGCTAAGGGCACAGGACTACTTCACTGCATCAATGGGAGAATGGATGGGGCCATGTACCGTACAATTCTGAGTGACAACCTCCTTCCCTCCGCCAGGGCCTTAAAAATGGGTCGTGGCTGGGTCTTCCAGCACGACAATGACCCAAACATACAGCCAAGGCAACAAAGGAGTGGCTCAGGAAGAAGCACATTAGGGTCATGGAGTGGCCTAGCCAGTCACCAGACCTTAATCCCATTGAAAACTTATGGAGGGAGCTGAAGCTGCGAGTTGCCAAGCGACAGCCCAGAACTCTTAATGATTTAGAGATGATCTGCAAAGAGGAGTGGACCAAAATTCCTCCTGACATGTGTGCAAACCTCATCATCAACTACAGAAGACGTCTGACCGCTGTGCTTGCCAACAAGGGTTTTGCCACCAAGTATTAGGTCTTGTTTGCCAGAGGGATTAAATACTTATTTCCCTCTGCAGAATGCAAATAAATTCATATACTTTCCACAATGTGATTTTCCGGATTTAATTTGTGATGTGCTATCTCTCACTGTTACCAATAACCTACCCTTCAATTATGGGCTGCTCATGTCTTTGTCAGTGGGCAAACTTACAAAATCAGCAAGGGATCAAATACTTATTTCCACCACTATATATCTTGGAATTGGAGAACTTGGAATATTGCACACGTGTTTGGCACCTGCACTACCCCAGCTGCAAAGGACTTAAATACAAGCAGATGCATGCCACTACCTTCTCCTACATGAGCACGCAGGTATGGAATGCATTACCTACAGACCTGAAAGCAATCAGCGAAACAACAGTCTTTCGAAAATCCCTGAAGACATTCTTCTTCAACAAGGCCTACAATGAGAACCAATAGCCTCACTAAACTAATCAATGAAAACATTTATCCTTCGAAAATCCTTGAAGACAGTTTTCTTTTTCTACAAGTCCCACAATGAGAACCTATAACCTCACTAAGTCACCCCACTAACCCAATCAATTAAGAAGGCCTACCTGCTACAACTACCCTAATCACTCTCTTCCTTCTTCTCTTACCTCTCCTAATCATTACACATTAATAATTGTATCTGATATCCTGTAATGACAATGTTTCAAATCTATGTAAGCCACATTGAGCCTGCAAATAGGTGGGGGAATGTGGGATACAAATGCAATAAATAAATAAATCATATGTGTATGAGTTTTATTATTGTGTATGTGATTGTGTAATCCACCTAGAACCTTTGGGCGATAGTGCGGAATAAATAATAAAAAAACATTCAGCAGGACATTTTTGGCTTGGGATGCTAGCAACGAGGGTCACCAGGAATGGGAGAAAGTAGCAAATGGGGATTTTAAGTATCTGGCTTCCTGCTCTGTGCTTTCCGTAGCCAACAGTTATGTTTGGCTGTTATGGAAAGTGTAGGCTAGCTGTTTTATCATATTTTAAGCTCGAGATGACACTTCAGTGTGTCATAGCATGGCTGAGAACCACTGCCCTAGTGTAGCAGATTTTAACCGTAACATTTAGACTCTGTTGGATATTTCTTTTCTGTTTGTCAAGTTATTCATGTTCATCAAGTACTCCGGTAAATTGTTTATTATTTTGAAACAACCCCATCCTGAATGATCATGTAGACCTTTGGTACCAGAAAGCATAAGAACATAAGAATGGCCATACTGGGTCAGAGCAATGGTCCATCTAGCCCAGTATCCTGCTTCCAACAGTGGCCAATCCAGGTCACAAGTACCTGGCAGAAACCCAAATAGTAGCAACATTCTGGAATCCCAAACAGTAGCAAGATTCCATTCAGAATCCCAAATAGTAGCAACGTTCCATATAGAACCCCAAAGAGTTAGCAAGATTCCATTCAGAATCTCAAATAGTAGCAGCATTCCATGCTACCAATCCCAGGGCAAGCAGTGGCTTCCCCATGTCTGTCTCAATATTTATTTATTTTGTTGGGATTTATTTACCGCCTTTTTGAAGGAATTCACTCAAGGCGGTGTACAGTAAGAATAGGTCAAACATGAGCAATAGGCAATTACAGCAGTAAAAATATTCAAACAACAACAGCAGACTATGGACTTTTGCTTCAGGAACTTCCTCTGGCAACGAGTTCCAGAGTATAACTATTCATTGAGTGAAAAATATTTCCTCCTATTTGTTTTAAAAGTATTTCCATTTAATTTCATTAACTGTCCCCTAGTCTTTGTGCTTTTTGAAAGAGTGAAAAATCAATTCACTTCTACTCGTTCTGCACAATTCAGGATTTTGTTTACTTCAGTGCAGTAGCGAGGGCAGCTGACACCCGGGGCGGGTCACCGCTGCGCCCCCCCCCCCTCCCCGGGTGCAGCACGGCACCCCCTCTGGAGTGCGCACATTCCCCCCCCCCCCGGAGTGCATACTTACAACGCTGGAGAGCGGCGAGGGACGGGCGGGAGGGCCGATCCGCCCCGACTGCACGTTGCTGGGAGCTACGTCGGCTCCGCTGGTTCCCTGCTCTCTCTGCCCCGGAACAGGAAGTAACCTGTTCTGGGGCAGACAGAGAAATGAACCAGCGGAGCCGGCACCCCCCCCCAGCGGCGTGCACCCGGGGCGGACCGCCCCATCGCCCCCCTTCCTACGCCACTGGTTTACTTCAATCATATCTCCCCTCAGCCATCTCTTTTCCAAGCTGAAGAGCCCTAACCTCTTTAGCCTTTCCCCATACGAGAGGAGTTCCTTCCCCTTTATCAATTTGGTTGCTCTTCTTTGAACCTTTTCTATTTCCACTACATCTTTTTTGAGATACGGCGACTGGAACTGAATGCAATACTCAAGCAGTGGCGTACCAAGGGGGTGGGGGCGGTCCGCCCCGGGTGCACGCCGCTGGGGGGTGCCGCGGTGCGCGCCTGCTCTGAGTTCGCTAAACTTCTTTGCTCGTTTGCTGCAGCTCCCTCTGCCCCGGAACAGGTTACTTCCTGTTCCGGGGTAGAGGGAGCTGTAGCGAACGAGCAAAGAAGTTTAGCGAACTCAGAGCAGGCGTGCGCTGCGGCAACCCCCCCAGCGGCGTGCACCCGGGGGGGTGTCATTTTGCTGGAGGGGGGAAAGGTGTAATTTAGGGGGGGGGGCCCGCGCTGCACCCCGGGGGGGCGCATCGGCGCTCCGCCCCGGGTACCATCCAGGCAAGGAACGCCACTGTACTGAAGGTGAGGTCTTATTTACCATCCCTCTCCTAATAATTCCTAGCATCCTGTTTGATTTTTTGGCTGCTGCATCACACTGGGCGGAAGATTTCAGCATATTGTCTACAATACCTAGATCTTTTTCTTGGGTGCTGACCTCCAAGGTGGGCCCTAGCATCAGATAACTATGATTTGGATTATTTTTTCCCAATGTGCATCACTTTGCATTTGTCCACATTAAATTTCATCTGCCAGTTGAATGCCCAGTCTTCCAATTTCCTGGGAGCATGGGGCATTTAGTACTTTTTTTTTAGCATTGGTGCCAACATTTCAAATGATTGGTAGTGCCAAACACAATACAAATTACCCCTCCCTGAACACAGTTAAGAAGCTTGATCCATTGGGGGTGCTCAGAACCCACTGGCACCCACAGAGCTGCCTTCTATGGCTGTTAGTGCCCAGAAGCACCCCTGTGCCCAACTGGGTACAGGTGGGTGCAGAATGGGATGGTGGTTAATCAACATCAGTTTTTGAAGGGCTCTGCGGAGAATCAATGACTTATTGAAGCAAGCTGATAAATTGCTAAGAAAATAGATGTAACTAAAATAATTATTTTCTCTGGGCCGGCCCACTTCTGTGTGGTGAATCAAGCTTCAGTATTTGGACAACTAGAGATGGAGATGTTGCAAACAGGGTTGCCAGGTGGAAAATTTTTTTCCAGCCCGATGGAGCCCAAAAAACAGCCCAAAACCCGCCCAAACACAAACCCCGCCCCTCACACCCCCCACCCCCGCGTCATCAACCCCGCCCCCGCCGTCATCAACCCCGCCCCCGCCATCACCGGCCCCGCCTCCCACGTCACCGGCCCCGCCTCCCCGTCATTGGCCCCGCCTCCACGTCATCGGCCCCGCCTCCCCGTCATCGGCCCCGCCTCCCACGTCATCGGCCCCGCCTCCCACGTCACTAACCCCGCCCAAAACGTCATTAACCCACCCAAAAACGTCACTAACCCCGCCCCCCCCGCGGCCGAAAAAACCGCCCTGAAGGCCAAAAACAGCCCAAAAACCGCAACCCGCCGCGGGCAAAAATTTCCCGCGGCGGGTCGCGGAAAACCGCCCAATTGGGCGGTAAAACCGCCCACCTGGCAACACTGGTTGCAAAAGTTGCTATCACAACCCTGGGGAAAGGGAACAAGAGAGGAAGAGGAAGACAAGCAAGTTATGACTTTATTTAACAGTGACACCTAGAGGCGAGATTCAGGGTCCAGATTAGACACCAGAGAGAGAGAGAGAGAGAGAGAGAGAGAGAGAGAGAGAGAGAGAGAGGAGTGAGTTACGCTTTGTAGCCCCTTTCCATACATTGTCACTGTAGTGCCTGGGCTGATAAATTGGGAGGGGGATATAAAAATAGGGGAACATCCCCCCCCCCCCCCCCCCCGATCATTGTGAATGAAAGCTTATAACATTATAGTCCAATTGAGGCTGATTCTGATTGAGCTGGAAGTCAAACTGTGAAGAAGAAAATTGGAAAAAAAATATGGGCCAATATTTAGCTGTTACAGTCAGTGTTTTGTTTTGTTTTGTTTTTTAATGCTGGCTACGGTGGTTTAAAAAAGAAAAGGAGATTCAGTACCACCATCTGGATAATGAGAGATGCTGAATACCTGGACAGAGCAGAGACAGCGGGCCATATCTGGATAGCATCGATATTCAGTCTGATACCTGCATAACTTATCTGAACAACTAAGATCAGCCATTTTGCTTTTCTAAGTTATCTGTATACATTATCTCTGGATAATTCCTAGGCCTGACCATGCTTTCACCCAGCACTAACTGGAGAGGTGGTCATCAATGATTTTCAGTAGTACTATCCGCACATGCCATTGAAAAGGACAGGATGGATCCAGCCAGCTGCGGCGCTGCCCTTATCCGTAGCAGGTGTGTTGCTATGAAGATAAATGTTTTTAAATATTGGGCCCATAGCACTGGTCCCCTCTTTTTGAAACCATTTTATTTTACATTTCAGCACTAGGCACACTTTCGTTGCTTTTCAGCCTGGCCTGCTTTCTTAGCTGCACAGCTTTAACACGTGTAAGGAAAATGCACTGCTTTTTCTAACTCACTAGCGTTGACTTTAAGGAGGGAGGCAGCTGTCGAATTAGAATGTTATAAATTAAGCTTTGGGGGTGATTATGGCATCAGTTGGTGAAAGTTTTCAGGAAGGATATTGAGGTCTGTTGCGTTCTTTTCTTAAGCGCCCGCGCCGTTTCCCTGCAGATGATGATTACAGTAATAAATTCAGGTCGTAAAACGGCGCTATAAAAAGCTGGAATCACCCTGATGTGCTGACACGAGAGCTGACATGATATCCGTTTAACATTATTATTGATCCAGATTCACAAACTGATTTGCTTCGCTGGCTTTAGAGTTCTCGTCAGAGAGTTCCTTCCTGCAGATGGCAAAAACTGAAGCAATTAGACATCTCTTGACATCGCTCCCATTCAGAGTGGTAAGCTGTGAATAAAAAAAAACAAAACAGGCAAAAAAAAATTAGGGTCAATATTTAGAACGATTTAACTGAGCAGTAGAAGCTCCTGCCCGGCTGAATCGGGGTGAATGGGTGGTCCCCGGATTTCAATGGCACTTAACCTCACAGTGTCGCTGAAAATCCATTGTGATCATCGCAACACTCTCTGGTTAGTGCTGGGGCATTCTGGGAGCAGAGCAGGGTTGCCGGTTGAAAAAATTTCCCCCACCCAAACGAGCCCAAAACCCGCCCAAAACCCACACAAAGTTAAACTCCGTCCCCGATGTCATCAACCCCGCCCCCGACGTACCCCCAACGTCATCAACCCCACCCCCAACATAGCCGCCAACGTCACTAACCCCACCCCGACGTCACTAACCCCGCTCCCAACGTCACTAACCCAGCCTCTGCGGGGCTTCTATTGGACCAAATTGGACCAATAGAAGCCCCAGAAAACCGCCCAATCACCGCAACGCAACTGTTTAAAAGCCGCCCAATTTCCCGCAGCCAGCAAAAATTGCCCGCAGCGGGTTGCGGAAAGCCGCCCAATTGGGTGGGAAACCTGCAGACCTGGCAACCGTGGAGCAGAGTCAAGGAGGAGCTGGGAGTTATACGTGCATTGGTAGGGCCATTCCAAACACTAGGCAAGACCATGCAGTCGCCTAGGGAGTAGCTTCTTGTGGCCAGTAAAGAGCAGCTGCAGTCAATCAAAAACAATGAATCCTAACAACCACGCAAACTAATGGGCAGATGATGGACGCAAGCCAAGTCTCATTTGACGCATGTAGGCCATTACCGCCCGGATTCTTTACCGCCAGGTCAATGGCTGGCGGTAAGGTCTCAGACCCAAAATGGACGCACGGCAATTTTGATTTTGCCGCACGTCCATTAAATGGATCGGCGTGCGCCCATAACCCACGCCTACACTTCCTCAAACCATTTTTCAGCACGCCTTTGTAAAAGGACCCCTATAAGAGATATCAGTACACCCCTTAACCTGCATTTTTGTAGGATTTTTGTTTCTTGATCATGATTGTTGAGTTTACTGATCAAAATCTTGTGTGTTGGGGTGGGGGGGGGGGGGAAGGGCTGCAGGATAGTGATACTAAATATATAGCATGGCTGAAAACCCAGCCCATTGTTACTGGTGGTGGTAAATGTGGTGGAAGGATAGCATTTAGGGAAAGAAACATGTAGGACTTTTAAAAAAAATTGTACTTGTATGTTAATTAGATTATCTATGTAAGTTGTTCCCAAACCTGATCCTGGGGGCACGCCAGTGAGGTTTTCAGGATATCCACAATGAATATTCATGAGATAGATTTGCATGCAGTGGAGCCAGTACACGCAAATCTCTCTCATGAATATTCATTATGGATATCCTGAAAACCTGACTGGCTGGGGGGCCTCCAGGGTCAGGTTTTGGAACCACTGATCTATGTTCTATCATAATCCACCCCGGGGTATATTGTAAGAACAGGCTAGTTAAAATCCTATATAATAAAAAGCACCTCCAACATTCTGAAGCTGACTCTGTGGCACTGTGGCAGTGTAGGGTTCATAAGTCTGTAGTTCAGCGTTTCATTGGCTCTCACTGTCCCCGCCCTCACGTAGAGGAAATGGAATGCTGCATAGTTGCCAAGCAAACAAATGCAACGTCGCAGGAACGAAGAACCAATCAGACAGAACGGAACTTGGAGGAGGGAAGTGGAGTGGATTGAATCTCTAACAAACAATCATATACAGGGAGGTACGAACATCAGTGGAGGCAAGTGCACAGAACGGAAGAGAAGACAAACATTTAATCACTTTGTCACTCACACACACACACACACACACACACACACACACACACACACACACACACACACACACACACCATCACTCTGTGTATCTCTCTCTTACACTGTCTGTAAAACACACTGTCACTCTGTCACTCACATGGGCAACTGTATGTTGCATTCTCAAGAGTAAGGAGCTCTTCTGATGTGATTGTTAAACTGACTGAAGGGCCTGAACAAGGAAAACTTTTACCACATTGTAACCCAGTTTACACAAAAAATATTGTATATAAAGACATCTTACACATGTAAACAACAATTATATTCAGAATACAACCATGGAAACATTAATGGCAGGAACTCATTACGTTGCTAGCGCCCGTTTAATTGCGTTAAGGAACGGGCCTTTTTTACTAGTAAGTACATAAATCAGGGATTGCTAGAGAGGACGGCTAAATGTAGAGAGAGAGATTTAGGATTTTGGGGTTGGTGCATATATTTTGTTTGAGTCGCTTTGTGGGAGGCTTTCTTGGGCGTCATTTTTCCATTAGTGAGGAGTGTGTGTGTCTGTGTTTCGCAGGTTTTGCATGTAGTTTCTTCACTGGCCTGGACTTTTTCTGCTTTTATGTTTGAATGAGAAACTTTGGATCAATATTTTGGACCCAATATTTAGGTCATGGTGCTCAGAGTTCTTAAGCTGCTAACAGCCATGGGCTGAATTCAGCCCAAATGTTCAATGCTGGGCAACATCCAGGTTCTGACAAGGAATCTCCGGGTCAGTGCAGTCACCTGGAAGCAGTGACGTAGCTAGTGCTGAATGGGCCCAGGGTGGAAAAGCTGAGATGGGTCTCCTATAACACCATCTCTCCCAAGGGAACCGGGGTAGGGGGAGGGAGACACCCTTTCAGTGCTCCAGTAAATAAACCCTGCAAAAAGCAAACACATTCCAGATCTATATAGAAAACCTGTCACAGTAATACAAATGGAAACTGAAGTACAAGATATCAGAGATACACATTTCCCAAAGCTGACATATTAAAATAAATTCAGAAACAAAAACAAAAGAAAAACAACAGCATTTTTCTACTTTTGTTGTCTGAGCATTGCTTTGGTCTCAGTGTCTCATTTCTGTTTTACTGGGGTTTTTTCTTAACTCATTCCAGGGTCTCTTATCCTTTTCACATTTCTTTTCTCTGTATGCCCAACATCCATTCTTCCTCCGAGTACCTATCCATCTCTCCTCTGTGTCCCTCTTTCCAGCATCTTTCTCTGGGTCCCTAACTCTCCTCTTGTGTTCAGCATTGCCCCATGTGTCCCTGCCCCATGATCCCTCCATGCCCAGCATCTCTTCACTGTGTCCACATCCCTCCCCATGTATAGTTTCTTTCCTCTCTCTTCCCTTCCTCCTGCACTCCCTCTCCCTCCCCCCTCTGTGGTCTACCTCTGTGGTCCAACATCTCTATATCCCTCTCTCCCTCCTTGGCCCAGGGTCTCTCTCTCTCTGTCTCTTCTCTTTGCACCCCACCTCAGTCCAGCATCTGCCCCCTTTCTTCTTCTACTCTTTGGGCCAGGTCTCTATCTCTTCCCTCTGCTTCCCTTCCTCCCAGGTCTAGCATCCCTTCCCCTCTCTTCCCTCCCTTTGCTCCAGGTTCTTTCTCTCTTTCTTCCCTTTGCCTCCCTCCAAGCCTATAAACTCCCCCCATGTGTCCAGCATTTTTCTATTCCCCTTCCCCACATCCGGGTCTGGCATCTCTACAGCTCCCACGCCCTCCCCCCCTCTCCAGTCCTCCACAAGTTGCTGCATACACAGCACAGAAAGCTACCTCTCTCTGTTTGGCAGAGACTTCCCCTTGTTGCATCCCGCCCACAGGAAGTTGCATCAGAGAGGCAGGAAGAAGAGATTAAATTCTCCGCTGTCTAGAGAGAGGCAGCTTTCAGCACTGTGTCTGCTGTGACCTGCCTCAGTGTCTAGAGGACAGACAGGGAGGGGGAAAAGTGGAGAGCAATGGAGGGCACAGTTGCAGGTGGCAGGGCTGCTTTAACCACCTATGGGGCCCTGGGCAAACTTTTGCGGATGGGCTCCCTCCAGTCCAGCGACACAGCTTCCTTAGCCCTCTGCCAACCAAGCCACCTCCTGCAAAAAAAAAAAAAAGCATAAATACTACTACTACTACTACTTAGCATTTCTATAGCGCTGCCAGGGTTACGCAGCGCTGTACAAGTTTAACATGGAGAAGGACAGTCCCTGCTCAAGAGAGCTTACAATCTAAAGGTTACAAACTATGTAGTCAGTGTAGGTAGCATGAATGGGGAAGGTGGTTAGGCGCCAAAAGCAAGGGAGAAGAGATGGGCCTTAAGTAAGGACTTGAAGATGGGCAGGGAGGGCACTTGGCGTATGGGCTCGGGAAGTCTGTTCCAGGCATAAGGTGATGCGAGGCAGAATGGGCGGAGTCTGGAGTTAGCGGTGTTGGCGAAGGGTACAGATAGGAGTGATTTGTCCTGAGAGCGGAGGTTACGGGCGGGAACATACGGGGAGAGGAGGGTAGAGAGGTAATGGGGGGGCTGCAGATTGAGTGCATTTGAAGGTCAATAGGAGAAGCTTGAACTGTATATGGTAGCGGATCGGGAGCCAGTGAAATGACTTGAGGAGAGGGGTGATATGAGAGTATCGGTTCACGCGGTAGATAAGACGTGCGGCGGAATTTTGGACAGCTTGAAGGGGGGATAGATGGCTAAGCGGGAGGCCAGCGAGAAGAAGGTTGCAATAGTCAAGACGAGAGGTAATGAGCGAGTGGACGAGGGTTCGGGTGGTCTGTTCAGAGAGGAATGGGCGAATTTTGCTAATATTATAGAGGAAGAAGCGACAGGTCTTAGCAGTCTGCTGGATATGGACAGAGAAGGAGAGGGAGGAGTCGAAGATGACTCCGAGATTGCGGGCTGAAGAGACGGGGAGGATGAGGGCGTTATCAACAGAGACAGCAAGTGGGGGAAGAGGAGAAGAGGGTTTGGGTGGAAAGACAAGGAGCTCAGTCTTTGCCATGTTCAGTTTCAAATGCCGGTTGGACATCCAGGCAGCGATGTCTGAGAGGCAGGCCGAAACTCTGACCTGGGTTTCGACTGTGATGTCGGGAGTGGAGAGATAAATATGGGTGTCATCAGCATAGAGATGGTACTGGAATGCGCTTAGCCATTGTCTAGGCCACACCACTGATGGCTCTGCTGGTTCTGCCCCGCAGAAACAGGAAGCCCACATCAGAAGGGGGCGGAACCAGCAGACTTATGTGTAGTGTAGCCTAGACAGCAGATCCACACCTTTATAAAGCTTTTTTTTTTTTCAGAAAGCAGTGGTACTAGGTGTAAGGACGTTGCTGGACCAGGAGACGGGGAAGGAAGGAAGATACTGGACCAGAGTGCAGAGATGCCATGGATGACCCATCCCAAAGATTGAAAGTGCAGGCCTATGAGTAAGATTTTTCTTGTGTTGCATTTGGAATATAAATTTGGCAGGGTGATGAACAGACTGAGGCTGCCCTATTGACCAACAATGCCTTCACGTGAGCCTAAAAATGGATGTTTGTATCATGGTTGATATGTTACATATGTTAAACTCGGTTAATTCAAACACATGCACATCTATTTAAAGACCCCTGAAGAAGTAGTGTCTGCTATAAACACAGCCACCTTAACACACATCAGATCCTGTAAAGCTTCTAAAACCACAGCTGATATTATAACAAACTAAAAATATATTAATGTTTTGATGCAATCTCAGTAGGCCAACACACAATCCCTCCACTGGAAAACACTATGCACAAACTTGTGCAAAAACACACTCAGAACCTTACCATACCATAACAGCATTAACGCACAGGACTCAAAGAGCAACAGTTTTATTCATGAAAAGGCAGCACTGTAAATATTACACTAGGCCCTAAAACACCAATACACTACCCTCGCCAGCAAAACCAGGGGCCCAGAGGAGGTTTGGGGGGCCCAGGCCCCCACCTAGCTATGCCACTGGTTTAAACTGCATGTTAATCATTCTGGGAATGAGGTAGCAGAACAGTGATAAGGCTTTCCTGAAGCATTACAGTAACAGACCATTCTTGTATCATTGTATGTTCATTTAATCATCATGTTGAGTTTTGTTGACAGTGAATTACATGGTACATTTGTTAGTTTGGTGTTTGCGGCCCACTAAGAATAGTATTGACATTCATATTTTATTTATTTATTTGGATTTTGCTCACACCTTTTTCAGTAGTAGCTCAAGGTGAGTTACATTCAGGTACACTGGGTACACTGTCCCAGAAGGGCTCACAATCTAAGTTTGTACCTGAGGCAATGGAGGGTTAAGTGAATTGCCCAAGATCACAAGGAGCAGCAGTGGGATTTGAACCGGCCACCTCTGAATTGCAAGACTGGTGCTTGAACCACTAGGCCACTCCTCCACCCTTCTATGTATAAAAGTTTCCCACCCTTGTACAATCAGAATACTGCACTTTGGTAGCATACACAAAACACAGATAGACCCCAAAACAAATATGAATCAAGGACCACAGAATAGAGAGTTTAAGGTAAAAGACTGAACTGGAACTCCAGGAAGTCGGATTCTGCATATACAGCAAACAGAGAAATAGAAACTGCTTTTACCATATTCTCTGGCAACGAATTCCAGAGTTTAATTACACGTTGAGTAATGAAATATTTTCTCTGGTTTGATTTACATTTACAGCTTGTTGCTTCATTTTGTGCCTCCTTGTCTTTGCATTTTGGGAAAGAGTAAACAAGTGACCATTACACTCCACTCAGTATTTTATATACCTCTATCATATCTCCCCTCAGTTGTCTGTTCTCCAAGCTGATGGAGCGATATATGGGCATTATAATATTCTCCTTTGAGAGTCGGTATTTGCATGGATGGAGTTTGGGTGAGCATGGACAGGGCTCATATACACATAGATTAAAACATTTTATAATTTACACGTGATATTTCACAATGTAAGCATGAACATTATATAGCTCTATGCCTGGTGTGTTTATACCTTAAATATATAGATGTTTTCAGCTACATAAGCTAGTAATCTATAAAGAAAAGTAAGCATCTACTTTCTTAACAGAAAAGGCTTCAAATAGGTGCTTTCCTAGGAAAATAGAAAGGAGCCTTCTAGGGTTTTGGGGAAGGGGGTGATCGGTAGGTGCTTAGGGACACAGACTATGTAAAACCAGCCTTAGGTATTTGTGGTTTTTCTTGATTGTGGTAGAATCATCTTATTTCTGAGCAGAGCTGGTGTTAGATACAGAGATCCAGGGCGGAATGCAAGAAATGAGCCCAGCCAGTGCAGGGCTGCCGAGAGACTGGGCTGGGCCCCGGGGCAAGGCAGCCCCCAGGGCCCTGCCCCCACCCCCCCAGAGGTTGTCATCATTGCCGCCCCCCTCCGTCCACTACCGGGCCGGGCACCCCTGAATTCAAATCATAGCGCCTAACCTCAACCTCGCTCCGTGTGAAAGAAGCGCAGCAGCGGCAGTCTGCAGATCACCCCCTTCGGGCCTTCCCTCCCTGTGTCCCTCCCTCGTCTGACGTAACTGCTGCGCTTCTTTCACATGGAGCAAAGTCGAGGTGAGGCGCTATGATTTGAATTCAGGGGGGCCCGGCCCGGTGGTGGACAGAGGGTGGAGGGGACTGCGGCGCCGGGCCCCCCTTGGAGGCCTGGGCCCAGGGAATTTTGTCCCCCCTGCCCCCCCTCTCGGCAGCCCCTGGCCAGTGTCACGCACTCTGAAGTTCATTCTCAGCTATACCAAAGGCACTCTGGCAATTGCCCTTCTTGCACCCCCCCTCCTCCCCCCCCCCCCCCCCCCCCAGTGCTGGCCTTGTTAGCAAATTCATGCAAAATATTTCTTTTGCAGTTTAGTGGGAGCCTGGCTTCAGCGTCTGAATGTATTTCTACCTGATTGTGTGAGGAGAGATGCATGTTATTGGTGGAAGGCTGAGTGTATATTTTCTTGGCAGGTGCTCACTCGCCTGTAGATGTGTGTACAGTCTGAATGGAGATTGTGTTGGTCTACATGCTTCTCTAGATAAGCAAGTATGTTTTTATTTATGTTTACCAAATGGGAGGAAAGCAGTAGGTCTACAACAATCAACAGTAAACAGAAAAGAGGTGAAAGAATCAACCAACAGTGTCCCAAGATAGCAGTTTCAAAAATGTGCAGAAGTTCAACGCTTCAAAAAAAATAAATACGCTTTATTCTCCAATAATACACCAAATGCATGGACAATCTTGACCCAACACGAGCCATGTTTTGTCAACTAACCTTCTTCATGGGTCTGTCAACGTTGCATAAAGAAAATGGAACATAGGAGAATATGGTGTCATCAATTATAGTATACAACTGCTACAATCTCCCTAACACCGCTGCAGCCATGTTCCCTTTCCTTCATACGATGTTGACAGACCCCTGAAGAAGGTTAGTTGCTGAAACATGGCCACTGTTGGATCAAGGTTGTCCACACATTTGGTGTATTGTTGGAGAATGAGGTGTATTTATTGTTTGAATCGTTGGACTTCTGGACTTTTTGTTACTGGTATCTTGGAACACCGTTGGTTGATTGTTCCACCCTTTTTATGTTTATTCACTTTTGATGAATTGCCTTTTTTTACCACATAAATCAAGGTGATGTACAATCAGTGTGTTTTTTCTAGCAAAAAAGGTGCCGGTACTCAAATACTAGGCCACCCTTCAGGGGTGGGGTGATCACTGAGGGACTCATCCCACAATAGCCAGGCCCCCTGCAACCAGTCACAGAATCTATGACAAGGCAGAATTGGTGTGTAAAGTCTGAGCTCTTTCATTGAAACTTGGGGTCCATGGGTCAATTTTAGCAGACACTGGAAAAGGTGCCGGTACTCAGTACCCCCTCAAAAAAAAAGCCCTGCTAAAGAGTGACAAGATTCCATGCAGAATTTCAAAGAGTAGCAACATTCCATGTAGAACCCCAAAGAATAGCAAGATTCTGGAATCCTAAAGAGCGACAAGATTCCGGAACCCTAAAGAGTGACAAGATTCCATGCAGAATCTCAAAAGAGTAGCAACAGTCCAGGTAGAACCCCGAAGTATAGGAAGATTCTGGAATCCTAAAGAGCAGTGTGTTTTTTCTAGCGAAAAAGGTGCCAGTACTCTAATGCCAGGCCACTCTTCAGGGGTGGGGTGATCACTGAGGGACCCACCCCACAATAGCCAGGCCCCCTGCAACCAGTCACAGAATCTATGACAAGGCAGAATTGGTGTGTAAAGTCTGAGCTCTTTCATTGAAACTTGGGGTCCATGGGTCAATTTTAGCAGACACTGGAAAAGGTGCCGGTACTCAGTACCCCCTCAAAAAAAAAGCCCTGCTAAAGAGTGACAAGATTCCATGCAGAATTTCAAAGAGTAGCAACATTCCATGTAGAACCCCAAAGAATAGCAAGATTCTGGAATCCTAAAGAGCGACAAGATTCCGGAACCCTAAAGAGTGACAAGATTCCATGCAGAATCTCAAAAGAGTAGCAACAGTCCAGGTAGAACCCCGAAGTATAGCAAGATTCTGGAATCCTAAAGAGCAGTGTGTTTTTTCTAGCGAAAAAGGTGCAAGTACTCAAATGCCAGGCCACTCTTCAGGGGTGGGGTGATCACTGAGGGACCCACCCCACAATAGCCAGGCCCCCTGCAACCAGTCACAGAATCTATGACAAGGCAGAATTGGTGTGTAAAGTCTGAGCTCTTTCATTGAAACTTGGGGTCCATGGGTCAATTTTAGCAGACACTGGAAAAGGTGCCGGTACTCAGTACCCCCTCAAAAAAAAAAAGCCCTGCTAAAGAGTGACAAGATTCCATGCAGAATTTCAAAGAGTAGCAACATTCCATGTAGAACCCCAAAGAATAGCAAGATTCTGGAATCCTAAAGAGCGACAAGATTCCGGAACCCTAAAGAGTGACAAGATTCCATGCAGAATCTCAAAAGAGTAGCAACAGTCCAGGTAGAACCCCGAAGTATAGCAAGATTCTGGAATCCTAAAGAGCAGTGTGTTTTTTCTAGCGAAAAAGGTGCCAGTACTCAAATGCCAGGCCACTCTTCAGGGGTGGGGTGATCACTGAGGGACCCACCCCACAATAGCCAGGCCCCCTGCAACCAGTCACAGAATCTATGACAAGGCAGAATTGGTGTGTAAAGTCTGAGCTCTTTCATTGAAACTTGGGGTCCATGGGTCAATTTTAGCAGACACTGGAAAAGGTGCCGGTACTCAGTACCCCCTCAAAAAAAAAAAGCCCTGCTAAAGAGTGACAAGATTCCATGCAGAATTTCAAAGAGTAGCAACATTCCATGTAGAACCCCAAAGAATAGCAAGATTCTGGAATCCTAAAGAGCGACAAGTTTCCGGAACCCTAAAGAGTGACAAGATTCCATGCAGAATCTCAAAAGAGTAGCAACAGTCCAGGTAGAACCCCGAAGTATAGCAAGATTCTGGAATCCTAAAGAGCAGTGTGTTTTTTCTAGCGAAAAAGGTGCCAGTACTCAAATGCCAGGCCACTCTTCAGGGGTGGGGTGATCACTGAGGGACCCACCCCACAATAGCCAGGCCCCCTGCAACCAGTCCCAGAATCTATGACAAGGCAGAATTGGTGTGTAGAGTCTGAGCTCTTTCATTAAAACTCAGGGACAATGGGTCAATTTTAGAAGACAATGGAAAAGGTGCCAGTACTCAGTACCCCCAAGTACCCCCTCAAAAAAAAGCCCTGTGTACAATAATCCCAATACACATCTATCTTAGCCGGAAAGGAACTCCTTTAGGTATAGGACAGAACAACAATCACGGAAGAAACCCTGGACCTGATATTCAAAAAAAAGCTGAGCTCCTAAAATTTATGCACCTAAGTTATGCTCCTAAATTTGTGCTCAATTCTCACCCAAACTTAGGAGCCTTTCAGTTAAAAATTCATCATAATTTAGGAGCTTAAAAGTTATGGACCCAATATTCAGCCAGCAGCAATCGGAGTTCTGCTGACCGCCGCTGGTGTTAAACCTGGAAATTCAATGCCGGACCATATCCGGGACTGGCATTTAGCCAGCTAATGTACAGCCAGTTAAGTGCGATATTCAGTACTTAACCGGCTATGAGTTACAGCATAAAGGGGGTCTTTTACAAAGGCGCGATAGCTTTTTTAGCACACGCTAATGCCAATAGGAATATATGGTTGTGTCTAGCGTTTAGCACATGCTTATTTTGTAGCCTGTGCTAAAAATGGTAGTGTACCTTTGCAAAAGGGGCCCAAAAGATAGCACTGATTTTTATATGGCTTATTGATTTGATTAACCCGGACGGTTAAGTGCTGAATATCGGCGCTTAACCAGTCAAGTGCTGATTCCGCCCAAGAACGCCTCCAAAATAGTCAGCGTTCAGTTCGGTGCTAACTGGTTATTTTCAGTGGTACTAACTGGTTAACTGCTGCTGAAACTTAGCAGTTAGGCCCCGAACAGGTGATTTAACTGGTCAAGAGCCATTAAACCTTGGAGCTGAGACCCGTTCAACCCACCTTGCCCCCCCTTCCCCCTTCCCTCTCCAAGCCCCACCAGAATAACTTTCTTCAAACCAAAATTGGGTAACCATAGGCCGCAGCTTGCTTTATTAACAATTTAACTTTAATTAACTTAAGACAAGATGACTCCCCCCCCCCCAAGCTCCATGTCTCTAAATTTAACATCACAGTCGCCCCCCTCCACCTTTCGCCATGTCAACAAAGCGGCAACTTCCGCTTCCGGTCTCCACCTTCCCGGGCTCCGCCTTCACAGCAAGGGCCCTGATCCGTGTGGACCTCCACACCTTTTCCAGGCCACCCGACCCGTTTTTGATGCCCTGGCTCAGCCCCCATGAGCCAGAGCTCCTGTAGCTCGGGGTTTGGTTGTGTTTTGTTTTTTCTGCGACAATTCCAAGACCATCAACCTGAAACAAACCAAAGAAAAGGAACACCAGAACTCTATCCAATATAAGGGAGGGAGGGCGGGGAACCGCCTCCGAGGATCAGCAGGAACGCCCTGAACACTTCACCCTCCTTCAGCCTTATCCTCGCCTCACTCCGCCCCCTAACCACCCTCTTCTCCAATGGCCAGTCCCCCAGCCACCCTGAACCGCCTCTCCCTTCAAATCAGCCAATCACCTAGAGCAACGCCTTCCCCCACGCTGCGTGGACGCTGCTCCCGCTCCTCCCCCCCCACCCTCACCTTCTGCTGCCCAGCCCCTAGAGCTTTCTCAAACGGGCCCAGCCCTCGTTTAATTGGGCCCTTCGAGACAAGCTCTTGGACCCCCTGTTCTGGCTGATTAAATTACTTTGAAGATTGACCTTTATGCTTATAAATTTAGGCCTGTCACTCATTTGCCTAGATTTATAAGCCTAATTTCTGAGTGTTTAAGCACCCCAATGCCTGTTCTATATCATCATCTGGACACCCAGATCCCTTTTTATAGAATACTAGCATAACCTGGCATCAGTGCACTTTGCATTTTCGCCTCCGGTTACAGCAGCCATTGATCTGGCATAACTCAAAGTTCCTAAATGCGATCAACTGACTGTATTTTGTAAGTTATGCATGTAAATTGGAGACACACCTATGTCCCGCTCATGATCCGCCTATGTGACCTTACAGAAAAGCGCTTGCTTGGCAGACCACTGGGCTGGGCTGGTAGTTTGTACATTTATGCATTCAGATGGCGTATACATGCGGGCACCCAGTTAAAATATTACCCTTCATATGCTGAAAATTATTACTACGCTCCGAACTTCTTTTTCATATTCTAAATCTGCTCCTGTTGACACCCAGTTTTTATGCATATAAATCAGTGGCGTAGCTACCGGTGGGCCTGGTTGGGCACAGGCCCACCCATTCTTGCCTCAGGCCCATCCAGTCTAGAGGCCCCCAAAGCACCTCATTGGCAGTGCCTCACATCTCTCTCTCTCGCCCTCACGGCAGCTGCCTGTCTCGCTCTAAATTCCCCACCCCTGCCCCCATCTACCTTTGAGCTATTGCTAGCAGCGATTCCTACGCCAGCCTTGCAGGCTTCCCTCTACCGCGTTCCCGCCCTCAACGACATAATTTCCTGTTTCTTCACTGGCGGAGATGCAGTAGAGGGAAACCTGGAGGGCTGGTGCAGGCTGCTTACTGAAATTGTTGCCAGCGACAGCTTGAAGGTAGACCGGGGAGGGAGAGAGGAGCAGATGTCGGCAGGAGGAGAGGTAAGGAAAGAGAGGAATGAATGCTTGGGGGGGGGGGGGGGAAAGAGAGGAACAGACGTTGGCCGGAAAGGGGGGGGGAAGATAGGAACGGATGCCGGGTGATGGGGAAAGAGGAGCGGATGCTGAGCGGGGAGGGGGGGGAGGAGGAGAAGCATGACGATAGCAGGGGCAGAGGCAGTGGCGTATCAAGGGGGGGGCAGTGGGGTCGGTCCGCCCCGGGTGCACGCCGGTGGGGGGGTGCCGCGCGCCTGCCAGCTCTTCGTTTTCATGCTCCCTCTGCCCCGGAACAGGTTACTTCCTGTTCCGGGGCAAAGGGAGCATGAAAACGAAGAGCCGGCAGGCACGCGGCACCCCCCCCCCCAGCGGCGTGCTCCCGGAGGGGGTTCTTTCGCCGGGAGATCGCGCTGCACACGGGGGGGGGGTTCTTTCGCCGGGGGGGGGGGCGTCGCGCTGTTCCGGGGGGGGGCGGGGCGCATCTGCGATCCGCCTCGGGTGTCAGCCCCCCCCAGGAACGCCACTGGGCAGAGGGAAAGTTTAACAAAAAGCTATGTATGGACAGGGGTGGAAAGGCCCACCCAAAATAAGATGTCTGGCTACGCTCCATTTAGGAGTACATTTTCAGAGACCAATTTTGGAGCATAACTCCCACAGTTCAGTGCATAAATCATTTGAATAACGGGTTCTTCATCTCTACGGTTGTGTTATTTTACAGAAGGCTGTTCTCTTCCTTTATGCTTCTTTCCCCCCCTTCTTTCTGGGACTAGAATTAGCCAATTCCCAAGTTGTTGGTGGGATAGAGGGATAGAGGTAGGGATTTTGGATTCAACTCTTGCCTGTCTCAGCAGTTCAATATATTCATGCCACGTATATGACAGAGAGCTGCAGTTCCTAGAGGGAGATTTTAGACCAGGCCTTGATTTCTGACTCCCCCAGTCCTGATGCATTACAGGAACCTGCTGCACTGATTTGAATGAATACGGATAGCTATTGGAAACTACGAATACCACAGTGCTTTCGGAGGTAAATTCAAAACCAGGTCCGGCCCCCAAATCTCCCTCCTGCCACTGGGTAACCGGGCAGCTCTAGAAGTAGAGTTCTAAAAAAAAAAAAAAAATGTCTGGTCGATATTCAAAACCATTTAACTGGCCAGAAACAGCTGCTGACTGGTTTAATCATTGTTATGGCCTATCTGTTAACTGGTTATTGTCCATGAAAATTATCGGTTAGTGTCTAAGTGGCTATTTTGGGGGCAGAGTCAGCAGATGGCTGGTTAAGTGCCGTTATTCAGCACTTAACCGGTCAGGGTAAGTGCATAAATGGGACCGCAAAAAAAGTCAGTCCTCTCTTTTTGTGGTAACCCATAGCCGCTTAAGTTCTGCATATCGACTTAACCGGCTATGCGTTAGCCAGTTAGCTCTGCATCAACCAGATGTTCAGTGCCGAAACCCGAACGTGGACCGGCATTGACTATCCAGGAATAACGGCGGTCAGCAAAATGCTCACCACCGCTGCCTGAATAGCCCCGTATTTTTTTTATTTTATTGGCTACATTTGATCCCTGTGTGTCTCTCTGTATGCTGTCTGCAGGTAGTTTCACTCAGCATTCATAATACAGTTCTGATAGCATCTGCTCAGCAAGTGTTCCTGCCCATCGTGCAGGCTTCTCAGCAGGCCAGCTCCAGACAACCAGCCCCCGCCGCAGAACAAGCTGGATGCTCAGACAAACTCGACTCCCGCTGCTGTGAGGCCTATTCATTCCCTGTCGTTTAGCTGTACTCGTGGGCAGTGAGTAGGCTCAATAAGCCACCTCTGACTCCTCTATTTACAAACTAGCTGCCTTCAGCAGCCCGGCTGTTTAAGCACTTCATTCCCATTCAGGAGGCCATCTGCTCTCTTTTGCTGTAAGTCTCTCGGAAAACTCCAGCCCTGACAAGCTAGAGATATGTCAGTGCAGTTATCAGCAGAAAGCAACATCTGCCATGCCTGACACCCACTATTGTAGGCCATTTAATCTGTCCCCCTCCTCCCTTTAACTGCAGACAACAGCTCCCTATATTATATTTTCCCACTCAATTAGCACTATCATCCTGCTGAAATAGAGGCCAATTTACCTTTAATGACATCATTGTTAGGAGAGTGGCAGGGGCTGGTCTGTGGCTGTCACGGGCTTGCAGGAGGCAGGCTTGCCTCTCTCTACTAACCCTGACCCAGGCAGGCAAAGCCTAGGCAGCCTATCAGAGGCAGGCTTCACCCCCGACCACAGACATTGTTTCCGACAGTTCGCAGAAGCAGTGTGGCGGAAAATTGAGTCCAGATTCATTAGGTTTTTCAGTGTGCTGCTCAAGTCAGTTAAATTGATACATTTCCTAACAAAATTGAAGTGCTTTGTGCTGCCAGCGGAAAGCCTGGTGACCCTGCTCGGCCCACTGAGCAGCCAAAACGAGTTGATGGATCCATTAGGCCGCTCAGAATGCTTTTTCCCCCTCTCCCTCCATTCCTGAGTGACACTGTAAATCTGAGCCAATTTCAGTCCCTAATCATCATTACAAACCCCTCCACTGTTCATTTATTACTCTACAATTCTAATACAGCACACGAATGGGTCAGCACACAGGGAGTCAACAGAGCCACAATGACAAGCTTAAAGAGCCATGAACCCTTTCTTGGGCCTTGTCTACTGCAGAATCAAAGCTGAGGCTTTCTGTGCTCTCTCCATCCGGATGCTTCTCCATTCAGGTCAGTATTCAGCCATGGGGAGCAGCCATTTTGAAATGCTGACCGCCACGGGCAGATATGGGACAGGATATTCAGCGCTGGCCAGATCTGGATATTGACACTAATATCTGCTAACATCACTGGCACTGTTCCCTCTAAGCTGAGCAGCAGTCCTCCATTTATAGGTCTGCCAGTGGGGGGTGCTGTTTTACTATCAAAGCTCTGCAGGACTCCAGGGAACCTGCCTGTCCCTAGTGATTGAAAACATGATATTGAGGCTCCGCCCCCCCATTGACAGCAATGCAATTGGAGGACTCCCACTCAGCTTCAAAGGAACAGTGGCCACTGGCTACCTGAAGTTATCCAAATCCATTTGATACTCAGTTCTGGTATTGAGATGGCTATCTGGGCAACAGCCTTTTATCCCTCGCGTCTGCCCTGCTTGTAAAACAAGTAAATCTCTTCTCCTCATCATCGTCGGGTCTCACTGTGTCCCGCCCTCGCGGAAATAGGAAGTTACCTCAGAGGAGGGCGGAACACAGTGAGGCCCGACGATGACGAGGAGAAGAGAGAGATTTACTTGTTTTACAAGCAGGGCAGACGCGAGGCGTTGCCTGCAACTCAGCTTCACAACATTTTTTTTAAAGGTAGGTGGGAGGTGGGGCAGCACCGCAGCGGCGCCCTTGAAGGCAGGTGCCCCCCTGCGGTGCTTACCCCGCTTACCGTGTTGGCATGGCCCTGGGTGGAGGAGTAGCCTGGTTAGTGCAGCAGACTTTGATCCTGGGAAACTGGGTTCAATTCCCACTGCAGCTCCCTGTGACGCTGGGCAAGTCACTTAATCCTCCATTGCCCCAAGTACAAATAAGTACCTGTATATACCACGTAACTGCTTTGAATGTAGTTGCAAAAAAAACACAGAAAGGCAATATACTAAACAAATTGGGTGCCAAAAACACTGCACTTAACATTATTCTAAAGTTAGGCACAGTTTATAGAATTCATATAATGGCTGTCCCTACAACTAAAATTTAGGCATAACCAATTCCTACTCCTCCACTAGCAACATTCCATGTAGAATCTCAAATAGGGAAAGTGAAATGGGGCTTGACATACTGCCTTTCTGTATTTTTTGCAACTACTTTCAAGGCAGTTTACATGGTATATACAGGTACTTACTTGTATCTGGGGCAATGGAGGGTTAAGTGACTTGCCCAGAGTCACAGGGAGCTGCAGTGGGAATTGAACCCAGTTCCCCAGGATCAAAATCTGCTGCACTAACCACTAGGCTACTCCTCTACTAGCAACATTCCATGTAGAATCTCAAATAGTAGCAACAGAATCTCCAATAGTAGCAACATTCTATGTAGAATCTCAAATAGGGAAAGTGAAATGGGGCTTGACATACTGCCTTTCTGTATTTTTTGCAACTACCTTCAAGGCGGTTTACATGGTATATACAGGTACTTACTTTATCTGGGGCAATGGAGGGTGAAGTTGACTTGCCCAGAGTCACAAGGAGGTCCCCAGGATCAAAGTCCACTGCACTAACCACTAAGCTACTCCTCCACTCCTATAGAATTTATCCCTATTTGTCTCATTATGACGCACTCTAACTTCTCATCCCTTCCAGCCCTATTATGTTTCTGCCACAATATGTGGAGGGAGTGTTGCTCTGTGTGGTTGGATGTTGTCCTCTTCACTTTCACTGCCACTACTTTTTTCATACATTCCTAGACCTAGATGATGAATGGAGTCATTCAAATAATCAGCGTGATAATCAGCGTGATTTAACCAGGTAGGAGGACTCTCACCTGCCATGGCTGAACACTAGCACAGACCACTGGGGCACTCTCCAGTTAGTGCCAGGGGTGGTTCAGGAATGGAGCTAAGACAGAACCAAGAGGTATCTGGACCAGTGGCGTAGCTATGTGGGGCCACGGGGGCCTGGGCCCCCATATATTTGGCCCTGGACCCCCCTGCCGATGACCCTCCCGCCGCCAACCCTCCCCTGCCACCGTCACCATCTGCTACTTTTGCTGGTGGGGAACCCCAACCCCCGCCAGCTGAGGTCCTCTTCTTCCGGCTCAAGGCTTCGTACAACGTGCAGGATGTCAGACTCACAGAAACAGAACGAAGCCTTGCGCCGGAATAAGAGGACCTCAGCTGGCGGGGGCTGGGGTCTCCCGCCAGCAAAGGTAGGCGACAGCAGCAGTGGGGGAGGGTTGGCGGTGGGAGGGGGAGTCGAGAGGGTCGTCGGAAGGGGGGGGGTCAAGGTTGTTGGTGGCAGCGGTGGGGGGGTCGTCGGCGCCAGGGGGGGCTAAAATGTGCCCCCTCACCTCGGGCTCTGGACCTCCCTCCCGCCCCTGATCTGGACACTGCTTATAGTTAGTGCTGGGAAAGCTGGGCTGGGCAATTGCAACTGGTAATAACATACTCCTCCTACAATTCAACATGTCCAGCGCCTTCGACATGGTTAACCATGAAATACTATTACACATACTAGAATACTTCGGAGTAGGAGGTACAGTTCTCAAATGGTTCAAAGGATTCCTGACCACAAGATCATACCAAGTAACAATGAACGCGGACATATCACCCCCATGGATACCTAAATGTGGAGTTCCCCAAGGATCCCTCCTATCACCAACTCTCTTCAACCTAATGATGATACCTTTAGCCAAACGTCTAGCTAATCAAAACCTCAACCCCTACATATACGCAGACAATGTCACTATTTCCATCCCGTTCAAACATGATCTAAACGAAATCACCAACGAGATCAACCAAAGCCTCCAAATCATGCACTCCAGGGCGGACGCATTCCAGCTAAAACTCAACGCAGAAAAAACACAGTGTCTTGTAATCACCTCACAACATAACACAAACAACTACTCCACCATAATTCCACCATACTGCTCTCTTCCCGTCTCACAAAATCTGAAAATTCTTGGAGTTACCATCGATCGAAACCTCACACTCGATACCCACTTGAAGAACACGACGAAAAAAAAATGTTTTACTCCATGTGGAAACTCAAAAGAGTAAAACCTTTCTTCCGAGATACATCTTCCGTACCCTGGTACAATCAATGGTAATAAGTCATCTGGACTACTGCAACGCACTGTACGCTGGCTGCAAGGAACAAATTATCAGGAAACTCCAGACAGCCCAGAATACCGCCGCCAGACTCATATTTGGAAAAACTAAATATGAAAACCCCTAAGAGAGAAACTTCACTGTATCCCACTCAAGGAACGTATTGCGTTCAAGATCTGCACGATTGTACACAAAATCATTCATGCAGACGCTCCAATCTACATGCTAAACCTTGTGGACCTACCTCCCAGGAACGCTATAAGATCATCCCGCAAATATCTCAATCTGCACTTCCCCAGCTGTAAAGGACTAAAATACAAGCTGATACATGCCACTACCTTCTCTTACATGAGCACGCAGCAGTGGAATGCATTACCTACAGCCCTGAAAACTATTGACGAAATAACTAACTTTCGCAAATCTCTGAAGACTCACCTCTTCAACAAGGCCTACAAAGAGAACCCATAGTTTTACAAGACTACCACCCAACCCATCCAGTTATAAAAACCCACCTTCTATACTAACCTGCCTAACAACTTCCTCTCGCTCCTTATTCAATCTTTATACATTCCAATTGTATCTGATATTCTGGGATGACTATGTCATAATAAAACTCTGTAAGGCACATTGAGCCTGCAAATAGGTGGGAAAATGTGGGATACAAATGCAATAAATAAATAAATAAAATATACCACATTGCCGTAGGCCAATGTGAACAGTTAAGTTTGAATCTGGAGTAAGAGTGCTCAGGCTTCATTTCATAGGGCAAGGAGTTTCACAATGAAGGCACCACAACACAGAAAGCAGCATGCCATATGGACTCTAGTCTGACCCTTGAGGGCAAAGGGAGAGAGAGGAGATTGCTCTGAGACAATCTAAGAGAGTGTGCAGGCAAACAGGGTGTAGGGTTGAAAGATGCTGTGGATGGCCAAGATGTAGCCTGTACGTCTGGCCCCGTCTTTGACCGTTTTCAAATCCAGGCTAAAAGCCCACCTCTTTAACACTGCTTTTGACTCCTAACCACTACTCACCTGCCCTGTAATTCCCTTACCTCTTAGTTGTTCTGTCTGTTTGTCTGTCCTATTTAGATTGTGAGCTCTTTCAGCAGGGACTGTCTTTTCATATATGGTGTACAGCGCTGTGTATGCTTTGTAGCGCTATAGAAGTGATAAGTAGTAGTAGTAGTAATGTAGAAGCCTGCCCTTGCAGATCAGCAATGCGGCCGTGCAGGCTTCTGTTTCTGTGAGTCTGACGTCCTGCACGTACGTGCAGGACGTCAGACTCACAGAAACAGAAGCCTGCGCGGCCGCGTTGCTGATCTGCAAGGGCAGGCTTCTAGATAGAATGTTGCTAGTGGATGAGTAGCCTAGTGGTTAGTGCAGTGGAACATGGGATGTTGTTACTATTTGAGATTCTGGAATGTTGCTATTACTTGAGATTCTACATGGAATGTTGCTACTATTTGAGATTCTACATGGAATGTTGCTAAAATTGGATATTCTGTTGCTACTATTTGAGATTCTACACGGAATGTTGCTATTCCACTAGCAACATTCCATATTTAGATTGTGAGCTCTTTGAACAGGGACTGTCTTTTCATGTATGGTGTACAGCGCTGCGTATGCCTTGTAGCGCTATAGAAGTGATAAGTAGTAGTAGTAGCATGAACAGGATAGGCAGTCAGTGTTGAAGTATAAGCAGGTACTAGGCACCTTAAGGTTCAATCCATTAGAACAAGAACATCATGTTTTGGTGCAATAGTGCTGTCTCTGTGGAACTCTATTCTCTCAGAATTTTGTTTTGAATCTTCCTTTAAAAATTAGGTTAGGTTAGGACTCTGATTTAGACTTTTCCTTCTACCTCGAATTAATCGAGCCCTTGACTTTGAGGTACTTCACAATCCCCTGAATCGGCAGATTGACACTTGTCCTCGCCTTCTCTCTTTTCACATCCTCCCTTCCTCATGTTTCATTGAGTAATTTAACCCTTCTCAATGTCGCTATCTGGAAGTTAACTGGGCACTGGTCAATATTCAGACCGGTGCCTGGTTGACTTGTGGCTGAAGTTAGGACACCTTTTTTGCTGTCGTAAATTTAGACACTTACTTAACCAGACTGCTGGTGATATCCAGTGGCACTGTCCGACTAAGTTGCCACTGAATATCAGTGTTTAGACAGCCATAAGCAATTTAAATCACTTTGAATATCAGTGGTAAGATTTTACATATTTTTGTTGAGGAAAGGTAAAATCTAGAAGTCTAACGTAATGAGGCCTACCTACCAATCTGCATTTGTTACATTTGTACCCCACGCTTTCCCACTCATAGCAGGTTCAATGCGGCTTACATATTATATATAGGTACTTATTTGTACCTGAGGCAATGGAGGGTTAAGTGACTTGCCCAGAGTCACAAGGAGCTGCCTGTGCCTGCAGTGGGAATCGAACCCACTTCTCCAGGAGCAAAGTCCATCCCACTAACCACTAGGCCACTCCTCCATGTACTAACAGTGTGGGCCCAATGTAATAGTTAAAAAGGCACCCTGACAGCATGGAAAACAGACAAAGCAGATACTTATATGAAAAAAAACAGTATTTAATTGAAATTTGATGAAAATAAAATCAGAAAGCCCGACACAGGCTGTGCTTCGCCCAACTGGGCTGCATCAGGGGCTACAAAACAAACAATTATATAACTATTAAAAATAAAAAGAGACAATTAAAAGTACAATAGTAGTTAGAATACAAATTACTCTAATTAGAAGACCTGCTGATAATACAAAACGCCATGATAATACGATCAAACACATAAATAAAATATCACAATGAATATGCAAATATAATTCATCATATTAAATCATAAGAATGTAGACTAATAACATCCAAAAGTAGACAATATGTATATCATAAGTAAATAAAATACGTATAAAATACATATTATAATGCAAAATAATAATAAAAAATGAATTATATATGATACACATAAAATACATATTATAATATCAAATGCTAAAAGATAGTGATAGTAAATTATTTACTATCACTATCTTTTAGCATATGATATCCTATATAATAATTCTCACCTACAACGTTCTATGCTTGGGACCGTGGCTCCCTGGCTGCAAGTGGTCTGCGAGGCAGACACGCACGGACGTCACTGACGTCAACACAGCTGATTCCAAGGCAAGGGGAATCAGCTGTCACCCCCCCCCCCCGCGCTACGGCCCCCTCGAAACCCACCCCCTCCCGCTAACCTGACGATCCCCCCCCCCGGAACACCGAAAACCGCACCCCCCCTCCCGCCGCTGTTGTGCACTACCTTGGGGTGGGTTCCTCAATCATCTTCTCAGAAAGTTTAACTCCGTGCGTCTGACATCAGACGCACGCAGAGGAACTTCCAGACAAGATGATTGAAGAACCTACGGGAAGGGAAGAACACGGCGGCGGTGGGGCAGTTTTCGCTCGCACGGGGGGGGGGGAACGACAGGTTCGCGGAAAGGGGGGTTCGAGGGGGCCGTAGCACGGGGGGGGGGGGGAATTGCCTGCCTAAGGCCCGTTTCCTTGCCTACAGAAACGGGCCTTTTTTACTAGTTATATTATATTTGCATTCAAATATGTTCAAATATAAGCATTTACATATGTAGATCGAATACGTGTATAAATAGCAATTTCAGAAAGTCGTAGTTTGAGAGGCCCAAAAACCTACTCATATATGGGAAAAAGTTCACTACCGGCTTTTGGACTAGCTGAAAGGAATGCACAGATTTTTAAAAAGTGCTTGTTCTTGCCAGGCCTATACATGAGGGATTAAAAGAGTAATTATCCTTAATCCTCCATTGTTTATTTATGCTTCCAAAATAACAAAAAAGCCTTACTGATGATACTAATACATATAGGTTTGTACAGATTTGTAAAATGCACATGGAAGCACCACCACTTACACATGGAAACTTCTGATGTCATGCCCCTCATTTTTGCCACATATATATTAGCAAAATGACTGCTCCCACTGTGCTTGCCAACAAGTACACGTGAACTCCCGCATGTCCTTATATTTACTTTACAAAAGGCTTTAAGGGAAATTCTATAAAGGGCACCCAAATTAATGCACCAGTTATACGCATTAATTTATAGAACAGGTGCACTTATATGTGTGAATGGCATCACAAACTGGCATTTATGCACAAATGTAAGAACATAAGAATAGGCATACTGGGTCAGACTGATGGTGCATCTAGCCCGGCATCCTGCTTCCAACAGTGGCCAATCCAGGTCACAAATACCTGACAGAATCCTAAAGAGCAGCAAGATTCCAGAAACCCAAAGAGGAGCAAGATTCCAGAATCCCGAAGAAAAGCAAGATTCAGGAATTCCAATGAGCAGCAAGATTCCAGAATCCAAAAGGGTAGCTTGATTCTGGAATCCCAAAGAGCAGCAAGATTCTGGAATCCCAAAGAGAAACAAGATTCCAGAATTCCAAAGAGTAGGAAGATTCCAAAATCCCAAAGACCAGCAAGATTCTTGAATCCCAAAGAGTAGCAAAATTCCAGAATCCCGAAGAAAAGCAAGATTCAGGAATACCAAAGAGCAGCAAGATTCCAGACTCAAAGAGTAGCATGATTCTGGAATCCCAAAGAGAAACAAGATTCCAGAATTCCAAAGAGTAGGAAGATTCCAAAATCCCAAAGACCAGCAAGATTCTTGAATCCCAAAGAGTAGCAAAATTCCAGAATCCCGAAGAAAAGCAAGATTCAGGAATACCAAAGAGCAGCAAGATTCCAGACTCAAAGAGTAGCATGATTCTGGAATCCCAAAGAGAAACAAGATTCTGGATTCCCAAACAGCAGCAAGATTCTGGAATCCCAAAGAGCAGCAAGATTCTGGAATTCCAAAGGGCAGCAAGATTCCAGAATCCCAAAGAGAAGCAAGATTCCAGAATCCCAAAGAGTAGCAAGATTCCAGAATCTGAAGCAGTAATACGATTCAATGCTACCAATTCTAGGGATCTGCAGTGGCATCCCCATGTCTATATGTGCTAGGTAATATTCTATTAAATTGGAATACTAGTAGCATGGCACATACCAGCAAATGGGCAGTATCAATGGGCAGAGCATGAGTGTGTCATGGGCGTAGTGATGCATGCATTGCAAGGTGCAGCTAGGTGCACCCAATTATGACTGCCTTAGACCTGGTACAAGCTGTTGCACCTTAAATTTGCACACCAAAATATAACAGGTTCATGCCATTATAGAATTTGGCACTAAGCAAGCTTCTTTGCCGTGTCTACATTTAGGCGTCACTTTATGGATTTTTGTAAAATACCCCTGGAACGGGGCACAGTCCAAGCTGGACATCTCGATTCCCATCTCAACGTTCTATGTAAAATGGGCCTTCACATGTTATATATGTGTTGGGGGATGAAAAGTAAGAAAGCGTATTTTTTGTGCTGGGGAACAAAGGACTGTAAAGTACATTGTTCGGGAAGCTTGAATCAGAAGAGCTGGAGAAGGGCAGTTAATGCAGATGTACTTAGACAAAGGTAGTTTCATTGTTAACTTTGCATATATGTGCCCTGGGTTTTAGTGAAGGTTCTAGCACCAGTAATTCTTGTACACACATCCAGAATGCCTGACAGGCGCGCATAACTAAGTGTGATTTTCCTTGGAGTTACAAACTATGAGAGAAGAGCCCAAGGGGGAGCTTCAGAGAGTTTAACATCAGCAAATTAACCCCTGTGGACAAGCAAACACTTGTTTACACAGCGAAGAAGAGCAAAGATGGAAATTTATGGTATCACTTAAAGGACTTCTCACCTAGCGTTCAGAAAGGAGGGGAGAGACAGCAATATTTTCCAATGAAAGGAAATAGAAAAGCTCTTAAGAAATCAATACCCTTATTTAGTCAATAAACTCACAAAACATGCCCTCCAGGGGATAAACATGAAGAAAATTTTCTGTTTGCAGAGTCTGCGTCCAATTTCAGCTCTCAGCGTGAGCCATACATTCACGTTCTTTCTATAGTTTTGGTGATTACCTTTGTGTGCACCCATGAATTAAGCTGGTAGAGTCACTCATTGCAGTCACTCATGGGTATTTGAGAAGCACAGCTTTTCCACACATTCCTACTTACAGACATATTTGCATAGCTGTTAAGGAGTGGGTTCTCTGCGGAGAGTGGTAGCTTTCATTGGCTCAGCATTAGAATTACCCAATGATTGTTTATTTAAAAACATTTGTAACCTGCCTCTCTCTATTATTTATTTATTTGGATTTTTGCTCACTCGTTTTTCAATATAAGTACATAAGTACGTAAGTAATGCCACACTGGGAAAAGACCAAGGGTCCATCGAGCCCAGCATCCTGTCCACGACAGCGGCCAATCCAGGCCAAGGGCACCTGGCAAGCTTCCCAAATGTACAAACATTCTATACATGTTATTCCTGGAATTGTGCATTTTTCCCAAGTCCATTTAATAGTGGTTTATGGACTTGTTCTTTAGGAAACCATCTAACCCCTTTTTAAACTCTGCTAAGCTAACCACCTTCACCATGTTCTCCGGCAACGAATTCCAGAGTTTAATTATGCGCTGGGTGAAGAAACATTTTCTCCGATTTGTTTTAAATTTACTACACTGTAGTTTCATCGCATGCCCCCTAGTCCTAGTATTTTTGGAAAGCGTGACCAGACGCTTCACATCCACCTGTTCCACTCCACTCATTATTTTACATACCTCTATCATGTCTCCCCTCAGCCGTCTTTTCTCCAAGCCCTAGCCTCCTTAGTCTTTCTTCATAGGGAAGTCGTCCCATCCCCGCTATCATTTTAGTCGCCCTTCGCTGCACCTTTTCCAATTCTACTATATCTTTCTTGAGATGCGGCGACCAGAACCAAACACAATACTCAAGGTACGGTCACAATAGTAGCTCAAAGTGAGTTACATTCGGGTACATTCAGGGTAGTCCCCTGTCCCTGAAGGACTTACATCCTATGGTGTCAATATTCTGCCGGAGGCGGTCAGTGGGTTTTTTTTGGCTGCTGCTGGCATGATTCCCAGATATTCAGTGCTGAGCCAAGTCCATTCATTGGCACAACACAGAAGAGGCTCCTCGGATCCGCACCAGGTAGTAGAAAGAACAAATAGGTGGGTCTGGTAAGACAATAATCTTTCTAAAATGTCACATTGTTAACTGTTCTTGTGTTTGTAATGGATACCCACAATTTTCTAACTGGTTCATGGTAACATAGTAACAGAGTAAATGACGGCAGATCAAGACCTGAACAGTCCATCCAGTCTGCCCAACAAGATAAACTCATTTTACATGGTATGTGATACTTTATATATATATATATACCCGAGTTTGATTTGTCCTTGCCATTCTCAGGGTACAGACTGTAGAAGTCTGCCCAGCACTGTTCTTGTACTGAGTTCTGAAGCTAACATCGAAGCCCCTTAAAATTTACACACCAGCCCATCCCTATGTATTCAGTCGCGATCAGGGCGTAAACTGTAGAAGTCTGCCCAGCTCCCGTTTTTTTCAAATTACCAGCGTCGCCACCCAATCTCCGCTAAGATTCCACGGAACCATTCCTTCTAAACAGGATTCCTTTGTGTTTATCCCACGCATGTTTGAATTCCATTACTGTTTTCATCTCCACCACCTCAAGCGAGAGGGCATTCCACGTGTCTACCACCCTTTCCGTGAAAAAATACTTCCTGACATTACTCTTGAGTCTGCCCCCCTTCAACGTCAATTCATGTCCTCTAGTTCTACCACCTTCCCGTCTCTGGAACAGGTTCGTTTGCGGATTAATACCTTTCAAATATTTGAATGTCTGTATCATGTCACCCCTGTTTCTCCTTTCCCCCAAGGTATACATGTTCAGGTCGGCAAGTCTGTCCTCTTACGGTTTGCAATGCAAATCCCGTACCATTTTTGAAGCTTTTCTTTACACCTCTTCCAGTCTTTTTATGTCTTTAGCAAGATACGGCCTCCAAAACTGAACACAATACTCCAAGTGGGGCCTCACCAAGGACTTGTAGAGGGGCATCAACACCACCTTTCTTCTACTGGTTATACCCTTCTCTATGCAGCCTAGCATCCTTCTGGCCACGGCCGTCGCCTTGTCACATTGTTTCTTCACCTTCAGATCCTCGGACACCAAAACCCCAAGGTCTCTCTCCTGAGTCGAGATTACTAATCTCTCCCCTCCTATTCGGTATCTCTCTTTCGGGTTTCTGCACCCCAAATGCATCACTCTGCACTTCATGGCATTAAATTTTAACTCATTATTTTTTCTGGGGTAACTATTCCTTCTGGCTTCACTTTTTACTTTTTGTACTTAATACAAAGAAAATGCTCTGCCTATTTTTTTTATTTTTTATCTTGCTGTGAATCTTCTACTGTGTCTAATTTGATTATTTTAAAATATTAATAACAGTAGGTTAAGTGAATATCAGCACTTAACCAGATAAGTGACCCCCCAGACCACCCATAAAATAGCTAGTTTTGGTGTAGACACTAACCAAGCATATTTAGGGGCACTATCTAGTTTAGTGCCACTGAATATACCTGGTTAACCCCAGACAAGTGAGTTAAATGGCCAGAAGTCTCTCTTGGCCAATTAAATTGCTTTTAATATTGACCCCTATGTTTCTACCTGAGGTAATGGAGGGTTAATTGACTTGCCCAAGATTACATGGAATGGAAATGAGATTTGAACCATATTCTAGGCAGCGTACAATGAAAAATTTACATAAAAACCTTATAAAAGTACAAAGCAGAACAATATCCAGGATATAACAATAAAAACACCTAAAAAGCTCTAGGCCTTATATTCTGAGGGACTTATCCAGGTCGGAGTGGCTCCAGTCTGGATGAATCTCACTCACTCACCAATCATACCTAGATTTTCAGTGGCACATATACCCAGATAGTAGCTCTGAAAATCCAGTCAGACCACCTCAGCACTAACTGGATAGCTGGGCGGAGCTGAGAGATACCCAGTTATCAGCAACTATGGATGAAATTTAGCGGGTGAACATTGCTTCTTATACTGTAAATATAAGCTGTACAGTTCACTGTTCCCTCTAAACTGAGCGGGGGTCCTCCAGCTGCTTTGCTGGCAGTGGGGAGCAGTGTTTCAATACTGTGTTTTCAATGACTTGCCTGCCCCTCACTATTGGAAATGTGCTAGCACCCCCCACTGGCAGGACTGTAGGTGGAGGTCTCCTGCTCAGCCTAGAATGAGCAGTGCAGTTCGGTGAGACCATCCCCAGAACACCCCAAATCTTGCCCCGTTATTGGACAGATAACGTTGGCCCTAAATAGGCAATACTATAACCTAGGCTCTCACATTTACATGTGTTACAAGTGTGAATGTTTACAATACTAGTATTTACACCCACCTGTGCATACTTACAAAAGTAAACGCTCATATAGTGCCCAAGCACTATGTCGCAAATGCCAGCTTAACGTACTAGTGTGTATTTGCAAGGGAGGTGCACACAGGGATGGAGCATGGGTGGTATTTATTTATTTATTTAATGCATTTATACCCCACATTTTCCCACTTAGTTGCAGGCTCGATGTGGCTTACACAATACCGTAGAGGCAGGCTCCGGTTCGGTAAAGTACAAATACCCAATATAGTAGTAGGCATATAAGAAACATAAATAAAAGCAAGAAAGAAATCAAGAGGGGGTGGTGATAAAAGTCCAATATGGTCCATAGTTTTGCTGTGTCGCAGGAAGTAGAAAGTTAATTTGGGTCAGGGGGGGTAGGCCTTCTTAAAAAAGTTGGTTTTCAGTGACTTCCTGAAGTTAAGATGGTTGTGGATAGATTTCACGGTTCTGGGCAAAGTGTTCCACAGTTGTGTACTTATGTAAGAAATGCTGGATGCATAAATTGATTTGTATCTAAGTCCATTGCAGTCTGGATAATGCAAATTTAAGTAAGTTCGGGATAGGCTGGTGCTGTTTCTATATAGGATGGGTTTCCACTTACATGCATAAACTACAGAATACTTAAGCATGCACCGTTATACCAGCTCTATGACTGACATAGGTTTGTTCGCCTAACTTTTAGGCATGTTGATAGCTGGTTAGGCTAGTATTCAATAATGGAACCTAGGTGCCCTCCTGGAAGCCTGTTTGGAGACTCCCCAGTTATAGAATTGTCCTATAATGACTTACCCAACCAGAATTATCTGTGCAAGTACCCCAAATTCTTTGAGGAAAGCGCTCATGCTGGAAGTGCTACCACCAACTGAATCAATGTGATTGACCATCACCCTTTACGCAAAAGAGTTGACACGGGCGATACTTGGTGGGAAAATGTCATAAGAGAAAGAGGAGTAGCACCATTAAGAGCAAACAGAGATGACCAATTTGTGGTTAAAAAGAAGATTCAAAGGAGCTGCAAGAAAGAAGGGGAGACTGAATGAGTTCCAGGTCCCCCTCCCCCCTCTCTCGTCCCCCTCCCCCCTCGTCCCCTGCCCTCCGATTTCCATGCACCCACTGTTGTCCGAGTTCCACAACCCTGCGCCTCCCTCCCTCTCTGTCTGTGTCCTCCCAGTGGAAGCAGGACGTGTGTGGCTGCCCCTCCCATTCGTAAGTGCCGGCTGCTCTGTAAAACCTTTTACCTCGTGGTGCGCCAGCAACAGTGAAGTCGAGCAGGCACGGCATGGTGCTTCAGACTGCCTTCGCTTTCGCTTCTGTTTCAGCTCTGCCTCTGGTCCCGCCCTCATTTCCTGTTTGCGGAAGGGCGGGACCAGAGGCACAGGTGAAACAGAAGCAAAAGCGAAGGCAGTCTGAAGCGCTGTGCTGTGCCTGCTCCACTTCACTGTTGCTGGCGGACCAGGAGGTAAAAAGTTTTAAAGAACAGCCGGCACTTAGCACTTACAAAGGGGAGGGGCTGCCGCACACGTCCTGCTTGCACTCGGAGGCCACAGAGAGAGAGGGAGGGAGGTGCGGGGTGGTGTAACTCGGCGGAGAGGGGGGGGGGGCGTGGAACTCAGATGGCAGTTGAAGGAGGGAGGGAGGTAGGGGGGCATGGAACTCCGGGCGGTGGAACTCGAAGGAGATGGGGGCAGTGGAACTCAGACGGGAGTGGAAGGAGGGAGGTAGGGGGTCATGGAGCCCGATTCTGTACTCACCTCTGGTGGCTGGTGCTGGCTTCCCTCCCCTCTCACTTCCCATTGGTCTGCCCTGTGATGTCATCCCCAGGGCGGACCAAAGGGAACTGTGTTACGAACTCAGGCATCCAGACGGAGGTGCAAATTATTATATAGGATTGTAAACCGCTGAGACCTGCGAGTTAGCTCTGGCAATATAGCAAACTTTAATAAACCATAACCTGCCTAAAGATCACCATATGTAGGCATTCCTGGGGGCACAGGTGGCTCAGAGCAGAGTTGCCATGTATGTGCGGCTTTTATAACACGCATAAGTTCATGTGAACAGCACACGCACACATTCAGAGCAGGTATAAATTATTACATGGGCATCTGTGTGCTGTTGGGGCTGGTTCTTGCATCTATATTGCCTTTATTAAATAGACGTGTTTTTGGATTTTTCATATAGGCAGTTTGTAAAATTACAATAAATCCCCCCCCCCCCCCCCCCCCCCCCCCCCCCCACTGTGTCTGCATTTCTTCACTATTTTGTAGCTTAATATACTGGGTAGAGCCCTGGCTATAAAAAAGCTGCTTCCTCTCTTTTAATCACATCAATCTATGTAAGAAATCTTCTTCCAAACTGTGTAATTTTGCAGTTGGCTGGATACAAAATCCTATCCCATTTTCCAGATTAGCAGCTGGGAAGCAAATTCAGTTTTCACATTTTTTTTATATGTTCATTGAATAGCACTGAGCATTCCCCAGCAGGGTACTGTTATGTTTGTCCTTCCCTCCTCTCTTTTTGTTCATGGCCCTAGTTTGCACTGAAGAAATAAGTTTTACCTGTGTAAGATGCTGTGTTTTCTGCACTGTATTGATTAACCCATCACTGGCATCCTTTATGGTATTCCACACTACTGCAAAAAAAAAATCCAAATAGTTTGATGTTAACTAAAATATATCTTGTAATCTTTCGTAGTCAACATGGAACCTTATACTCAACCGTATGAATGGAGAGATAAATTCTTTTTTAATTGCTTCAATCAAGTGATTAGTAATTCCAGTGGTTATAATAATAATAATTCCACTCAGGGCTCAATTTACAGTCATAGGTGGGGATGCAGAGCGAGTGGGTATCTCTCCAAACTTACAGCGGAGTAGGTGGGGGTATGTGTGTCTTTCAACTTTTGGCTGAGCATAGGAGGGATATGAAAACTTTTCTTTGATATGACTGCGCAACACATATGAAGCTTCATGTGTGGCCATGGAGATTAGAACCTCAAGAAAGTTTGCACATGTCTGCTTTGCATAACTGGAAATCTGGTTCTGGTCCACTTTCTCTAACCCACATAAAAATTGTAAATAAAAGTTTCAATATAGAGACATATCTGATATGCAGCAAAAGTGGAAAGCCTCCGTCCACTAAAGAGACGAATGAATGAGGCAAACTTGTATAATTGTTCCCAATTTTATTTAGGGGCCCTTTTACTAAGCCGTGTAAGGTCTACGCACGCTCAACATGCGCCAAAATGGAGTTACCTGGCTACCGCATGGCTTTTGCGGTAATTTTATTTTTGGCGTGCATCCAATATGTGCGGCCAAAAAATAATTGTTATTTTCGGACGCACATATTGTGCACGTGCCAAGTGGCGTTTGACGCTTGTAGGTCATTACCACCCAGTTACCGCATGAGACTTTACCGCTAGGTCAATTGCTGGCAGTAAGGTCATAGACCCAAAATGGATGCACGGCAATTTTTATTTTGCCGCACTTCCATTTTCGGCAAAAATTTTAAAAAGGTTTTTTTTACAGGCGTGCTGAAAAATGGATCTGCGCGCGCCCAAAACCCGAGCCTATAGTACTGCAAGCCATTTTTCAGAGCACCTTAGTAAAAGGACCCCTTAATGTTTACTTACAGCTTTTGACCTGTATGATTCAAGAAATGGAATTTTCATATTATATATGTGTTGACCGTGTACAGAGTTTTTGCGAGTTATCAGGTAATCAACGGGAGACCATTGAAAGGCCAAACGATTGTTTATCAGAGGTTGAATCGTGGTTGAGGGAGAAACAGGTTAACATTAAATCACACTAAAACTGATTTATGATGGCTCCAGTGACTGAGTACAGACAGTAAGTCCTAAGATTTTTTTTATCTCAGATATGTTAGTAGAACTGAAAGATGAGATTAGACTCTTGGGCGTTATTTTGGATTCCTATTTAAGTATACAGAGGCTGATTAGAGCTGTGGTTAAAGCATGCAGCTATCTTGTTTGGAAAATTCGCTTTATGCGATTATATCTTGGTAAAGCTAAATTGGTGACGGTGGTGCATGTCCAAGTCACGGCCCACTTGGATTATTGTCCATCCAGACATAAGGAAACGGGATACGCTCAAGCTCAAGCTCAAGCCCAACCACTTTGACTTGCTTTGACCCTACCCTTTTCCCTAGCTAGCCCCTACCATATAACATCCCACCACACTGAAACATCCCAAGGTATTTACCCTAAGGAGCACCTCAATGAGAGACCTCCCTCAGACTCTTGCTGTTCCCCCATGAGCTACTTACTGTACGCGACACATTGTAACCGCTCCGTTTTTCCATGTAAGCCACATTGAACCTGCCAGTTGGTGGGAAAATGTGGGGTAGAAATGCAAGAAAATAAATAAATAAATTGTCACTCACTTTGGTCTTCCTAAAAATCAACTGGGGGATCTGCAGTTCGACTAGGCCTTGTAACACAAACTAAATTACATAATTATGCTTAGCAGCTGCTTAAATCTCTTTACTGGCTGCCGGTAATGCAGGAAGATGTATTAAAATTATTTTTTTCGATTTTTAAAATTGTGCACCTCAAAATATTTAAGTATGTATCAAATGATTTGTCACAAGAAGTTTTCGTTCCTCTCGAAGAAGACCATTGGGAAATTCCATCAGAAGTGAAGCCCAACATTGTAGTCTACTGATGATACATGGTAACATAGTAAATGACGGCAAAAAAAGACCTGCATGGTCCATCCAGTCTGCCCAACAAGACAAACTCATATGTGCTACTTTTTGTGTATACCCTACTTTGATTTGTACCTGTCCTCTTCAGGGCACAGACTGTATAAGTCTGCCCAGCACTATCCCCGCCTCCCAACTACCAGCCCCGCCTCCCAACCACCAGCTCTGGCACAGACCGTATAAGTCTGCCCAGCACTATCCTCGCCTCCCACCACCGGCTGGCTCTGCCACCCAATCTCGGCTAAGCTCCTTAGGATCCATTCCTTCTGATACTTTCTGTTTTGTAAAAAAATGTAGGACCTGGTTGTTTGCTGCTGCATTTGGATATGGAAGTGATATTGAATTTAAATGATTCTATGGAGCTCATTTTGAAAAGAGAAAAATGTCCAAATCGGAGAAAGTTTTTCTTTACTCAGCACGTGGTTAGACTCTGGAACTCATTGCCGGAGAAGGTAGTGACGGCAGCTGGCCTTGCTGAGTTTAAAGGGGGTCTGGACAGATTCCTGAAGGAAAAGTCCATTGATCGTTATTAAATTTGGGGTTTTTGCCAGGTTCTTGGGGCCTGGATTGGCCGCTGTCGGAGACGGAGTGCTGGGCTTGATGGACCTTTGCTCTTTTCCCAGCGTGGCAGTACTTATGTACTTATAAGTGGCATAAATCTGCATTTGGAGTTTTTTCTCACAAAAACATCCAAATGGGTATTTTCAAAACCAATTTTTACACGTTTTTCTGTGAAGTCCGTCAGAAGTGTGTTCAATTCACAAGGGGGCATGTCAGGGGCATGTTAAGGGTGGGATCTGGGTGTTGCTAACACTTGGGCGTTTTTCAACCATAATGGAACAAAACAAAACCATCCAGGACTAAGACTAAGACGTTTTGAGCTAGACCTGTTTTTATTTATTTATTTGTTACATTTGTATCCCATATTTCCCCACCTATTTGCAGGCTCAATGTGGCTTACATTGTACCGTAATGGCGATCGCCAATTTCGATAAGAACAAATACAAGGTGATGTTGTGGTAGAAGAAAGTTCATGTGTAAGAGACACATTAGGGAATGTTAGGGAGGAAAGAGTTAAGTTTTTATAATGAATAAGGCACAAAAGGGTGCCCTAAATGACCAGGTGACCACTGGAGGGAATTAGGGGTGACCTCCCAGTGGTCACTGACCCCCCTACCACCCCCACAAATGTGAATACAAATATGATTTAGCAACCTGTACGACAGTTTTAGATTAGAGCCAGGTCTAATAGAGCAGCATGCAGGTCCCTGGAGCAGTGGCGTTCCTAGGGGCGCTGACACCCGGGGCGGATCGCCGATGCGCCCCACCCCCCGGGTGCAGTGCCCCCCATGCAGCGTGACCCCCCGGCAAAAGGACACCCTCCCACTCCGGCAAAAGAACCCTCTCCCCCCTGGGTGCACGCCGCCGGGGGGGGGGGGTGCCACGCGCCGGTCAGCGTTGTTCGTTTCCATGCTCCCTCTGCCTCCGGGGCAGAAGGAGCATGGAAACAAACGACGCTGACCGGCGCGCGGCACCCCCCCCGGCGGCATGCACCTGGGGCGGACCGCCCCCACCGCCCCCCCCTTGGTACGCCACTGCCCTGGAGTAGTGTAGTGGTCAGTGCAGTGCACCATGGAGTGGGGGACTCTGGTCCCTATCTCCCTCTACCTGCCATATTTGTGGTGGAAATTGCGAGCAAACCTCACCAGGGACCCACTGTACCCACATATAGGTGCCCCCTTCACCCAGAAGGTCTATTGTGTACAGCTGTGGGCAGTGAGTTTTGGGGGGCTCAGCAGACAAGATAAGGGAGCAATGGTGAGATGTGTACCTGGGAGCATGTTTTTGAAGACCACTAGGGTGCCCCATTTATCTCCTGGGATGTTTAAGAGACCAGTCTGCTAAAAATGCTGGCCCCCTCCTACATCTCAGTGGCTTGATTTTCTGTTTTTCACTTGGACTTTTTTTTTTTTTTTTTAAATGGATCAAAAAACAAAACGTCCAAAGCACAAAACCTTGTTGGGAACAGTATTTTCAAAAAGAAAAGAAAGATGTATTTCATTTTGGAAAATTAACTTCTTTCTTGTTTATATTTTGGACACTTTTTGCAAAACGTCTAAAGTTGGACCTAGGCGTCATATCGAAAATGCCCCTCCGCCTATTTTAAACTATTCTATATCTTTTGAGTGTGTTCAGTGTTACATTTTATATACCTGTAGATAAATAATATAGGGAAAACCTAATTAATCAGCAATTGGGTTTCACATGAACCATCCCCCAGACCTTGTAGAGCTGAAGAATAATTATGTTCTTTCTGTATTAAAAGAGTATTATGAATTAATTTCTTTGTTCTTTTACGCTACCTGTACCATCACAATTGTTTGCACATTCAGACTCTTACCCACAGTCTTATATCCTTTTAACAGCATCTCCCCTCTTCCATTCTTATATGTCAGATGGTCTTTGGTTTTGACAGCCCCTCCACTCTATCAGTACATCTCCACCCTCAGTCTCTCATTACTGCCCAAGCTCTAGAGTATATCCTCCACTGATTTCATAATATCACCTCCCATGCTACGGTATTATCTTTGTCATTGCAGCACATCCCCAAATCTCTCCTTAATTAGCAACCAAGCTCCTTCTTTCTCACCAGTAGCCTAGTGGTGAGTGCAGTGGACTTTGAGCCTGGGGAAGTGGGTTCAATTCCCATTGCAGCTCCTTGTGACTCTGGGCAAGTTACCTAACCCTCCATTGCCCCTGGTACAAAATAAGCACCTGAATATATGTAAACCGCTTTGAATGTAGTTGCAAAAACCTCAGAAAGGCGGTATATCAAGTCCCATTTCTCTTCCCTTTTGATTCTGTATGTCTCTTGGCTGGCTCCGTGCTTTATCATTTTAATTATAAAATGGGTAGGTCACACGTCCACAAATATACCCTATGTAGGCTGCTTTTGCAGAGCCTCGTGGGTCAGGCAGAAGCTATGTATGGGATGTGCACTTTTAGTCAAAGCATTGGTTTCAAAAGAAGGATTGCAGCTTTTTCATAACTTCTTATGCGAGGCTCTTTAGGGGAAAAAATGATACAGGGGGAGAAAATAACATCTCTCCCAAGGTCACAGTTTAATTATTTTAATAGGTCATAATTAAACTTCTGATTTAAGCTTTTTTTTTTGCTAATAAAAAGGACTTGATAGAATTCTTTCTATAATTTGGTCTTCTCAGAAATTTCACAAAGTACTTTTTATTAGCAAATAGAGCTGGCATTAGGAGTTTCATTGTGTCATGGCTGAGTCTGGCTTAGCCATTTGACTTTAATTGTGTCTGCCCAATAGCTGGAGGTCTGGCAGGCACAGCAATTCATACCAAGCACAAAGCTTAGTGAACAGTTTCTCCCCATCTGTGTGCAGGTAGGGCTCCTTTTGGAAGAAATATGTGGGGACAAATATTTCCTGGGGCCAGGAGGAAATTTCCCTTTGCTGATGGCTGTTCCTTCTTCTCTAAATCCACCTCGTTTCACTCCCTTTCATTTTTCTGTTTCTATCACTCCTTCGTTTCGTTCTCCTTTTCCTATTCCGTGCAATCGGAGCAGCACTTCCATCTCTTTGGAAGCCACCTGAAAAAGGAAAGATGAGGATGCAAACTAATCAGGAGTAGCCTAGTGGTCAGGGCGGTAGGCTGAGAACAAGGAAGCCCATTACAAGCACTGCCTGGCTCCTTGTGACCTTAGGCAAGTCACTCAACCCTCTACTGCCTCAGGTACAAGGTTAAATTGTAAATCCTCCAGCAGCAGGGAAATACCTACAGTATCTGAATGGAACTTGTTTCGAGCTACAACTGAAAAAAAAACCATGAAGTAAAATACAAATAAATAATCATTACATATGACAGTTAAATTCTTTCAACTGCACCTACTTTCTTTTTCCTCTTTTGTACCTTGTATAAATCTCAGTCTAATGTTTATCATATTACATTACAATTAAATGAGTGAGAGAGAGAGAGAGAGAGATTGTGTGAAAAATTGCAATCATATGTATTGAGTGGTCAGAGGTGAAACCAATTACCCCAGCAACCCTTCTTGTGTGAATGCTGAGCCCCTCCCCCCTCCATGACTCTGTCCTAATTCAGTGGTTCTCATCCCAGTCCGCAGGACAGAACACCTTGCTCATATGGTTTTTCAGGATAACCATGAGGTTGATTTGCATACACCAGGTCTCCAGTGTATATTCATTATAGGTATCCTGGAAATCAGACATGCTAGGTGTAGGCCTCTGGGACTGGGTTCAAATCCACTGCTATAGCTTCTGCAGCTTTGGACATTCTGCCACTCCTACAATGAATATGCCTCTAAAGATGTAACTAGAGGTTGTATGTGCCCAAAGGGAGGTGTGTGTTTGCGTGTGTTAGGAAAGTGTCTTTGACTTATTAACTCTGTCCAACACACTTGACCATTGTTCTTCAGCTATCAAGTCTATTTCAGTCATATATGTAAACAGAATAAGAAATGGTCATTTCTCTCAGTGGAGGAGGGTGAACAAGTGGAGTGCCACAGGGATCAGTACTGGGACCAGTGCTATTTAAATCATATTTATGAATGATATGGAAATGGGAACGACGAGTGAGGCGATTAGATTTGCAGATGACACAAAACTATTCAAGTTTGTTAAAACACACACGGACTGTGAAAAGTTGCAGGAAGACCTTAGGTCCTGCTTGTAGTTACTTCTGTGTCTGCCTCAGCATTAGCGTTCTGGCTTATAGGTAGGGAGAAATACTGGTCACCGCGGAGAAAGAGGAGGGAAGAGAAACAGAAGTGCTGGTCACCGCAGGGGAAGGGGGGGGAGGACAGAATATTATGCTGACTTGACTATTAGAGGAGATCCCAATTTTGGGGCTTTTTGTTGGGCACAAATATCTCGGTTTATAGTCAAGTATGTATGATATGTTGCGTGTTTTGTTTTTACTTTTCCATGCCTCAAGATTTATTGTTAGGTAAGTAATCATATGTAAATAAATAAATAAATATGCAGAGGCCCTCAGGTTTTGCCTACTATAAACAGCTCAGCAGAGACCTCTAGTGCCTCTCTGTGACCTTTTGACTTAAAATAGTGTCACAGCTCATGGAACAGAGGGTTGGCTGTCCTGCCTGTGACTGAAAATGGTAAGAGGAGACACCCTTTGGAGGGTATAAAAACCAAGCCCAGTGAGAGTAGCCTTGTCTTTGGCTTATGCTTCTCTAGCCATTGCATCTTTACTACAAGACGAAGAGGCTTGGCTCTACCTTCCCCAGCAACTGTAGATCTGATTAAGAGGAAGAGGATCTCTGGCTAGCAAAGCTACTTCACCTGGAGAAATTAGGAGGACCCCTATCCCAAAAGACACCAAGAAAAAAACGAATGACATCACCAACTTACCGCCCAGTAGCATCTATCCCACTGGTAGTCAAATTAATGGAAACCATGGTAACCAAACAACTTAATGATTATATAAAGAAATTCACAATACTACAGAAGCTAGAAGAATGGTCTAATGTTTGGCAATTAAAATTCAATGCAAAGTGATGCACTTAGGGAGTAGAAATCCACAGGAGTCGTATGTGTTAGGCGGTGCGAGTCTGATATGTACAGACGGGGAAAGGGATCTTGGGGTGATAGAATCTGAAGGCGACGAAACAGTGTGACAAGGCGGTGGCCATAGCCAGATGTTTGCTAGGCTGTATAGAGAGAGGTGTGACCAGCAGAAGAAAGGAGGTCATTGCTGAGGCCCCACCTGGAGTATTGTGTTCAGTTTTGGAGGCCGTATCTTGCTAAGGATGTAAAAAGAATTGAAGCGGTGCAAAGAAAAACCAGAAAAGTGGTATGGGATTTGCGTTACAAGACGTATGAGGAGAGACTTGCTGACCTGAACATGTATACCCTGGAGGAAAGGAGAAACAGGGGTGATTATGATACAGACGTTCAAATATTTGAAAGGTATTAATCCACAAACAAACCTTTTCCGGAGACCAGAAGGCGGTAGAACTAGAGGACATGAAATGAGGTTGAAGGGGGGCAGACTCAAGAAAAATGTCAGGAAGTATTTTTTCACGGAGAGAGTGGTGGATGCTTGGAATGCTCTCCCGCGGGAGGTGGTAGAGAGGAAAACTGTAACGGAATTCAAACATGTGTGGGATAAACATAAAGGAATCCTGTTCAGAAGGAATGGTTCTTCAGAAGCTTAGCGGAGATTGGGTTACCACCGGTGGTTGGAAGGTGGGGCTAGTGGTTGGGAGGCGGGGCTAGTACTGGGCAGACTTCTACAGTCTGCACCCTGAAAATGGTAAATACAAATCAAGATACATATAAAGTAGCGCATATGAGTTTATCTTGTTGGGCAGACTGGATGGACCATACAGGTCTTTTTCTGCCATCACCTACTATGTTACTATGTTAGTACATTTAACAGAGCCCACACATCTGCTGCAATTGTACAAAGCAAGATCTTAGCACCCTGTTTAGCAAGAAGTAAGGGGAGAAAGAATAACAAGATTGAGCCTGAAGAAACCAGAGGGGACCAGAGGAGGGTCTCAGAAGAAGCAACAGGACAGAGAATCTCGATAGCAGTGTGCCCATCAGGGAAGGGGCCTCCTACAAAAACTGTGGGGCCCTTTTACTACGGTGCACCAGAAAATGGGCTGCGCTAGTGTAGGCGCATTTTGGGCACGCGCAGATCCATTTTTCAGCACGCCTGTAAAAAAGGCCTTTTAAAATTTTTTGCCGAAAATGGACATGCAGCAAAATAAAAATTGGTGCTCGTCCATATTGGGTCTGAGACCTTACCGCCAGCCATTGACTTAGCAGTAAGGTCTCACACAGTAACTGTGCAGTAATCGTCTACGCGTGTAGAGTGACGATTACCGCCCGGGTTTTGTTGCGCGCCAGAAAATAAAAATTATTTTCCGGCACACATAGCGGACGCGCGTAAAAAATGAAATTACCACAAGGGCGGTAACTCAAAAATGACACGCATTGGGCGTACATAGGCACCTACGCAGCTTAGTAAAAGGGCCCCTGTATCTGAAGGCTCACAGACAGGGGCGTAGCTAGATGGGGCCATGGGGGCATGGGACCCCACAGATTTAGCCCTGGCTCCCCTGCTTTCACCACCCCTGCCGCCGACCCTACTCCACCACATTCGACCCCCCCTCCCGCCGCCACCAACCCTCCCCTCTGCCGCCGCCAGGTACCTTTGCTGGCAGGGGTCCCCAACCCCCGCCAGCCGAAGTCCTCTTCAGCGCCGGCCTCCAGCGCGTTGCTAATCTGGATTCTGTGAGGGCTAAAATGTGCCCCTCACCTCGGGTCCTGGACCCCCTTCTCACCAAAGTCTGGCTACGCCCCTGCTTACAGATCCCCTCTGCTACCACATAGCAATCTATAGCTCAACTCTGAAGGAGTCCAGAATGAGTAAAGCTGTAAAAGTTTTACCAAGAACCTCTTCCAAGACAGAGTATGCATAAGGAAACTAACTAGAGACGGTAAGTGATTGAAACTACTTTGTTCTACTACTGCTTGATACTGCTAAGCTTTGTCCTATGGTTTTCCTGCATCATTCAAGTTTAAGTAAACCCTTTGGTTCAGAACTAACCAAAGCAAAGCCAAATGAGCAATGCTGCAAACAACACAAGAAACAAAATGAAAATTCTGGGGTTGCCCATCCCTCCGTTGCATCCAATACAATAGGCTCTCACCACGCAGACTCAGAAGACCTAAATGGACGGGTTTACTTACACAACTAACCCATATAAGTACATAAGTACATAAGTAGTGCCATACTGGGAAAGACCAAAGGTCCATCTAGCCCAGCATCCTGTCACCGACAGTGGCCAATCCAGGTCAAGGGCACCTGGCACGCTCCCCAAACGTAAAAATATTCAGTTGTTCATTACACAAAGGATGTATAAAAGGCATCGTAATCAACGTTTGTGTTTTATTTTAGAATAAAATACTTTGTAAGATCTTTCAAGCAAATGCACTGAAGTGCAAACGTCTTGAAAAACATGGTTGTAAAATTCCAAACTTTGCTTTCCTGCTTTTTTGTTACTCTTTTTCATCATTCGTTAACCAACCCTCCTACACTCCCTTGATCATCCTCTTTTTCACTTACTTTATAATGCTGGAAATCATTTTGGCTTTTGGTATTGTTTTATGTTTCCATCTATACTCATTTTCTACTTTTTTCTTCCTAGTATTGTTAATCTTTTTGTGATTATTGTGTATTGTTAGATGTTATTCTGTTTCTTTAAGTGTAATTTGGCAAACCACCTTGGATGTTCTGTTGAGGTTCAAGAAAGTGGTATATAAATTCTTATGTAAAAATCTAAATAAAGAGTATTTTTTTTCACTTTTTTTCTTCTCTCTCCCTCACTCTTCTGGTATTACACACAGAGCTCTTTCCACTTGTCTTATCGATGTCAATGTTCTTTTTAGCCTACTGTAATTCTTTGCTGGTTGTCTTTATAATTAAAAGTCCTCTCACAATGAGTGTCTTCCTGAACAAGGTCTTTATTAACAGTAGCACAATTGACCCGACACGTGACGTGTTTCGGCCGTGAGGCCTGCGTCAGGGGTCTAGTGTTATCTGTAGAAAAAATGGCATTTCATTTTTTCTACAGATAACACTAGACCCCTGACGCAGGCCTCACGGCCGAAACACTTCACGTGTCGGGTCAATTGTGCTACTGTTAATAAAGACCTTGTTCAGGAAGACACTCATTGTGAGAGGACTTTTATTGGATCCACTGTTTGTTTTGCCTACCGTTGGTTTTCCTGTGGAGAGCTCACCTTCTGTGGGTGTTGTCTTTATAATTAACAATTAAGGAGGGAATGTGGGCTATCATTAAGATTTATTTTACCACTAACTCATGCCAGTGGCGTAGTTAGGTGGGGCCATGGGGGCCTTGGCCCCCCAAAATTTGCTCTGGGCCTAGGCCTCCCAAATTTGCTCTGGGCCTAGGCCCCCATGGCCCCACCTAGCTATGTCATTGGGCTAAAGGAGCGTGGCCGACGTGAGGGGAAGGTAGAGTAGGGCAGACAATGCGGCAGCGCCAGAGACCAGTGCTGGGCAAAGTCTTCAGCTGGCAGGGGTCGGGGCCCCCTGCCAGCAAAGATATTTACAGAAGCGTCAATGGGCGGCGGAGGGGGGCGGTGACCAAAATGTGCCCCCCCCCCACCTCGAGGTCTGGCTACGCCCCATGCTATTTTAGCACAGGCTCCATTTTATGCAATAAGACCTAGTTACTAATATCCAGGGTTAAATTAACCCATCTTAACGATAGCTCGTTAGTAACTTTCCACCTAAAGTATTACTTTTACCTACAGACATAAAGAACTCTTACTTGGAAAGACTTCTACAATGTGTCCTTTCCATTCATCCACCCACCCTTCTGTCTCTTCATAATTTCTCTTCTTTTCTTTTCCTCTTGTCTCCTGTCCTTCCCAGTTTCTTTAATTTCCAGTTCATCTTTCCTTCACTATTCTCACCTGTTTTCATCTATTTTTCCACCAGATTTTTCTATTACTTCTCTTTCTGTGGGTATGGGAAAGTCGTTAGGTGAGTAAGGAGGAGGAAGGGAGATTGGAGAACTAAAGCTGCCTGAACTTGTACACCAGATAAAACCCACACACAGATAGAGAAACAAGTGAAAACTAGAGACGTAATTATCCTGTGTAGTCAATTCCCTATATCTAATGTACTGAAGCCTGGGCTAGAATAGTCAATAAATGCGTCTCAGTCCTTCATATCCGCAGTACAAGACATTTTGCAAAGCATGAAATTCTGAACTCGAGATTCAGAAATTATTTCCTTCTTACTGAAAGGCATAAGAAAGGAACAAGGTCTGTTTACATTTCTTTAGTCTGAATTCAGTTAACTGACAATTTAACCTAAAATCCTTTTGAATTTTCCACCTGTATAGCTGCAAATAGAGACTGACAGTTTATTTTCAAATCCTGGTGGGGGAAAAAGGCATTTGAAATAAATACTTATAGGCAGATGACAGTCTACAGACATGCGGTCGATGGTACATAGCAATCTCTGGTAGCTGTCACACTCGGTGATCGGTCTTTTACAAATACAAACACTGCGGATTTCTTATCAAATGTAAAACCACCACAGCTCATTCTTAAATGGTTACCACTAGCATAAAATTGACATTGTGAATTGTGGGTGACACTGAATTGTCTGACTTGTAATTGATCTGTGCTTAGGAGGGAGACATGTCTTGTACTGCCTTCCGTGTCAATAGCTCCTTCCAACAGGCTTCAGCAATCTACTCTAGGCCCACGGTGGGAAATTGTTATAAATGACTGAGCACTGTAAGAAAATACTTGAGTCATATCAGTTGTATTTTTCCAGTCCTCTAAAGTGTCAGTTTTAATTTCCTGGGATTTATTACTATGCACCGAAAAAAGCCATTGGAAGCTACAGAAGTTGTTTTTTTTTTCCTGGAAAATAATAAATGTGTGTCGTGCCGTAATGCAATGAAGTTCTGGAAACCACTTTTGCCATCCTAGAGTTGGCAGAATACAGAGGAGAGATTGGCATGCTAACAGGATTTCATTCTCTTCTGCTAACCCAATGCCATTTTAAACCAGAAGCCTGCAACCGAGAACCTCTCCCGGGTGTGAACACCAGGCTATAAATCCCAGACACACAGATAGGGTTCCAGGAAAGACAGCATCCCAACTCATTGCATTTTGAATTCAGTACATCATCTCTTTCTGCTAATTAAAACAGTCAATCATCACAAGAAGTGTTCAACTTTGAGAGCGTGGAATTAGGGGATTGCGTTTCCAGAATGCTTGTTCGCTGTCCTATTCACAAAGTGGACAATGTGGTATAGCTGCCCCTAGAGACTGAGGACTGGTAGATTCCAGAAATCAATGGATGAGGTTAAAAAAAAAAATGAAACACTTACCAAGCTCATGAGCGTTAAAATGAGATACTGTACATCGGAACCCAATTGCTGATGGACTGAGAAACTCACTGATGATACTGAACAAAGGTCAAAGATTAGGTTTAGAGCCTTTGGAAAGGTTTCAGAACTGAGAAATGTAAATATTCCAGTGTCACTATTACAACTGTATTGAATTTTAGGCCATGGTGTTATCTATCTACGCAATGATTAAGGGGTCCTTTTACTAAGGTGTGCTGAAAATGGCTTATGGTAGCGTAGGCGCGGGTTTTGGGCCTGCACCAATCCATTTTTCAGCGCGCCTGTAAAAAAAGGCCTTTTAAAACTTTTTGCCGAAAATGGACGTGCAGCAAAATGAAAACTGCCGCGCGTCCATTTTCTGTCTGAGACCTTACCGCCTGCCATTGACCTAGCGATAAAGTCATGTGTGGTAACCAGGCAGTAATGACCTACACACGCCAAATGCCACTTGGTGCGCATAGCTGACATGTGTCAGAAAATAAAAAATATTTTTCGGGCGCACATAGTGGACAAACGCAAAAATGAAATTTCCGCAAGGGCCACGTGGTAGCCATGCAGTAACTCCATTTTGGTGCACGTTGGGCGCGCGTAAATGCTTAAGTGACTTAGTAAAAGGGCCCCTAAATGAACTAGTAATTGTAATATTTTACATGCTCTGATTATTCCTCCATTCCAAACAAGTTTTTGGAACCAATTGCAGTTAAAAAAAAGACTGACATTTGCAAGGCATAAGAATTCAGTTACCTGTTATTGTTTTTTGCACCTTTTCTGTTTCACTGTTTTAATTTTTCATGACAATAAACCTTCTTTAGTTTATTGCCTCTGCTTGTCTGGACTGACTAAGAATCCTGGTGGTTTGTGTGTTGTGTCTGTGAGTGCTTTCTAGGAATTGTGGGACCACTGGGAGTGTGGCCTCAGTAACATAGAAATCACTGGGGAATACGTTGAGAGTAGGAGACTCGCCCAGAGGCGGTTGGGACCCAGTCAGTAGGAGGAAGGTGCTAGTGTAGAGCACATGCCCAGGTGCAGGCAGACCTGAGCTGTGCTGGGGATAGACCCTCTAAGTGGCCGCAGGGTGAGCCCTAGGTGAGTGGCTAGGAGTTTTGTGACAATATTACAGTATGCACCTCAGTGAGATGAGGCACAACCAGTATCAGCCAGGTGCACCTGGAAAAGCCTCCAATTTATCCCTGAGGTGAGAGTAAGACGTGGGTCTACTCTTTTGAGATCTGCTGAGTACTTCTGAATGACTGATGGGTCACTGGCAGAAACAGAATGTTGGGCTCATAGGGTCTTAGAGCTGATGCAGCTTGGCATATCTTTTGTCCTTATGTACTAAACTACCATATACAACCAAAGTCCTCGCTGCTATTCATTTTAAGATACATAACAATGCATTCAGACTTGAATTATAGGATCTACAATAAAGTCATTTGCACAGTACTATTAGGAACCAAATTTTTTGCAATCCTTTCCACCCTCCACGCGAGACAGGCGACCCAAAAATCTGCTTAACAGATTTTAAGGAAATGACACATCAAGTTGCACGTTTCTTCTATATCTCCCCTTAGTGGGCCTAATCCTTGATAAGTATCATCTTATGCAAAGGTTTACGGCAGTAAAGAAAATATTCATTCTAATTTAGATTTAACATTTCACAGAACTTTATTACGTTTTGTGTAAGAGTTTATATCTAAAAAAAAATGTCTGTATTTAACTTCAAGCCCTAGTAAACATCTTGCTTATGTTGTTTTGTGGTTCCTTATTTGACTATTTCAGTTTAATTTCACAGTTCATATACCTTAAAGTCTAGATTTGTCCCCTCTTTCTGAGCTGGAGTGGAATGGCTGAGAGTCTCTATCTGGCTATCTGTAGACGTTAAGACCCAGTGCTGTTGGATGCACTGTCCTCTCCAGTGGGCAGCACGTTCAGTGCCTTTCCTATCAGTCTTCCACAGAAGCTAAAAAGTATTTATTTATTTTATCTTTTTGAAACAAAAACAAAGGAGGAAGAAGACCTCATAACGCTGAGGCAAACAAAGCATCGAGGCAAACCGCTGAATCAGCGGCTTCACTTGCACACAGTCAAACAAGTAATCATGGGTCGAAAAACCTCCTCAAAAAAATTAAACGCAATCAAAAAACTGCCTAATCAGTGAGTTTTAGTCCAAATACTGCTGTGACTTATCTTAATAATGCTGAATTTGCGTATCTGGTTGCTCAATCTCAGCGGGATAACAAAAAAGCAGTGCGGTCCCGACGGGCCAGTTTCGAATCAGCTTCCTCTGGAGACCTCACTGTACTTGAAATTTAGACATGCTGGAGGGTAGTTGCTCTGCAGAATTAATGCTCAGGGTGCAGCATCGAGATACTTAAATTGTGATGCCAAGTTATAGTTCCGGCCCACCATGTTTTATTTGGAAGCTCAAGGCAGATAGAACAGATCCAGGGTGCTCTTAGAACAGAATTCCTGAGTTCCAGTCCTTAAGGTCCACAACCCAGCCTGGTTTTCAAAATTTCCACAATGAATATGTATGAGATCTGTTTGCAGTCACTGCTTCCATTGTAGTCAAATAGATCTCATACATTTTCATTGTAGAAATCATGAAAGCCAGGCTGGGTTGTGGACCTCCAGGACTGGATTTGAGGACACAAAGAACTGGATGAAGGGCATGCACTAGATGTAATCTACTTGGATTTAAGCAAAGCCCTTGATACTGTCCCTCATAGAAAACTAAGCGAAAGGGCTAAACTTAGGACCCAAAGTGGTTACCTGGATAGGAAACTGGTTGTCCAACAGGTGACAGAGGGTGGTGGTAAATGGAATCCGCTCCGAGGATGATTCTGTTTAATATATTTGTGAGCGATATTGCTGAAGGGTTAGAAGGAAAGGTTTGCTTTTTTGTGGATGACTCAAAGATGGCCAATAGAGTGGATACCCTGGAAGGAGTAGAAACCATGAGAAGGGATCTCCAAGTGTTAGAAGAATGGTCACGGGTCTGGCAGTTAAAATGTTGAGGACAGTTGTGGATTTGTTGCTGATTAGCATGACTTGATGGTATTGCAGAGCCCTAGTCTTAGCCAAAGACAGCCGCCATGTGTTGAAGGAGGCGCAGATATAACTGATGAACAACACTGATTCCAGCATAACAGTGATAAACAAGTGTGCAACAATTTCAGACTGTGCATTTACATCAAAAGTTACAGCAGAACGGCTGTTTGGAGTGTTTCGGACCGGAACATTGGTCAACTATGAAAACAGACTGGAGATCAATTGAAGCTAAGTAATGAATAATGGTTGGAATTGTTTGCTAAATCTAGTGAGAAGCTATAACAGAGCGTGGACTGTGGACATTAAGGGGTTTTGCAAAACTTGGGGGGTGTTTATAGTGTATGTGCATATGTTTATATGTATGAGTGAATATTAAAAGGTTTGTACATTCATAATCGGGGTACACGTATTGTGTAGAGTTAAAATGTAATGCCAAGAAGTGCAGAGTGATGCACTTGGGGTGCAGAAACCCAAAAGAGATATACTAGATAGGAGGGGAGAGACTCGACTCAGGGAAGGGACCTTGGGGTGATCGTGTCCGAGGATCTGAAGGTGAAGAAACAATGCAACAAGGTGGTGGCCATGGCCAGAAGTTTGCTAGGCTGTATAGAGAGAGGGTGACCCAGGGGCGTAGCCAGACACCCAATTTTGGGTGGGCCTGGGCCCAAGATGGGTGGGCAGAAGAACCTCGCCCCGTCCCACAGGTGATTTGGTCTCTCCTTTCGCCTGCATGCCATATGGTCTCTCAAACATCTCCCCTCTCCCGTATACCTTTTAAATAGCAGATTTTCATCAGCAGCGAGCAGCAACTAATACACACTGCTCATGTTGGCCCCACATCCTTCTCTCTGATGCAGCTTCCTGTTTCCGCCTAGGCAGAAATACATCAGAGGGAAGGCTGTGGGGCCGGTGTGAGCAGTATGTATGTCATTGCTCACTGCAGGCGAAGATCTGCTACTTACAAGGTATGCAGGAGGGACACTTGTTGGGAGTTTTCAGCTGGTGGGGCTTGGGGATCCCTGCCAGCCACATCATAGGTATGCTGCTACTGGGTGGGCCTGAACCCAAAGTGGGTGGGCCTGGGCCCACCCAAGCCCACCCTTGGCTACGCCACTGGTGTGATCAGCAGAAGAAAGGAGGTGTTGATGCGCCTGTACAGGTCGTTGGTGAGGCCCCACCTGGAGTATTGTGTTCAGTTTTGGAGGCCGTATCTTGCTAAGGATGTAAAAAGACTTGAAGAGGTGCAAAGAAAATTCAGAAAAATGGTGTGGGATTTTCGTTGCAAGACATACAAGGAGAGACTTACTGACCTGAACATGTGTACCCTGGAGGAAAGGAGAATGAGGGGTGATATGATACAGACATTCAAATATTTGAAAGGTATTAATTCACAAAAAAATGCTTTTTCCGGAGACAGGAAGGCTGTAGAACTAGAGGACATGAATTGAGGTTGAAGGGGGGGGGGGGGGGGGGGGAGCAGATTCAGAAATAATGTCAGGAAGTATTTTTTCACGGAGAGGGTGGTAGATACTTGGAATGCTCTCCTGCAGGGGGTGGTGGAGATGAAAACGGTAACAGAATTCAAAAATGCATGGGATAAACACAAAGGAATCCTGTTTAGAAGGACTGGATCCACAGAAGCTTAGTGGAGATTGGGTGGCAACACTGGTAATTGGGAAACAAAGACAGTGCTGGTCAGACTTCTATGTCCTGTGCCCTGAAAATGGCAAGGACAAATCAATGACAGGTATACATATAAAGTATCACATACAATGAGTTTATCTTCTTGGGCAGACTGGATGGACCATACAGGTCTTTATCTGCTGTCATCTACTATATTACTGTGTTACTTGGTTACCACTGCTAACTTTTACATGGTAGACTGAATGCATAACAGCTCTTCCCTAGGAATGGAGTTCCCATTCAGACATTGGGTTGGACTGAAATGCACTGCTGTCTTGTGATACATTTGGGTGGCTGTGCAATGACTTGTTTCAGTGGTGACATTTCAGCTTTAAACATGTGAGACTCAGCAGATGTATCATACGAACATTCATTGATCAGGAGTTCTCAACTCTGTCCTCTGGACACGCCCAACTAGTCAGGGTTTCAGTTTATCCATAATAACGTGAGTAACATAGTAGATGACGGCAGAAAAAGACCTGCACGGTCCATCCAGTCTGCCCAACAAGATAAACTCATATGTGCTACTTTTTGTGTATACCTGACCTTGATTTGTATCTGTCCTCTTCAGGGCACAGACCGTGTAAGTCTGCCCAGCACTATCCCTGCCTCCCAACCACCGGCTCTGGCACAGACCGTATAAGTCTGCCCAGCATTATCCCCGCCTCCCAACCAGCCCCCCCCCCCTCCCACCACCGGCTCTGCCACCCAATCTCGGCTAAGTTTCTGAGGATCCATTCCCTCGGAACAGGATTCCTTTATGTTTATCCCACGCATGTTTGAATTCCGTTACCATTTTCCTCTCCACCACCTCCCGTGGGAGAGCATTCCAAGCATCCACCACTCTCTCCGTGGAAAAAATACTTCCTGACATTTTTCTTGAGTCTGCCCCCCTTCAATCTCATATCATGCCCTCTAGTTCTACCGCCTTCTCATCTCCGGAAAAGGTTCGTTTGCGGATTCATACCTTTCAGATATTTGAACGTCTGTATAGTATGCATGAAACAGATTAGCATACAATGGAGGCAATGCATGAAAATTTATCTCGTGCATACTCATTGTGGGTATCCTGATAACCTGACTGGCTTTAGACAGAGAATTTAGGGATACATTAAGCAATACTAATGGAAAGAGGAACTAGATAGAACTGATTTATAACAGAAAAATAGTCAAAGTAAATCATGCAGGAACTACAGTATTGCAAGTATAAAATGTAGCCATAGAGTTTAACATAGTAACATTGAAGATAATGGCAGATAAAGACCAACTGGCTCCATTACGCTAGTTCATACTGCCAAGGATATATTCCAGCTGCCAGTCATAGAGGCATGGCTGCTTGTCTACTATCATTCTTTATCCAAGCTCATTTTTGCTATCTTCCTCAATCATTCTTTACCAGCTGGAAAGCTGAGCACACAAGTTTCGATACTTGGAGAATATCTTTGTGTAGGTTGTCTAGGTCCGTGCGTGCACAAAATTCTAGTGTTTTAGTAGAGGCTCAGTGAATGGGCAGCCTTTTGTAAAATACATATTGTACTGTGAAAGAAACCCATTTATTTGGCACTATGCACAACCGAAACATCCATTTTACCCCCCCCCCCCGCCCCCCCAAAAAAGCAGCCTCACCAGGGGATTTGCTTGAGTATGTAGCACTACCTGTATGAATAAGCTGATCTTATAATTTATACATATTGGGCTAGAGTCTATATATGGTGCAAAAAAGGGCTATTCTATAAGCCAGGCTTAAAGTTAGGTGTGGTTTATAGAATAGCGCTTCCGCCAGGGAATCATGCCTAACTTTAGGTACAGCCATAAGCACCTATTGAAACATGGTGCAAATGTATGCGCTTACATTAGATGTGTATCCCTGTTATTCTATAACAATGTGTGTTAATTTTAGGAGCACCCACATTACACCCATGACCCTTCCATTTCCACTCCCCCTTTTTCAGATCACACATAAATTTTAGGCGTGGATCCTATGCCTAAATTTACATGTATGAATACCAATTAAATCTAATTAGTGCCAATAATTGCTTGTTAAAAAGCCAATTATTGCTGCTAATTACCTGGTCATTCAATTAAATTGCAAGCGCACCCAAATATGTGTGCACAATATTTGTCAACTTTTATAGAATTAGGGGATAAGTGGCACCACTTACACATACAAGTGATAGATTTTGGAAGTCTGCTCATTTTGCAAACCTTCACATGTGACTATCACAAAATAGACACAAAGGCCACAGTCATCATTTAATTCTAATCTGAAGTGGAAATAAACAATGGGGTTTAAGAAGGATATCACCCTTAATCCCTCTATACAAGGCTGGTCTAAATGTGCATGCAAATTGTCCAACATACACATGTAATCCCCTTGTGAACTAGAGAATACATGCAAAGATTTAATCCCACCTAAACCTGACCCACATCATACCAAACCCACAACCCCTTGCAATTTAAATATAGTGCAGCTATACATGTGTCAATACCGGCTTTCTAAGAACATAAGCATTGCCATACTGGGACAGACCAAGAGGGGCATAACCGAATGGGGCGTCCAAGTTTCCTGGGGCTGTCCTCACAGGACGGCTCCGTGAAGGGGTGGGGAGACCCGCATTATCGAAACAAGATGGGCGTCCATCTTTCATTTCGATAATACGGTCGGGGATGCCCAACTCTCAACATTTAGGTTGACCTTAGAGATGGTCGACCTAAATGTTGAGATGGCCAACCTTAGAGATGGTCGTCCCCGGTTTTTGGCCATAATGGAAACTGAGGACGCCCATCTCATAAACGACCAAATCCAAGCCCTTTGGTCGTGGGAGGAGCCAGAATTCATAGTGCACTGGGCCCCCTGACATGCCAGGACATCAACAGGGCACCCTAGGGGGCACTGCAGTGGACGTCACATATTGCTCCCAGGTGCATAGCTTCCTTACTTTGGGTGCTGAGCCCCCTAAACCCACTCCCCACAACTGTACACCACTACCATAGCCCTAAGGGGTGAAGGGGGGCACCTACATGTGGGTATAGTGGGTTTCGGGTGGGTTTTGGAGGGCTCACATTTACCACCACAAGTGTAACAGGTAGGGGGGATGGGCCTGGGTCTGCCTCCCTGAAGTGCACTGCACCCACTAAAACTACTCCAGGGACCTGCATACTGCTGTCAGGGAGCTGGGTATGACATTTGAGGCTGGCAAAAAAAAAAAAAAATAGTTTTTTTTTAGGGTGGGAGAGGGTTGGTGACCACTGGGGGAGTAAGGGGAGGCCATCTCTGATTCCTTCCGGTGGTCATCTGGTCAGTTTGAGCACTTTTTCATGGCTTGGTTGCAAGAAAAAATGGACTAAGTAAAGTCAGCCAAGTGCTCGTCAGATGGGCGCCCTTCTCATTCGAAAAATAAGCCTGCAAAGGTCCATCAAGCCCAGTATCCTGTTTCCAACAGAGCCAATCCAGGTCACAAGTACCTGGCAAGATCCCAAAACAGTAAAACAGGTTTTATGCTACTTATCCCAGAAATAAGCAGTGAATTTTCCCAAGTCCATTTTAATAATGGCTTATGGATTTTTCTTTTAGGAAATTATCCAAACCTTCTTTAAACCCTGCTAAGCTAATTGCTTTTACCACATTCTCTGGCAATGAATTCCAAAGTTTAACTACATGTTGAATAAATACATATTTTCTCCAGTTTGTTTTAAATTTACTACTTAGCTTCATTGCATGCCCCTTTGACCTAGTATTTTTGGAAAGAGTAAACAAGCAATTCGCGACTACCCGTTTGACTCCACTCAGTACTTTATAGACCTCTATCATATCTCCCCTCAGCCATCTCTTCTCCAAGCTGAAAAGCCCTAGCCACTTTTGCCTTTCCTCATAGGGAAGTCATCCCATCATCTTTATCATTTTCATCACCATTCTCTGTATCTTTTCTAATTCTGCTATAGGATTTTGGAGGTGCGATGACGAGAATTGCGCACAGTATTCGAAGTGCAGTCGCACCATGGAGAAATGCAAAGGTATTTTAACATTCTTATTTTTTTTCCATTCCTTTAATTTCTAACATTCTATTTGCTTTCTTCACCGCTGCTGCACACTGAGCAGAGAGTTTCAACATATTATTAACAATAATATCTAGATCCTTTTCCTGTGTGGTGACTCTTAATTTGAAACCTTGCATTATGTAGCTACTAGGAAAAAATGCCCGTTTCTGAGTGCAATGAAACGGGCGCTAGCAAGGGGCCCCCTCCCTCCGTCCCTCGGAGCTACTTGCGTTACTTGTTCGGGGTTCGCGTTCGCCTCGCGTTTCGGCCCTCGAGTGTTATAGCTCCGCCCTCGACGTCATGACGTTTTGACGCGAGGGCGGTGCAGACACTCCAGGGCACACCGGATATCTTGGGCGCCTCAACTTCCGTGGAGGCTTCAAAACGTTGGGGTTGCCTTTTATATAGAGAGATAATTTGGGTTTCTCTTTCCCACATGCATCACTTGCCCTTGGGATGTCCAGTATCCCAGTCTCATAAGGTTCTCTTGCAATTTTTCACAGTTCTCTTGTGATTTATCAACTTTGAATAACTTGAACTGTGGCTAGGAAAGCAAATAGAATTTTGGGTATCATTAGGAAAGGGATTGAAAACAAAAATAAGGATATTATTCTGCCGTTGTATCGCTCCATGGTGCGACCACACCTCGAGTATTGTGTTCAATTCTGGTCGCCGCACCTCAAAAAAGACAATGGAATTGGAAAAGGTGCAGAGAAGGGCGGCAAAGATGATACAGGGGATGGGACGGCTTCCCTATCAGGTTAGGCTGAAGAGGCTGGGGCTCTTCAGCTTGGTGAAAAGGTGGCTGAAGGGAGATATGATAGAAATCTATAAGATAATGAGTGGAATGGAACGGGTCGATGTGGAGCGTCTGTTTACGTTTTCCAAAAATACTAGGACAAGAGGGCATGTGATGAAGCTGCAGTGTGGTAAATTTAAAACGAATCGGAGGAAATTTTTCTTCACTCAACGCGTAGTTAAACTCTGGAATTCGCTGCCGGAAAAGGTGGTTAAGGTGGTTAACTTGGTGGACTTCAAAAAAGGGTTGGACGGCTTCCTGGAGGAAAAAGCCATAGAATGTTATTGAATGGACGAGAGAATAATACAGTATTTCTAGGATGGGCGGGACAAATTGCTTGTTCTTTTGGCCGCTGTCGGTGACAGGGTGCTAGGCTTGATAGACCCTTGGTCTGTCCCAGCATGGCGATGCTTATTGTGTTATCAGCAAATTTAATTACCTCCCTAGTTATTCCCATCTCTAGATCGTTTATAAATATGTTAAAAAACAGTGGTCCCAGCACACACCATTGGGGAAGCCAACTATCTACCCTTCTCCATTGAGAATACTGACCATTTAACCCTATGCTGTTTTCTATCTTTAAACCAGTTCTTAATCCACAATAGGACATTATTTCCCATCCCATGACTTTCTAATTTCCTCAGGAGCCATTTATGAGGTACTTTGTCAAATGCCTTTTGAAACTCCAGATACATAATATTGACTGGCTCATCTTTATCCACATGTTTATTCACCCCTTCAAAGAAATGTAGTACATTGGTGAGGTAAGATTTCCCTTGACTAAATCCATGTTGACTTTGTTTCATGAATCCATGCCTTTGTAAATGCTCTGTAATTTTGTTCTTTATAATAGTCTCTACCATTTTGCCTGACACTGACGTCAGGCTCACCAGTCTATAATTTCCCGGATCACCCAGTTCTATCAGTACATAATATACTTGTGTAAACGCCATTTTCCGCAGTGTTAAGGGTGTCTTGTAATTTTGTCAAGACACTTGAAGTGACTGTTTCACTCTAACACAGTTTAGGATGACCAAACATTTTTATTCCTCAAGGCATCTTTATGTGCCAAATTCTCAGATGTGCAAAAATTCATGCACTAGGACAGTGCTAGATATCCCCATATGTTTTTTTTACAGCAGGATAAAAAGTGTTCCAGTCTTTTTGCCATTTGCATGGTTCAAGAACTCTTCAGAACTGAGGCTTAGGAGTAGAACCACTCCCAAAGCTGAAGGAAACACATCCATCTAGCTGAAGGATGGCCTGCTGAAGTATTTCTGAAATGCATGGAGTGTTAATATAGCTTATAATATTTTGTGTTGCACATTGGAAGTTAATGAGAAAACCTTACAGAGGTGTCCTGGGAATGCCTTGCAAGACCCCTTTTTGGGGTTTTGGGTAATGAATATCTGAAGCTCCTATGCCAGGGCTTTCTAAAGTTAACCCGGTAATTTCACAGCCAGCCAGGGATCCAGGATATCCACCATGAATATGCATGAGATAACGTTACATTCTCCAGAGATTTAGTATGGTGGCGTAGCCACAGGTGGGCCTGGATGGGCTGGGGCCCACCCACTTGGGGCTCAGGCCCACCCTACAGTAGCACATGTTTAGCGGTAGCTGGTGAGGATCCCAAGCTCTGCCAGCTAAAGACTTCCCCCTGATGGTAACGAAAACTCTACTCTCCATGATACCAGCACCTACACATGCTCAGTTTTCAGCTCATGCCTGCTGCAGACTGCCAAGATGGAAAGAAGCGTTTTCCCGCCAGCTGAGATTTTTTTGGGGTGCTGGTTGGGGGAGGGAGAACACTTGGTGCCCACCCACTTCTTGCCTAGGCCCACCCAAAATCTGTTGTCTGGCTACGCCCCTGATTTAGTACACATAAATTTATCTTCTACATATTCAAGGCGGGTATCCTGAAATGCAGACTAGCTGTGTGGGGTTATCAGGGCAGGTTTGGGATGTCCTGTCATACACTCTGATCCCATCTACTAGTTTTTGAGATTAATAAGGATGAAACTGTGCCCTCTCAAAATTCAAAGGACACCATTATTGTAATAGCAACACTGACCAGCACAGCATGAAAAACAGACCTGTTTCTAAACCTCAAACTCATTTTCAGTTTCCATAAGAAAAAAATGATTCTTGTTATCATGGTCTGGTATGAAATGCCCAGTCGTAGAGGGATGGAATAGAATCCTTTGTACCAGTAAAGTCCCAGGTGCATCATGCGCTGGGCAGGACTCGAGCTTACAATTTGGGATTAAAGTAAATCCTAGTATTTTTCTGCATGCCTGCCTGCTCCCTGTCTCCCAGAGACTGCCGGGTAACTGCCTATTATCCCATGGTTCCACTCCAATGCCCTCCCCAATAAAACTTTTCATATCCTTATAAACGAAGTAGATTGCCGTGTTATAAACATTTACACTGGGCTAACAGATCATCTCCGCACATCAGAATTGGCTAAATTCCCTTTTCCAGATGAATATATCGAAGGAGATTAGAGATATGATAGCTTTTCAGATTGCTGAACCCAGAGAAATTAGTTTAGTGAGCATTTACAGAGGCTAAATTGGAACCATTAAATAGTGGATTAAATTGATGGTAGTTTCATTGTCTGTCCTTCGGTACTGTTGTAAAATCAATTAGCCGTCACTATTCCATTCTCCATATAGTGAGATTGTCAGCCTGGCTTGGAGCTGCAGAACCTCACAGCAGTGGCAGGCAGTGTGAAAATACACCTATTAGGTGATGTGGCATGAAATAACATCAGAGAGCAGAATGTCCCAGTGCGATTTATCCCTGCCTTATCTCTCCTTTAACAGAAGGGGGACAGACAATGGTCTGGGGCAGCACTCTCAGCCTTAGAATTTGTGCACTGGTGTGCTTTGGGGGCTAACAGATTTTCCATGTTCCCCCAATGGCCATGAGTTTCTGTAGCTTAAGTCCTTGGACTGACAATTGCAAGCACCCCCGTATCCAGAGCAGGAAGCAAAACGAGCCACCGATTTAAAGTAACAGCTGGATTTTGTGGATTTCGATCTCATTTTTTTTTTCATTGAAACCACTCTAATTTGCCACTCCTTTAGAGCAGGGGGGTCTCACATTCTGGACCTCAAGGGCTGCACACCTGTCAGATTTTCATGATACCCTAATGCAGTGGTTCCCAAACCTTATCCTGGAGGCACCCCACAGCCAGTCAGGTTTTCAGTATATCCACAATGAATATTCATGAGATAGATTTGTATGCAGTAGAAAGAATGCATGCAGATCTCTCTCATGAATATTCATTGTGGGTATCCTGAAAACCTGACTGGCTGGGGTGCCTCCAGGACCAGGTTTGGGAACCAATGCCCTAATGAATAAGTATAAGAGATTTGCATGCCCATTGCTCCATTATATCCACATTTCTTTCTTGCATATTCAGCAGTGATATCCTGAAAATCCAATTGGTTTGTGACCTTTGAGGACTGGAGTCTGACCCCCAAGCCATAGACTGCATCCCTGGTTTCCTTTACGGATATTAGTACTGATTTAGACTTTGTATTTTGCTTATGTTTTATAAATACTACCCCATCTTCTGGGTAAGGGGAATAGCTTACTATTCTAATGATAGAACTTTAAGTTCAGAAATGATTTAAAATTGCCTGAGGGGTCCTTTTACTAAGGTGCGCTGAAAAATGGCCCGCGGTAGTGTAGGCGCATGTTTTGGACACACGCAGATCCATTTTTCAGTGCGCCTGCAAAAAAATGCCTTTTTAAACATTTTTGACGAAAATGGATGTGCGGCTAAATAAAAATTGGCACACGTCCATTTTGGGTCTGAGACCTTACCGCCAGTCGTTGACCTAGTGGTAAGGTCTCCCGTGTTAACTGGGTGGAAATGACCTACGGGCATCAAATGCCACTTGGCGCACGTAGCGGACGTGCGCCAGAAAACAAAATTCTTTTTTTTTTTGGATGCGCGTATTGGATGTGCGCCAAAAATGAAATTACCACAACAGCCACGTGGTAGCTCCAAATTGGCGTGCATTGGGCGCACGTAAATGCTTACGATGCTTAGTAAAAGGGCCCGAGTGTGGCTGTTACAGTATACCCTGTATGAGTTCAGTGATGTGCCTACTTACTTTACTGTTTTAAGAACAGGTTACTGCATGGTAACAATGGAAGCTCAAGTTCAGCGGCCCTGATGCTCAAAACTCCAATGCTGTTCTGAACAGCACTGTAACAACACCCTAATGTTCAATGCTAATTAGATGCAAATATGGGTACGTTCATATTGTTGTGCATTAGGGAGTTTGGCAGGAGGACTGTGCTTGGTGCATGGGCAGAAGAGTTTTGCATTAAGCTCGGTTCCTTTGCGCATGCGGCTGGTAAAACCTGAATGTGAAGCAAACATTATTATTTGTTTTCTGCAGGCTAAATATTGCAGCTTAGGTGAGTGGAGGAGTGTCCTAGTGGTTAGAGCACTGGTCTTGCAATCCAGAGGTGGCTGGTTCAAATCCCACTGCTGCTCCTTGTGATTGTGGACAAGTCACTTAACCCTCCATTGCCTCAGGTACAAACTTAGATTGTGAGCCCTCCTGGGACAGAGAAATATCCAGAGTACCTGAATGTAATTCACTTTGAGCTACTACTGAAAAAGGTGTGAGCAAAACCTAAATAAATAAAGATTCTAGAATTCTAAAGAATAACAATATTCCATTCAGAATTTCAAAGTGTAGCAACATTCCATGTAGAACCCCAATGAGTAACAAGATTCTTTGGGGTGGAGGAGTGGCCTAGTGGTTAGAGCACCAGTCTTGCAATCCAGAGGTGGCCAGTTCAAATCCTGCTGCTGCTCCTTGTGATCTTGGGCAAGTCACTTAACCCTCCATTGCCTCAGGTACAAACTTAGATTGTGAGCCCTCCTGGGACAGGGAAATAGTGTACCTGAATGTAACTCACCTTGAGCTACTACTGAAAAAGGTGTGAGCAAAATCTAAATAAATAAATATTTAGATGCAGGAAACAGACACCATGTGCATTTAAAATTTTATTTTTGTTAGTATGGACGCTTTAAATTTAGATGCAGGAAAGAGACGTCAATGTGTGGGGTCTGCTGTTTCTCACAACCAGCGCTTAAAGGGCTTGCAAGTGGCTTCCTTCTGCTTCCAAAAGCATGCAAAACTGGCAGATTTTGCAGAAAGAATCAGGAGAGAAGCATGAGGATCATGGGAAATCCTCTCTTTCAACACCCTAACGGCTGCTCTGACCTGGTATTATTTTGTTACAGCGGTAAAGCAGTTTTGTTCAGGGTGCTCACTCCTGTGTTATTGTCATCAGACAACAGAACAATCAGTGCTTAATTATCAAGTTACCTTTAGTAAAGAAGAAAACCCACATTGTCCCCTGCATTCAGTTTTCCACTGTTTGTGAAGTAAGCACTTGAACAAGTGAATTTAAACAGAGATATCATCAGATATAATCAGAATAGTGCTGAACAAATCTCACTTACAAAACCAGAAAACTACACTTTTGTTGAATGACTTTTAGCACAGGGGTGGTTCTCAATAGAAAAAAAAAATTCTGTGAAAGAGGAATTGAAAAGTCAGGAATGACTCACGTCTTCCACCTAACCTGGAGTCAGAGACTGTATCTAGGAACTGAATAGAAGCCACCGAATTCTACAATCATAGTGCCTAAACGTAAGTGTCGTTTGTGCACTAAGGGGTCCTTTTACTAAGCTGCGTTAAAAAGTGGCCTGCGGTAGTGTGAGCACGTCATTGGCGATGAGGCTCCTGCCAACGGAGAGATTACTACAGGATCCTCATCGCCACTGAGCGGTTTTTCACCTTAAAAGATACGCTCGTTTTTTGAGATACGTATCACGCTTACGCTGCTTTGACTGATCGTTTTCAGCAATTTTATAAGATTCAACTTACATCTAAAACCCCTGAGGCAGGCGTTGTTCAACGCCGAAGCACGGCCCGTGTCGGGTCATCTGTGAATAAAGGACTCCCGTTGTCTCAGTCTTGAAGGCCCAGTGTTGCTTTTTTGTTTGTATATTTCTTGTGTATGCTGTATTACCCTCTCTATTTGTCTTGTAATGATAATAATCATAATAATGCATCCTGAAACCAGGTCAAGTCTGCGAATGGGGGTGCTAGTTCCAGCCTCTCCGTATTACGTTCAGTAATCAATTTTGCCCAGCATTATAATAAAGACACTTTTTAAAGTGTTGCCAGGGTTTTAAAAAAATTATTTGATGTTATTAATTTTTTCCAGTCTTTTCCTATTTTTGCTGTATTGTTTTTCAGGTTAGTACTTGTCATCCTTTGAATTTTTTTTTTTTTATAATAACCTTTATAAGCAAACAGGTTAAACTAAAGTTCTGTCATTCAGTCTTCCAACGCTTTTTCCTCTTTGAGGTTTCTCATTAGTAAAGGGTTTTGATTACTGAGAAAATTAGCTGCGGGGGTATTAAATTCTAAAACCGGGAAAACATTTAATGAAACGGCTGAACATTTATTACTGGCAAATGGCTTAAGCATGCTTTGCACTGTACGAATCATTATGTTTTGAAAGCGTAAATGACTTTGGGTCTGTAGGTCTGTTTTCAGAGCTCTGTGTCTGTCTTTTTAGTTTGTGCTGAAATGGAAATAGAAAAGTCTTGGTACGTCTTGGATGAGTAGACAGTGTCCATTTGTTCTCATCTGCCAAAAAGCCCAATTAGCAGAACCTTACTGCATTTCTACGCTCCCATCCCACCTTTCAAAGAAAAATATTCCCAAATGCTTTGTTTTATTGGTGCAAGAGAAAAAGTACAAAATATAATTAACAGTCTCTTTACGGATAATGTGGGACTGAAGAATAAATAAATAAATAAATAAATAAATAAATAAATAATATATTTTTGTTAGCAAAAAGAATGGTAAAATTAAAAAAAAATAATAATCCACAAGCTATCGTGTCTTTGAATTCCTAAGGGGCCCCTTTACTAAGTTGCGGTAAAAAAAAATGGCCTGCGCTAGATTGGACACGTGAAATTAGCAAACGCTGGGCCATTTTTTTTTTAACCACAGCGAATCAAAAGACCTTTTTTAAAGGGACGACAAATGGCCATGCGCTAATATTAAAAGTAGCACGTGGCTGCTTACTGCCGGAGCCCTTATCGCCACCTATTTACTTGGTGGTAAAGGCTCACATGCTACTCGTGCGGCAATGTGGCCGCGCTGCCGATTACTGCCGGGAACGCTCCTTGCGGTAGTAAATAGAAAATTATTCTCTACCACGGGGAACAGCACATGCTAACTTTGGAATTACCTCCAGGTGCCCACGTTACTCCGGCAGGAGCGGCAATTTAGCGCACACTACCTCGCGTTAGCCCTACCACGGCTTAGTAAAAGGGTCCCTAAATATACTAAGGACTGAAGGGGCAAAGGGGGTAACCATAGCTCAGAGCTTCTTTCTGTGTGTTTCCTCCGCCCTCTTGTTTTTCCTCCTGTGGAGCATGAGCCTCAGCTGTGATACTACAAAAAAGTATACTAATGACACCTAGAGGGAGCTTATGTGGCACCTATTCTATAAAGGAAAGTAGATGCCTACTTTCCTTTGTTGAATACTGGCATAACAGGTAAAAAAATGTACCTATAATTTAGATATGAGCACTTACTCCAGCCATAGAGCTAATGTAAAAAACCGGCCTGAGAGCTTGTCTCGATGGGCCCCCCTTAAACGAGGGCTGGGCCCGTTCGAGAAAGCTCGGGAAGAGGACGCAGGCGGGGGGGGGGGGGGGGGGGGGGGGGGGGGGGTGTGTGTGTGTGTGACCCGAGTGAGTGAGCAGGGGAGCGTGGTTGGGTAGTTCAGAGGATGAGGGCGTGCCCTGCTGCCTCAACGGGTTGTCCATTGGAGGAGCGGCAGCTAGAGGGCGGGGTTAAGGGGAAAATTGAAATAAAGAGTTCCTCCGAGGCCGATTTCTAGTACCAAGGATCATTTAAGACTCCTGAGGCAGGCCTGTGGCTGAAACACAGTACTGTGTCGAGTCTGTGAATAAGGTGGTACTTCAAACATCAGTATCCTGTTTCCCTGGAGTCATTGGTCCACTTCCCACTTCTCTTTATTTACCCTTTATTGAATAGCACATAGCGCCAGGATCTACACTCAACTTTGGGCATGAGGAGTTAACCCAACTGAAACCAGGTATAAATGCTGGCACACAAGTTGGTGGTGGATCCCTGAATTCTAGAAAACTGGGCTCATTTTAAGGGAAAGTCCCTGACCTACCCATGCCCCTCCCATAGCCACGTCCCTTTTTCAGCTCTGCATGGAAAAGGGGCCTTTTTACTATGCCATGGTAAGAAGTGGCCTGCAGTAGTGTATTGGACGCGTGCCGGGCCAATTTTTACCACATCTACAAAAGAGGGCTTTTTTTAATGGGATGGGAAAAGGGCCTGTGGTAAAAATGAAACCAGCGTGCGCCCAAAACTGGCCTGAGCCCTTAATGCCACCCATTGATCTAGCATTAAAGGCTCACACGCTACATACATGGGGACCGGTTGGCAAACGCCAAGTGCCGATTACCACCAGAGCTGGCACACGTTGGAGGAAATAAATAAATAATTTATCCATGCATTATAGGTACGTGCCAAACCTAAAATTACTACCAGGAGGGCACGGTGGCCTATGGTAGTCTCATTTGGGTGTGCGATGCCCAAGCGTAGAGCCTACCACAGCTTAGTAAAAGGGCCCCTTAAGAACTATTCTATAATTGGGTACATAAGTGTTTTTTTGTGTGGATCTGCTGTTTCTGCCCTGTTTCGATGCCTTGCATCCATTACAATGCTTTTTCCACTCCAAAAGTTCAGCACAGAAGTAGTTCCTAGCGTTTGGCACGCAATTATGGAATGCATTACCAAAAGCCTTGAAAACGACGTACAACTACTTAAACTTCCGGGAATCACTAAAGACTAACCTGTTCCAAAACGCATAACCTACCGACCCAACTTAAATGCCTGAACTCTGCTACACAACAAAACTCAAGTACGTCATGGACATTACTCAACTCTTCCGTTGTTCGACTCCCTAATGTGACAGTGCTACATGAACTCTATCCTATCACAACATTACCTTGTATTTGTTCACATGAGACTTCAAAGCCTCTCCGGTACTATGTAAGCCACATTGAGCCTGCAAATAGGTGGGAAAATGTGGGATACAAATGTAACAAACAAACAAATAAATAAATAAATAAATAACCCTTCATCAATGAGCAAGGGGGAACCAGATTTTATTTGGTTTATTACAAAACCTTTGTGGTATGACATGGGAGGGGGCTTGAGTATTTGAATAATTCTGGAATTTGTAAGAACCAAAGATAAAGGTGTTAAGGTGGTGGTGAAAACAGAAAGTTGGAACAGATATGTAGGGCATTGGCAGGGACAGGGTTAAAAGGTCAGGTAAAACACACAGGGAGGAAGGGACAGACAGACTGGTCTTGGTTAAAATATAGAATTTTATATGCTCATTTACCCAGATTGATAGAGATGCAGGGAAGAAGACAACTGGGCAGACAGAAAAGGTCATTTCACATCTACTATGAGAATATTGGGGTGGAGGAGATTGGTGGGGTGGGGGTGGGGGGTAGAAATTTTTATAAAAGTAGGTTGATCACCCAAAAGGATTCCTGAGTTTGGTTGCAGAAATATAGGAAAATATTTTATTAAATGCTCAACAAATAATTAAAAATATATAGTGAGTGCTAAATTAATTTAACCCACATTAACATATGAATTAAGGTGCATTTAAGTTGATTATAGTGCACTGAAAAAATTCTAACATGCATTAAAATTGTTTATTTATTACTTATTTTATTTAAAACAATTTATAACCCACCAATCTACAGTTTGGGGCAGCGAACAATAAAAACATACATAATAAAATTACAAAACAACAAAAAAACATGAATTAACAATCACATTACAACAAAGGACAAATCAATTACAATAAACCTTGCTTTAACATTGAATCACAGACATCTACCATGCTACATATGCAATGATATTGGTACCAAAATGAACTAATAAAATCCATGTCTGAGAAAAGTGATGTGGTAGCTGTATTAATCCACTTATAAAGGTAATAAATAGAAATAAAACAAAACATAGGAAAGAAAATAAGATGATACCTTTTTTATTGGACTAAAATACTACATTTTTTTTATTAACTTTCAAAGGTAACCTTCAAGGGTTACCTTCAAAAGCTAATCAAAAAATGTCTGAGAGAAAACTTGGTCTTCAGTTGTTTTCTGAACTTTCCTGTATCAGAGGCTAACCGTAAAGTTTGTTAAAATGTTTGAAATGGACCAAAAAAGTAGTCCTCAAATCAGAAGAACAATAAAAAATGAAATTAATGTACATTAATAAATAGGGACAGACTCATTAATGCCCTCATATAGAACAGTTCCTACACCATGGAGCTTAAAATAGGTTTAAAACCTTTTAGGACTTCGCACATAGGAGTCTTTTATAAAAGGCCCTACTTAAACAAGGAAGAGGCAGCAATGCAGAATTTTTAGAGGGTGTATCAGCGTCTCTCATCAGGAGAAATAAGAGACGCTGATACTAGCTTTGTTCATTTCTCCCGATTCGGCTCCGCACTCAGTGATACATGTCTTCTGAGAGAAAATTGGAAAGTCGATCGAACAGACGTTTTAATACAAATATTTGCATCATCTTTGAAAGACGAAAATAAAGATTGCTGGATTAGATGATGTAAATATAGGAAGTGAGCTTTCCTATGGTGAAAAGACTCCTGATGCAGGCCTGATAGGCCGAAACACAGCTGTGTCGAGTCTCATTCACCCACCTCCTTATTTTAATTTTTATATTTTTTATTTCATATTCAATAAACTTGGTCTTATTGTATTTACATTAGAAGCGTCGTCTTCTTGAATTTTTTCAGTCATCTTCGCTGTTTTGTTTGTTTTCTTACGACCAAGCCACAAAAAGGGGCCTGAACTGACCAGATGACTACCGGAGAGAATCAGGGATGACCTCCCCTTACTCCCTCAGTGGTCACTAACCCCCTCCCACCCTCAAAATAAATCTTTCAAAATATTTTGTGCCAGCCTCTATGCCAGCCTCAAATGTCATGCTCAGCTCCATCACAGCAGTATGCAGGTCCTGGAGCAGTTTTAGTGGGTGCAGTGGACTTCAGGCAGGTGGACCCAGGCCCATCCCCCCCCTACCTGTTACACTTGTGGTGGTAAATGTGAGCACTCCAAAACCCACCACAAACTCATTGTACCCACATCTAGGTGCCCCCTTCACCCGTAAGGGCTATGGTAGTGTGTACAGTTGTGGGTAGTGGGTTTTGGGGGGCTCAGCACACAAGGTAAGGGAGCTATGTACCTGGGAGCAATTTGTGAAGTCCACTGCAGTACCCCCTAGGGTGCCCGGTTGGTGTCCTGGCATGTGAGGGGGACCAGTGCACTACGAATGCTGGCTCCTCCCATGACCAAAAGGTTTGCATTTGGTCGTTTCTGAGATAGGCGTCCTTGGTTTCCATTATCGCTGAAAATCAGAAACGACCAAGTCTAGGGACGACCATCTCTAGGGACGACCTAAATTTCAAGATTTGGGCATCCCCGACCGTATTATCGAAGAAAGATGGACGTCCATCTTGTTTCGATAATATGGATTTCCCCGCCCCTCCACCGGGACGTTTTGCCAGGACGTCCTCAGCAAACCTTGGGCGTCCCTTTCAATTATGCCCCTCAAACTTTGGTGGGGAGAAAGGGAAGAGATGCTTGGACTGCAGGGCCCCTAGGAGCTATGAGGCCCAGGGCAACTGCCCTGTTTGCCCCCCCCCCCCCCCCCACAATGCCAGCCCTGTGCTTAGCACATAATCGCAAGGGGGTATTCACAGGGGAGGAGCATTTGCGGATCATAGACATGTCTAATAGTAATGTGGGCAACTTACAGAATACTGTAAGTTATGTGTGTAACTGCTGCATTTAGGTGTGTCCATTTATGCCTGTCACAGACCTGGCATAAGGAGGAGTGCCTAATTTTAGGCATGCCAATGCCAACTTAGGCAAGTATTCTATAATAGCATCTTGGTGCACAGACGCTGCTATAGAATTGATGCTCAGCATGGCATCAGCATGCCTAAATTGCGACATCCAGGTGTTGAATTTCTTCCTTACCCCTAGATTCTGTATAAGTTGCCCAAAGATAGGCATTCAGTTTTGGGCATGGACTGCAGATCTGTGTGCAATGTGATTGGCTAAATTGGTGCCAACAATGAATAATTGGTGTTAACAAGCACTTAATTGGCAGTAATTTGGAGTTTTGCGTGGATCTGCCCTACTCCGTATTCTATAACATGCATGCCTAAATTTCATAGCGTATAACTCTAAAGGGGGCATGAGCATGGGCGGGTCAGGGTGTTCGCATGTTGTTATAGAATACCTGCATTTCCGCGCCTAATTGCTATCAGTCGGGCACAAGCTTTTACACCAGTCTTTGGCAGGCATAAATCTTCATGCCCAAAGTTAAGCACAAACCCCCGAATTTCTATATAGCACGACTTAAGTTGCATGTGCAAATCCAGTCATATTCTGGACTAGCGCACATACATAATTAACAAGCCAATCAGCACCGATAATTGCCATGTAAGAAGCAATTATTGACACTAATTGTCATTAATTAGAATTTATGCACACTACTTGCTAAGCATATTCTGTAAAGTGCTTAAATTCTAAAGGGCACTGCCAAAAGGGGGTGTGGCCACGGGTGTAGAATGGGTGGTTTGTGTGCAGTCAAAATATTTACGCACAGGGTTATAGAATGCACCTGCTCTGCGACTAATTTAGGCACCGGTATTTACGCCAAGGTTTTCTTGGCGTTAATTAATGCATCAAGAGTTAGGTGCTGGCATGGCCACTAAGCATATTCTATAAATCCGCTTAGGTGTATTCTATAAACCACGCCTAAATCTAGGCGTGGTTTATAGATTATCCCTAAGCGGAAACTTTTTTGGCGCTGATTTTTCAGGCACCATAAATAGAATTTAGTCCAAAATGCACGGTAAGTTACTATTCTATAAAGGTTGTTCCGCAAGAACCACCCTTTACAGAATACTAAATTAGCCCAGATCAACTCAGTGCCTAACTTTGGCATCATTTATTGAATCTACCCCTTAGTGAATAAGATCATTTACATATTACTGAATGTCCATTAAGAGATTAGTTTTATAACTGTGTGTTTAGGTTAATATAGCAGGAAGGCGCCTATTTTTATCTATTTTATACAAACACATAAGCATCTATGTATCCTTACAAAATACTAGCACAAATCCTGCAGAAATCATGCTAAAAGATAGACCAGCTTGGACTTTTGAGTACAACTTAATTTTATAAAAGATAAAAGTTTATACAATTGCCTTCCACGTGTGAAAAGCTGCAAAACCAGCTTAGAAATAGCTGAAACAGTAAATTCTAGGCCTACCAATATGAAATGTTTATAAGGTGTAATAGAAAAATGTATCATCCTAACGGATGTTTTGGTTTCCTAATAAAGAGTCCTTAGGGATCCCGAATGTTAATTTCTATAGTAAGTGCATTGTTAAGGCGCTATACACATTTAATTTCAGGATGTTCAGTTTTAGAGCCCGGTGGCAAGCTATAATCTACAGTTCCTAACATGAGGAGTCACCAAGTCACTTCCTGGCCCAAGAATGACTAAGAAATAATAAACCTCCATTTGAAAACTTTATAACTTTAGACAATAGCCAGAGATAGACAAGGCAAAATACATGTATTATTGATACAGATCAATTGGCCATAAAAACACCCATAATGAAGATAAGGAGAAAGGTCCCTGAAACTTACATTTTCTCCTGACAGTTCTTTAAATGAAGGATATATCTGATTTGAAATCTCGGGCTGACTCTCCTAAGTTCTATTTTTTTTTCTTCTAAATAAATCCATCTACCCAACTGAAAGTATATTTGTAAAAACAATTGGAAATAATTTATCTTCAATCTCCAGAAAGAACCTTTCATTGTTATTCCTGGAGTGACCAAGATGTATGAACAATTAATCCTCGGTTTGCAGACTGAACCAATAAAGCAGCTGTCGGCTGCCTGGTCCTGCTGAGGTACAGCCCTAATATCCCAAGAGAGCATAATTATTCTTATCTGATTTGGCTCAGGAATGGAATCAGAAGGAAGCCACTGTCCAATTCCATAAATTCAGCTCTCTTCTGCAGGTTAAGCAGGGCCAAACCGGCTAACATTTCTGTTAGGACAGATTCAAGTCAAGGACTAATATACCATGAAGACTGACCAAATGCAAACCATAACCTCAAGGAAAAAAAAATCAAGGTGAAAGCTGTGAAACCGCAGAGGCTGACATGGGTTTGGTTCTTCAATTGCCATAACAAGAGGTCAAATCCTCGAGTCACCATACGAAATGCAAACCTTTTGAACTGAAGGGAATTAGGCAAATATTTTTCTTTGAGGGGAGTCTTTGGACATGTCCATTCTGTATGTTAGCTATCTCACTAGTGTAAGGTTTTCTGCAAAGAACAGTGCTGGGGATGAGATGTGAAAGCAGTAAAAGACAATAGGACCTTGTTTCAGAAATGTTTGCCCACTTTGCCCATTAGCAGAGCCTGAAAAATTCTGCATCATAGCTTGGAAGTTCCGGAACCTAATTGTCCATTGACTGGAAGGTCCGGAACCTAATTGTTCATTGACTAGAAGTTCCCAAATGCTGTTCTAGAATCTTGGTGGGCAGCAAGGTTGCTCCAGAAATGGAGAGAGGGAGCTCATTTTTTGTGTCCCACGATCAAAAGCTGTATGACAGGGCTGCAGGTTTGATTATTCTTCACCAGAAGTTGGTGCTGTAGTTAACGGGACTGCTAAAATGTTAACCACAGCCAGTATAATGTGGTATAAATAAAGAATGTATTAGGACTCTGTTTCGAAAGAGATGAACAGCACACTTCTCACCAACTAAGAGGGGGGGGGGGGGGGGGGGGCAGCAGTGCTGACACTTGCAAAAATAGTTGATTTGATTTGGAGAGTAGATACATTGGGGAAAGAAGTCAGGTTTACAGTTACTATATGATTTAAAAGGATTGTATTAACATGATCAACCTTAACCTCATTCTAAAACTCCCAGAGGCTTTCTGAAATAATGGCCATGCAGATCTCTATTTAGTGATGTCTATAGTTCATCAGGTTTCTTGGATTAGCGGGACCAGTTTCCCTCTGAAGTGCAGATTAACGGGATTAGAGCAGGATACAGGCATGGCATTTGAGAGACCTTGTGGGCTGGAGGGAGCTCTTGAACTTGAGAACTTGCTGAAAGATCTGCTTGCTGAGGCCCTGTAGGAAAGATTGATGGCAGGAGGGCTTAGATATCACCTGACAACATAGCTCTGCCTGGTGAGACGAGCTTCAGAAAAGCACCAACCTGGGCTTCACAAGACTGAGTCTGAACTAGTAGTGTAGACAGCAGAGCTGTGCTATTTGAACCCTGAAAATCTGGATTCTTGGGATCAGGTCCAATCTCCAGTCTATTACTCTCAATGAGGAAGTAATTTCACTTTGCCGTACTCGCTCATCTTTCTGCAAAATTGTTCTCTCTTTTCTTTGCTCTCTGTAATTCCTAAAGAACTGGGTTTTTCATTCCACTTCCAGAACTGGCTGTAGACTCTAGTCATTATTATTTTTTTTGTTGTTGTTACATTTGTACCCCACGCTTTCCCACTCATGGCAGGTTCAATGCAGCTTACATGGGGCAATGGAGGGTTAAGTGACTTGCCTGAAGTGGGAATTGAACTCAGTCCCTCAGGACCAAAGTCCACCACCCTAACCACTAGGACACTCCTCCACTGTTACTACTATTTGAGATTCTACATGGAATGTTGCTATTCCACTAGCAACATTCCATGTAGAAGTCAGCCCTTGCAGATCACCAATGTGGCCACGCAGGCTTCTGCTTCTGTGAGTCTGACGTCCTGCATGTATGTGCAGGACGTCAGACTCACAGAAACAGAAGCCTGCGCAGCCTTCTACATGGAATGTTCCTAGTGGAATAGCAACATTCCATATAGAATCTCCAATAGTATCTATTTTATTTTTGTTACATTTGTACCCTGCACTTTCCCACTCATGGCAGGCTCAATGCAGCTTACATGGGGCAATGGAGGGTTAAGTGACTTGCCCAGAGTCACGAGGAGCTGCCTGTGCCTGAAGTGGGAATTGAACTCAGTTCCTCAGGACCAAAGTCCACCACCCTAACCACTAGGCCACTCCTCCAAGTGCTACCATCTTATATTTGGAAAAACGTGTTTTGAAAGTGCTAAACCCCTCTGAGAAAAACTGCATTGGCTCCCAATCAAAGAACGTATTACTTTCAAAATCTGCACCCTGGTTCATGAAATTATCTACGGCAATGCCCCGGCCTACATGGCAGACCTCATAGACCTACCATCCAGAAACACAACAAGATCAGCACGAACATACCTAAATCTTCACTACCCAAACAGCAAAGGCCTCAAATACAAATCAACGTATGCATCCAGCTTTTCCTATTTAAGCACACAACTATGGAACCCTCTGCCAAAAATAGTAAGAACAACGCACGACCACCTGTTCCAGAAAGAACTAAAAACAAACCTGTTCGGGAAGGCATATCCCACCGATCCAACATAAAAGACTGACTACCTGCAACACAACAAAACTAAAGATCGTATTGGACACACCCAATTTCCCTCTTCCTCCCTAAGTTCCCCATTATATCAACCATACACGAACCCTATTCTAACGCAATAACACCTTGTGTTTGTTCACACCAGAACTGGCAAACGCCATTACGGTACTCTGTAAGCCACATTGAGCCTGCAAATAGGTGGGGAAATGTGGGATACAAATGTAACAAATAAATAAAATAAATAAATCTCCATTATAGAATGTTGTTACTATTGAAGTGACTGACCACTGCCAGCTTTATCCCCAGAAATTTAATTCCGGGTCATGTCCATGTACCAGCATTTAATATCCAGGCATATGCGGGTGGATAAAATGTATTCAGTTAAGTGCAATATTCAGCACTTAACCAGTTAAGGTGAACCACATATATCAGCACTTAACCACTTACTAGATTGCTCACAAAACAGCTGGTTATGGCTTACCAGCTTATTTTCGAAGGAGATCATCGGCGATCTTCTGACACAAATCGGGAGATGGCTGGCAATCTCCTGAACCCGGTCAAATCGGTATAATCGAAAGCCGATTTTGGCCAGCGCCAACTGCTTTCCATCGCAGAGCCGACCAAACTTCAAGGGGGCATGTTGGTAGGGTAACGAAGGCAGGACGGGGGCAGGACGGGGGCGTGGTACGAGATGGCTGGCTTCGCCCGATAATGGAAAAAAGAAAGCTGACCTTGACGAGCATTTCGCCTGCTTCACTTAGTCCCTTTTTTTTCAGGACCAAGCTTCAAAAAGGTGCCCCAACTGACACCACTGGAGGGAATCGGGGATGACCTCCCCTTACTCCCCCAGTGGTCACCAACCCCCTCCCACCAAAAAAAAAAAAAAAGAAAAATATTTTTTGCCAGCCTCTATGCCAGCCTCAAATGTCATACCCAGCTCCCTGACAGCAGTATGCAGGTCCATGGAGCAGTTTTTTGTGGGTGTAGTGCACTTCAGGCAGGTGGACCCAGGCCCATCTCCCCCTACCTTTTACACTTGTGGTAGTAAATGGGAGCCCTCCAAACCCTCCCCCCCAAAACCCACTGTACCCACATTTTGGTGCCCCCCTTCACCCATAAGGGCTATGGTAGTGGTGTAGAGTTGTGGGTAGTGGGTTTTGGGGGATGCAGCACACAAGGTAAGGGAGATATGCACCTGGGAGCAATTTTTGAAGTCCACTGCAGTGCCCCCTAGGGTGCCTGGTTGGTGTCCTGGCATGTGAGGGGGACCAGTGCACTACAAATGCTGGCCCATCCCACGACCAAATGCCTTGGATTTGGCCGGGTTTGAGATCGCCGGCCTCGGTTTCCATTATCGGCGAAAACCGATGCCGGCTATTTCTGACATTTGGCCGGCCCCAACCGTAATATCGAAATGAAAGATGGCTGGTTATCTTTTTCGATAATACGGTTCAGGACTGCTCTTTGCGGCGCCGGCCAAATAGATGGCCGGCCATCTATTTGGCCGGCGCCATTCGATTATGGCCCTCTTAGTTGCTAACTAGGTGTATTCACTGGCACTGATATCCGCAAGTGATTTAAATGGCCAACAGCTGTTTAAGGGGCCCTTTTACTAAGCCGCGTAGGCACCTACATGTGTCCTATACGCGTCAATTTTGAACTACTGCCCAGCTACTGCGTGGCCTGGGTGGTAATTTCAATTTTTATGCTCATCCGCTATACACGAAATAAAATAAAAGTGGGAGGACGACCAAGGATTCCAAAGACTGAAAGGATATATAATAATAAAGATGTTTATTGAGGTATAAAGACTCAACACAACGTCGTGTTTCGGCCGTTAGGACGTTCGGACGTTGTGTCGAGTCTTTATACCTCAATAAACATCTTTATTATTATATATCCTTTCAGTCTTTGGAATCCTTGGTCGTCCTCCCACTTTTATTTTATTTCTTGTTGTTGTCCGTGGGGCGTCTAGAGTTCTCCGCCTTCTGGCGGATATTTTCTCTATACATCCGCTATACACGCCAGAAACTTTTCTGGCATGTGGCGCTAACCGGGCGGTAATCGGTATTGTACGCATGCTGATGATTACTGCCTGGTTAACATGTGAGACCTTACCACCAAGTCAATGGGTGACGATAAAGACTCAGGTCCACAATGGATGCGCGCCAATTTTCATTTTGACACACGTCCATTTTCGGACCCGAAAAAAAGAGGCCTTTTTTTGCAGGTGCGCTGAAAAATGGACCTGCGCGCGTCCACAACACGCATCTACACCAGCGCAGGCCATTTTTTGGTGCACCTTAGTAAACGGACCCCTAAATTGCTTTGAATATCGACTCCATTGTTTTTAATATGATATTGCAATTGTCGTTATGACTATTTCGAGAATCATTACAATCATTAAAAAAAACTCAAGATGATGAAGATAACAATTTTCTTTAGCATCAGCCGCACACTCTCTTGGCACTTGGATAGAAATGAATTTATATTTTGGCGAGAAAGTAAGCGTAACAAGATCTGGAGGAAGAAGTGCAGGAGTATCAATATGGTCCTTCTGCTGTTTCCCGAGAAGGATGGATTGCTAAGAAAATCCTGGTTTCGGGTGTTCTTTTGCGCAATATACCATGTCCCTGTCATGGTGCAGTACACTGAAGATCTTTCAGGTCTCCAAACTGGGTGCAGATAAAGTTTCAGGTTGTACAGTGAGAGGCAGAGACGTGGCTGGGGGTATCTGGGGGTCAGAAAGATTGTTCCCAGGTTAAAACTGTGAGAAAACCAGCGAAATCTGGAAAGGTCAGCCTGCACTGAGAAGGTGAGAAGAGCTGTAACAGAGAATTCTCATGAACCTGCGTGACCCAGCCTAGTACTGATTGTGACGGTCCATTTTGTTGACAGTTGATATTTAGAGCTCTCTTGGATGAGGATCACAGGTGCTTCACAGATGCTTTGTACCCCTGATATGCCTCGCTAGTGTGGTCCATGGAGAGAAGCATGCAGCGAGGGCGCCCTCTCTGGAAGGGCAGTTCTTACTCTGACCAGTTGTACTACGAGGAATACTGTGTTCCTTTTTGGAAGAAAATAAGCCGCATCTGTCCGGGTCTCTTACTTTTATTCCACTTTCTTTCTGTCTTTCATCAGATTAAAACAGTTAAGCACCCTCAGCTGAACTTCACGTAAGATAACATTTGGTGAAGTCTTAGGTCTACAAATAAATTCCCTTTGCATGTTGCCCTGGAGCAGGGGCGTAGCCAGACACCCAATTTTGGGTGGGCCTGGGCCCAAGATGGGTGGGCAGAAGAACCTCGCCCTGTCCCACAAGTGATTTGGTCTCTCACTCTCTTGCCTGCATGCCATATGGTCTCTCAAACATCCTCCCTCTCCCGTATACGTTTTAAATAGCAGATTTTCACCAGCAGTGAGCAGCAACTAATACACACTGCTCACGTTGGCCCCACACCCTTCCCTCTGATGCAACTTCCTGTTTCTGCCTAGGTAGAAATACATCAGAGGGAAGGCTGTGGGGCCGGTGCGAGCAGTATGTATGTCACTGCTCACTGCAGGCGAAGATCTGCTACTTACAAGGTATGCAGGAGGGACACTTGTTGTGAGTTTTCGGCTGCTGGGGCTTCGGGATCCCTGCCAGCCACATCATAGGTATGCTGCTACTGGGTGGGCCTGAACCCAAAGTGGGCGGGCCTGGGCCCACCCAAGCCCACCCTTGGCTACGCCACTGCCCTGGAGTGGCTGGGAAGGAGCATGTGTTTATTACCTCAACAACACCTTGAAAATGTGCTTTTTGCCTATCAGATCTGTGTACTTCTAGTTTGCACTCCTGAGAGTCCAAGCGCTCATACAATTTTTCTTCGACGTAAGCAGCAAGATATCAGAAATCATCTGTATCTCATTAAGCCTAGCTAAGTAATCACATACATCCAATAGAAGACTCCTGAGGAAGGCCATTTTAGGCCGAAACACGACCTGTGTTGAGTCTTGGATGTTACAAGAAAGGCGATTTGTTTGGTCATTGCTTGCTGCTCTTTTCGATGTCACCCTCGCTGTGATTGTTTTGTTTGCGTGACTGCAAGAGTTGTTTTCTTGTCCAGTATCTACATGGATAATAACGTGAAAGGAGAGGATTTTTAGCTTAACATCTTTTTTTCAGTTGTAGCTCAAGGCACGTTATGGGGTCCTTTTACAAAGGCGCGCTGAAAAGTGGCTTGAAGGTAGTGTAGGCGCGGGTTTTGGGCGCGTGCAGAATCATTTTTCAGCACACCTGTAAAAAAGGCCTCTTTTATTTCCCCCCGAAAATGGACGTGCGGCAAAATCAAAATTGCCGCGTGTCCATTTTGGGTCTCTGACCTTACCGCCAGCCACAGACCTAGCGGTAAAGAATTTGGGCGGTAATGACCTATGCGTGTCAGATGTCACTTGGCGTGCATCCGCTACGTGCGCCAGAAATGTAAAAATATTTTTCAGACACGCATATCGGAAGCGGGCCAAAAATGAAATTACGGCAAGAGCCATGCGGTAGTTGGGCAGTAAGTCCATTTTGGCGTGCGTTAGGCGCACGTGGCCGCCTACATGGCTTAGTAAAAGGGGCCCTATGTTTGGGCACAGCAAGTATTTTCCTGTCCTCAGAGGGTTCACAATCTATGGGGCCCTTTTTCAACGCGGAGGGAAGCACTAACGTATGCTTACTGCAGCTTAAAATGACGTACTGCGGTGCACACTGAAACGTTCCACGATAATTTTTGTATGTGCACATACAAATTGCGAGCTAAAATAATTTTCAATTCTTTTGCGGAGGGGGCATGTCAGGGGACAGAGAGTGGCACATCTATGCAAATTGGTTAGCGCTTTGGTATTGCCATATGCTAACCAATTAGCACAGGCTAATCATGTGAGTCCCTACCACCTTCAAACTAGGTGGTAGTAGGGGATCATGCATTAATGGTTACACCAGGGGCGTAGTCAGACTTCGGCGGGAGGGGGGTCCAGAGCCCGAGGTGAGGGGGCACATTTCACCTCCCCCCCCCGCTGCTGACGACCCCCCCGCCACCGCCGCCGCTGCTGCCACCACCACCAACTTTGACCCCTCCCCTCTGCCGACGACCCTCTCGACCCCCCTCCCGCCACCAACCCTCCCCCGCCATCGCCGTCGCCTACCTTTGCTGGCGGGGGGACCCCCAACCCCCACCAGCCGAGGTCCTCTTCTTCTTCGTTCTGTTTCTGAGTCTGACGTCCTGCAGGAAACAGAACGAAGGAAGAAGAGGACCTCGGCTGCCGGGGGTTGGGGTCCCCCGCCAGCAAAGGTAGCAGAAGGCAGGTTGATGGCGGGTTGGCGGCAGGAGGGGGGTCGAGAGGGTCGGCGGCGGGTTGTCCAGGGCCAAATCCATGGGGGCCCAGGCCCCCGTGGCCCCACTTAGCTACACCCCTGGGTTACATGCTAATGGGAAAATTAGCGCATGGCCATTAATGGGAAAAATCTGAAATTCATCCATTTTACCCCTGTGGTAAAAATGGCCTTAGCATGCTGGAAAGACCCACTTAAGGGTGTTCTAAGGCTACTTTTTATGGCAGTTTGTAGCTGAAGCAATGGAGCATTAAGTGATTTGTAGGCAGTGTGGGTGGGATTTGAACTGGGCTTCCCTGGAGCTCAGCCTTCTACTCTAACCATATGAATGCAGTATACTGTTCAGCTACAATTATGAGGGGTAATGTGCAAAGAACATCAGCTACAACCCTAAATTAAAACATGTTTATGTTATACTTCCAATTTTGAATATACAGATCTAAGCAGTGTACAGTACTAACAATTCCTAAATATCGTAACAATGAAGAGAACTCCATAATGAGTGGAGTGGAATGGGAGGACTTGAATCGCTTCTTTACTCTTTCCAAAAATACTAGGACTAGGGGGGCACACAATTAAGCTAAAAAGCAGTAAATTTAAAATGAATCTGATAAAATATTTCTTCATACAGTGTGTAATTAAACTCTGGAATTCATTGCCAGAGAATGTAGTAAAAGCAGTTAGCTTAGCGGGGGTTTAAAAAGGTTTGGATAGCTTCCTAAAAGAAAAGTCCATAAGCCATTATTAAGATGGACTTGGGGAAAATCCACTGCTTATTTCTGGGATAAGCAACATAAAATGTATTGTACTGTTTTGGGATCTTGCCAGGTACTTGTAACTTGGATTTTGCCTTTAGTCTGTCCCAGTATGGCAGTACTTCTGTACTTATTAATAAAATTGGAAAGACTAAACACTTGCAAGACTCACTCATTCCTAGATTTAATCCAATGCTAGCATTTTTGCTGGTCACCTACTTCACTGAATGTCAATCACGAGGGGATGGGGGAGGGTTTACCTGAATGCAATGGTAGTTACAATCATAACCACCTTACAGATTAGACTATAAAGGTTATTTCAACCTTTTTCTGGTGCCATTGAAACCTGAAGCCAGACATGGTGGGAGCAGAGGGGGGCTACTCCCTTCTTATGCTACTGGACTACCAGGTAATATCTGAGTCTGGGGTGTTCATGCACGGCCGGTCCTAGGGTCTCTGGTGCCCCCCTGCAGACTATGAGTTAGCGCCCGCGTCCCCCCCCCCCCAGCTCCTCCTTTTTCTCATCTCCCACCCTGCCCCTGTCCAGCAATTCTCCTTTGCCCCATCCCCCACCATACCGCGCCGCCCTTGGTGCTTTAAATCTTTAATTTACCTCCATTCCAGCAGCCGCGTCATTTGAAAGCCCTGCTCCGTCTCTAGCCTTCCCTCCCTTCATGAGTTTGTTCCCTCAGAGTCCCGCCCTCCAGGAAATGACGTCAGAAGGCGGGACTGCGGAACAAACTCACGAAGGGAGGGAAGGCTAGAGACGGGGCAGGGCTTTCAAATGATGCAGCTGCTGGAACTGAGGTAAATTAAAGATTTAAAGCACCAAGGGCGGCGCGGTATGGCGCCGCAGCGGCGCCCTTGAAGGCAGGCGCCCCCCTGCGGTGCTTACCCCGCTTACTGGGTTTGACCGGCCCTGTGTTCATGGGTGGGAGAAGGTCAGGGTTTGCTGAGGAGGTAGGGTCTGATGTTGGGGATTTGATGTTGGGTGATGTGTATGGGGGGGGGGGGGGTAGGGAAGGGGTTGTCTTGCTATCCCTGCAGCTTTCTCTATTTTTGTACATTTGGGGTAGCACTGGGGCCCATGTTTCACCGACTAGTAGTTAGCAGGGTACACCTAATTTGCTGGAGCATGAAACATGGGCCCTTGTAAGTGTCTGTCCTGTTTGTTAAATGCAGAGCGATGATGAGCATACCACTTGTATTTACTGCACAGGCTTTGCATTTACCACACCTTAAGATTTGCACTTACGGCGCAGTAAATGCAAAGTTTAACAATACTTTAGGAACCAGGCCCCTAAAAACCATATCTTTCACTTGGCTTCTGAGGGAGCATAGTAAGGAACTGGAGGGGACCTAAATGGTAATCACTGGTCCCCATTTGATTTATTTTTAAGCAAATCATTAGATATATTATAATGATTTATGCTTGCTGGGTTTTTTAAATGTTTTTTATTGCATTTGTTTGCTGGTGCTATCTATCTTGAGTTTACTGGAGAAAAGCAGAAAGAAATAGAACAATAAGAAATTAAATTAATCAGTTAAGCCTCCTATTGATAATTTAGCCTATACTGTACAACTTTCTAAAGCAATATCATCCTTTCAGTTCACCTTTCTGAGACTTTTTAAACTGTCTGTCGATATGGACTTAGAATTTTTAGTTCCTATGGATGTTGTAAACTGGAAATGAACGTAGACTGATGACTGTACAGTTTTCCACTGAGACATACACAGATTGGATCAACTAGTACAAATAATTGATCAATATTGAGACCTGGCAGCCAGCATTTATTTTTTAAAAAGACAGCTGCAGCATTTAAGATATGTATATTCAACACTGCTATCCAGATAGGTGGCTAAGCTGAATACATTGTATTTCGTTCCCTACTTCCATCACAGTGTGTCGCTCTGTTCGCTCAACCTTTCTTGATTACTCCTAAAATGTAAGCCGCCTAGATATTTCTTTGATGGGTGGAATATAAGCTTTTAATAAACTTGGAATAAATGTAGATGGCACGTGCTACTGGTAATTAACCCCCTAATTCTATAAGAGTCAACCAAAAATTGTGTGTGGAATTTAATTAAATAACAAGCTATTTAGTGCCAGGAATTGATTTTTTTAACAAGCAATGATTGGCACTAATTAGATTTAATTGGAATTTATGCACATAAATTTAGGCATGGGATCTGTGCCTACATTTTATGTGCAAGTAAAAAAAAAGGGATTACAGAAATGGGAGGGTCACGGGTGGAAGAGGGGCATCCCTAGCATTTACGCACATTGTTATAGAATAAGGGGAGATATGTGCTTAATTTAGGTACGTACATTTGTACCGCGTTTCAGTTGGTGCAAATGGCCATGCCTAAAGTTAGGCGCGATTCCCGGGCATAAGTGCTATTCTATATACCTAACTTTAAGTGTGGCTTATAGTGTGGCCTAACTTTAAGTGTGACTTATAGTGTGGCCTAACTTTAAGTTTGGCTTATAAAATAGTACTTTTTTTAGGACCATATATGGAATTCACCCCTGTACATATAGCAGCAATATTCAGCCATTGTGGGGGCAACTGTATAACTGGGGGTCTCCAATTAGCTGCCCAGAGGGCACACAGTAGGATCCTATTGTGTAATGGAATCTAGGCACCTAGGTTCTACTATCGAATGCTAACATAACTGGCTACCAACATATCTACAATGTGGGGACCTGCACTTACTGCAACCATAGAGCTGGTGGAAGTTCAAGCGCCTAAGTGCTTGCAGTATTCTGTAAACTACGCATGTAAGTGGGATCATGTTCCACCCCTGTGCATTTCCCCCTTGCAAATTTGTGCTAGGTAAAATTAAGCAGGTATTTGAAAAATAGTGCTTAGGCACTCTGCTACCATTTATGTGTGTAAGTGCCCACATGAGCATGTAAATGTTGGTATTCTAACTATTTACATACATAGGACACGCATAAGTGTGAACTCCTAGGTTCAGGGCCGGTCTTAGCAATAGTGGGGCCCTGTGCAAACCAGTTCAGTGGGGCCCCCCCCCCCTGCCTGCCACCAAGACATAATTTATCAGAGTGTAAAAGGAGGTTTAAAGATCTCAGAACCCCACCTTACCACATACCTTGATGTACATCCACCATGTTTCAGTAGAGAGCGGCAGACGGTGGCAGCGATTTTCGTATCCCTTCAGCTGCCAAGCCCAGAGTCTCCTCGCTGCTGCATCCTGCCCTTGAGGAAGCGGGAAGTAACATCAAAAGAGGGTGGGACGCAGCAGCACAAGGGCCACGTGGTAGTCGGGCGGTAGCTCAAAAATGTCGCCTACATGGCTTAGTAAAAGGGCCCCCAAAGATAATACTTTTAAAACCTAAATTATGAGACACTAAATAAATAAATAATGAGACAATGTTATGTGCAGTGTGTTCTCATAAAAAGATATGCAAACATAATGAATTAACAGAAACGTTTTACTCATTTACAAGCAGAGCAGCCTTGCAATGGGTCAACTATGGAAAAGTTGTTAATAAAATAGGTGTTGTAAGTAAAATATGCTGTTGTAAAATACAGTTGTAGGCTCAAAACAAACGAGGATAGCGCTTATCTGAAAAATAAATAAATAATATAATCTAAACCGCTAGAAAAATCTTAATCGGCAGCAGGATCAGAACTGAGCCATTTAAAAGGCAGCATTTTAACTACAGGGCCAAATATTCCTACATCCAGTTTTGTATGTTCGGTTCTCTATATGTCCTGTCTCTCTCTCTGCAGCAGTTGCACCCAACTGTCATCTTCCACTAAGCCACTGAAAGGTAGGTATATTAAGTCAAGTCATAGCAAGAGTGAATGTTAAAGAGCGATTAATGCATGCTGAAACCCTATAATCAGTGGCGTACCAAGGGGGGCAGGGGGTGGTCCGCCCCGGGTGCATGCCGCTGGGGGGGTGCCGCGCGCCTGTCGGCTCTTCGTTTTCATGCAGAGGGAGCATGAAAACGAAGAGCCGGCAGGCGCACGGCACCACCCCCCCTCCAGCAGCGTGCACCCGGGGGTTCTTTCGCCAGGGGATCGGGGGTTCTTTCACCGGGGGGGGGGGGGGGTAATGCGCTATTCCAGGGGGGGCACTGCACCCAGGGGGCGAGGCGCATCGGCGATCCGCCCCGGATGTCAGCCCCCCTAGGAACGCCACGCCTATAATACACGTTTCTTGTTCCTAACCTGCATTGAGTGAAAAAAAAAAATATTTCCCCCTATTTGTTTTAAAAGTATTTCTATGTAACTCCAGATGTAAGTATCAGCTCAATCATCTCAGCAAGCCGTCACCTGAAAGTATTTTACTTCCCCCCCCCCCCCAAAAAAAAAATATATAGCTACAAAATTCAGAAAGTGGAAGTATTCAACTTTCAAAAATCGATTTTCCTCTAATGTGGGGTCTTTTATTTTCTCTGATTTCCAAAAGCATGAAATACTTTGAAAACTTTAAGACACGAAACTTGTGAGCTTCCAAAATGTGAAACTGAACCCTTGTTTGGTTCTCTGCTTTCAAGATTTTATGGTTTAGAAAAGCAGCTGAGGGCATTGAAGACTCACATCTGACTTTCAAAACTGAAGTTGAACAACAAAGCTCTAGAACTCTATTGTAGCAGTGGTAGTGGTGGTGGGGTGGGGCGGGGCGGGGTGGGGGATAGCAATGCTCCTCCCCATTTGCCTGCTCTAATGTTTGCTAAAATGTGGGCTCAGGTGTCATCCTCTTAATCCTGGGTATAAAAGCTGCCACTTATGGTTACCCACCTGAAGTCATCACAATTTAGACATGCCATCCAGTCTTTGTTTGTATTATATAATATGTAGGATGTCACGTCCACCCTTAAAAAATTATTCACAAAAGGAATTGATATGACGTTCGTGAAGGTGGAGGAGTAGCCTAGTGGTTAGTGCAGCGGACTTTGATCCTGGGGAACTGGGTTTGATTCCCATTGCAGCTCCTTGTGACTCTGGGCAAGTCACTTAATCCTCCATTGCCCCTGGTACAAAATAAGTACCTGAATATATGTAAACCGCTTTGAATGTAGTTGCAAAAACCTCAAAAAGGCAGTATATCAAGTCCCATTTCCCTATTTGTGTTTCTAAATGGAATGTTGCTACTATTGGAGATTCTACATGGAATGTTGCTACTATTGAGATTCTGTTGCTACCATTTGAGATTCTACATGGAATGTTGCTATTCCACTAGCAACATTTCATGTAGAAGCCTGCCCTTGCAGATCAGCAACGCGGCCACGCAGGCTTCTGTTTTTGTGAGTCTGACGTCCTGCACGTACAGTATGTGCAGGACGTCAGACTCACAGAAACAGAAGCCTGCGCGGCTGTGTTGCTGATCTGCAAGGGCAAGCTTCTACATGGAATGTTGCTAGTGGAGGAGTAGCCTAGTGGTTAGTGCAGCACACTCTGATTCTGGGGAACTGGGTTCAATTCCCACTGCAGCTCCTTGTGACTCTGGGCAAGTCACTTAACTCTCCATTGCCCCTGGTACAAAATAAGTACCTGAATATATGTAAACCGCTTTGAATGTAGTTGTAAAAAACCACAAAAAGGATGTACATCAAGTCCTGTTCTCTTTCCCCCTATAAACTATCCATTCTCCTGCAGGGGCGTAGCCAGACAACAAAGTTTGGGTGGGCCTAGGCAAGAGAAGTGGGTGGGCACCAAGTGTTCTCCCCCCTCCCAACCACCACCAAAAAAAAAATATTTCAGCTGGCGGGAAAATGCTTCTTTCCACCTTGGCAGTATGCAGCGGGCATGCGCTGAAAACAGAGCGTGTGCAGGTGGCAGTATCGTGGAGAGCAGCGTTTTTGTTACCATCAGGGGGAAGTCTTCAGCTGGCCGAGCTTGAGATCCCCATCAGCTATCGCTAAACGTGTGCTACTGTTGGGTGGGCCTGAGCACTAAATGGATGGGCCCCGGCCCGCCCAGGCCCACCTGTGGCTACGCCACTGATCTCCTGCTAGGCATGTTCTTGGTGTGGTTCCAGGCTTGATAGGACCAAACCTGTTGGTGATGGCATTGATATTTTCTGACTTCCAATTATAAAAAATCAAGCAAATGATGGAATTGGCATCCTAAGTTCCCACTGACTGAGAAATCCTGCCACGAGAGACATTTTCTCACCAGTAAGTCCTCCGAATTCAGGCAAATGGATGGCTTGAAAAGTGCTGAGATGATTGAGCTAGGGTTGGTATAGCCAACAGATTAAAAGAACATTTTAAAAATATTATTTTGAAGGTGAAGGTCCAACCGGCTTAAGCTGTACATGCTTATCCAACAGATAAAAGGTCTAATATATAACTATGCAATAATAATGATTATATCACTTATTTTAAGTAGTAGTAATTGCTAGCACAGAATAATAAAAATAGTACAGAACATAAAAATCACTTAGAAATTTTGCTGCACTAGAAATGAAGCGGTAAATTAATTTTCCCTCTCTGATCCAAAATCTGCTTTAATTAATCTGATGTCAATTATTTCCTGTAAACACATATCTGTTGGGAGAAGCATTATCAATGAAAATAGCCAAATTATATTTACAGCTAAAATATATGGCTCCACTGCAGCAGTAATTATACGCTGTTCTATACCTTAAGCAATTATTTGCTATCATGGTTATTGCTCCGCTTTTTCGATCATTTCCCCCCTTTCTGAGTCCGGAGGGGATGGCATACTCCTGAAGCTGCCCTTGTAGTAGCAAGGGCATGCTAAATTTACCATTAACCACCCTATCAAAAATCCACTTGCACAGAGAGACTTAAAGAGAGGTATTACTTTATTGTGCTGTAAAATTCTAAATCTGAGGACTCCTGAGAGAGAGAGAGAGAGAGAAAGAGAGAGAGAGAGAACAGCACCATAGGACTCATCAGAAAAGCCACAAACCAAAATATGTATGAGCTTTTAAATCAGTCAAACATTTTAAACATCTCTCCTGTAATTGGCAATTTTGTAATATTTATTCACAACAGATCTGATTGTCGGCGTCCCACTGGCTCCTCTCAGGAGAGTTTGCGTGAAATCAGTTTGAAATGGCGTGTCATTTTTTTTTCCGAAAGTCACCATCTGGCTGATAGACTTGAGTCTGTTCTAATACACTGACCCAGTGAATGGCTGCTATACAATGCCCTGGAGTTTACTCTCCTCTCGCAGGCAGTCCAGCAGCGAGAGCAATGTGTACACACACACACACACACATACACACGCGTGCATGCATATACACACACACTGTCACTCACGCGCTTCTTTTTATCGGCTTGTAATGAAAGATTGTAAAAGACTCTGATTTCTGTAAAGAAAATCGGCATTGTGGATGCTCTCTGATGCCCTCACTGTCTGGCAGCGCTCCCAAATCTAGGAGAAGCAAGGTCTGTCCCTTATACCCCAGAGATCACTGCAGCCACTGCTGCTCGAAGACTCAGATCAGCCCAGCTGAGCACCGTGACTGCACCACCAGGGAATGTTGCGATTCGTGCACATGAGCAGCTTTACCCCTCTATAAAATTCTTAAATGTTTTATTCCAATTGTAGCACAAGGAGCCCACTTACCAATTTTATCATAGACTATATTCGGTGATAAAAGAAAATGGGGGAGAAGTTATCAACATGGGCTACTGTTAAGGGACATACTTATCAATCTGGGCTACCATTAAGATCTGTTATTTTACCACTAACTCATGCCTTTTTAGCACAGGTCCCCTTTTATACAGTTACAAATAACTGGGGTTAACAGTAAAGTAACACATCTTAATGATAGCCCACATCGATAGCTATCCCCCCCCTTAATTAAAGAAAAGTGTCTTTACAAATTGAAATCACTGCTATCAATCATATAAATGGCAAGTGACTGACTCACCTGCAAATGCGCAGTACAGACTTCCCTCTCTGTCCCGCCCTCGCGTCGACGTGATGACGTCAGAGGGCGGAACAGAGAGGGAAACGGAGTCAGACTGTCGGACGCTGCCGCTGGAACCTGGAAATGAACATCGAGCGCACCAACCTCCACCCTCCCCCCCCCGCCACTCCCGCGCCCCCCTCTGTATCAGGCCCCCCCCGCACTGACCTGACAGCGCCTCTCACCTCCATGTGGAAACGGTGCAGGCAGCAGCAGAGCTTTCACACGGAGGTGAGAGACGCTGTCAGGTCAGTGCAGGGGGCCCAGCACAGAGGGGTGAGGGAGCGGCGGCGAGGAGGGTAGCTGGAAATCTCGCCCGTTTTAACGGGCTTAACGGCTAGTATATAATAAAAGTGAGCCGAGTGCAGGACAATTAACACATTGTGACATCACTGATGAGATTGGCTCTTAGGCATTGGTAGAATGAGGCATTATGACATCACAGTATCAGTTCTGGTTACCAGAAACTCGTCTGACTAAGGGGGGAAGTTATCAACATGGGCTACCTTTAAGACATGTTATTTTACCACTAACTCATGCTATTTTTTAGCACAGGTCCCATTTTTTAAGCAATGAGACCTAGTTACTAATAACTGGGGTTAACAGTAAAAAAACACATCTTAACAGTAGTATAATGTCCCCCCTATATATCCTATATAATAAAAAGCACCTCCAACGTTCTGAAGCTGAGAAAGTGAAGCCTTGAAGCATTCGTGCTCCTGCTGTATCCATCTCCTGAATTGACGTAATGTACTTCCGTGTATGTTACACACAGTACTGACCAACCGCACGCTACCAGCACGAGGCCCTACCCCTGCTGCACTCGCCGCCATGCCACGCAGGCATCAGTGAGGTAGAAGGTGGTAGGCGGGTTTCAGTGACATCATGGCTTTGTACAGCAGGAATACTGGGAATTGTGGGCTGTGCGCGTGCGGGTCGCTGGCGTCCCTGTGCAGTTCTTCATGACCTCACTGGCGCTACCTGCACGGGAGCGGGACGCTTTTGGTGACCACAGATAAGGAATGAGGTCCCGATGGCAGCCTGTCAGTGCTCCGGTCTTTGCAGGGAGTAGAGGCCGGGGTACCTACCATATGACCCGCGTGTGGAAATAGGGCCTTTGCAGTGCAATGCTTGCACGCTTTTATGTTGTTATTAGCAACTATGGGATTTCGAATGGCCAAATCCGAATGCCACCCACAGAAAAGGCAACACATTTGACCTGCTAACCCATAAATTTGCATCAGACCAAATCATTAAAGTCATTGACCATAAATGGATGGAAATTCCATGGTCAGATCACTTCAAATTAAATCTGACCCTACATTGGCTGAATAATGGGCATCTCAAAAATGGACAGAACTGCATTTTGGCAATCAATTTACGACAACAATTGGTCTATTCCATCTGATTCCATCAACTATCTTGCAGATTGGGAATCGAGATGTATCACCATTCTAAATGAATTAGCTCCTTTACGAACAAAAACCATTCACAAACCAAACAGGACCCCATGGTTCAACGAAAATGTGAAACAAAATCTAGAACCAGACAATTCGAATGAGCCTGGAGAAAAAACAAAAACGATCAAAATCTAAACGCTAGGAAAGAATCACATAGAAAATACAAATATGAAATCAAATAATCCAAACGGAACTACTATAATGAACAACTAGGTTCTGACTACAAAGACATGAAAAAGTTATACAAGCAAATGGATAAATTAATAGACACAAAACCAGTGTCCTCAGCAAAATCAGGAATCCCAACAGCAGACGATCTTGCTAACTACTTCAAAGGCAAAATTGTCCATCTACGCAAAAATATGTCACAGGACTACACCAACCTTGATACCTTCCTTAATAAGCTAGACCCACACTCAGAAGAATACCCAGCCGAATGAACTTGGACAAATTTCGCCCAGATCACACAAGAAACATTAGCACTAGCAACCAATAAGATCTCTACAGCCTACTGTCAATTGGACACCTGCCCCAATTATCTAATGAACCCCCGCCCCCCCCCCCCCCCGCTCAATTCATCACTGAACTTACCTCCCACCTCAACTTCTTGTTCCAGCATGGCATATTCCCCAAAGACAAAGGTAATATACTACTCACACCATTACCAAAAGACACCAAAAATAAAACTAACGATATCACCAACTACTGACCTGTGGCATCCATCCCACTTACAACCAAACTGATGGAAAGCATTATAGCTAAACAACTTACTGAATACATCGACAATTTCTCAATCCTTCATGAATCACAGTCGGGCTTCAGATCTCTCCACAGTACGGAAACCGTCCTGGTAACTCTCCTAGCCAAGTTCAAAAAGGAAATCACATTAGGAAAAAACATACTCCTCTTGCAATTCGACTTGTCAAGCGCATTCGATATGGTTGACCACTATATACAATTAAGAATACTCGACAAGATAGGCATAGGAGGGAATATACTCAAATGGATCAAGGGTTTCCTAACCACGAGATCTTATCAAGTAAAAGCAAACTCAAACATATCACCATCATGGAGTATCGATTGTGAAGTACCCCAGGGTTCACCTCTCTCACCCATATTATTTAATCTGATGATGATCTCCCTTGCTCATGCCCTATACAAGCATAATCTTAATCCTTTTCTGTATGCGGATGATGTCACCATTTACATACCGTTCAACTCTAATCCAACAGAAATCACTGTTGCAATAAAGACTAGTTTAAGCTTAATGGATGCCTGGGCATCGGCATTCAAACTCAAACTCAACAAGGAAAAAACTCACTGCCTTATTCTCACCACAAAACAAACCTCCCTTCATCCATAAAAACCCTGAAACATACTCGCCTAATATTGGACAAACTGAAGATCCTTGGAATTACTATTGACACCAACCTAACCCTGGAGAGCCAAGCCTCTGCCACCACGAAGAAAATGTTCCATGCAATGTGGAAACTCAAACGGATCAAACAATTCTTCCCAAGGGAAACTTTCCGTAACATAATTCAAACAATTGTATTATCACATGTTGACGACTGTAACACCGTATATGTGGAATGCAAAGAACAGATCTTAAGGAAACTCCAGACCGCACAGAACACGGCAGCTAGACTCATTTTCGGAAAGACAAGATTCGAAAGTGCCAAACCCCTACGTGAAATACTGCACTGGCTACCAATCAAGGAACTAATAGCCTTCAAAATTTGCACTCTGGTCCACAAAATAATTCATGGTCTGGCCCCAACCTACATGACCAAACTTATCGACTTACCAACTAGAAACATCATCGAATCATCAAGAACGTTTTTAAACCTGCATTACCCAAACTGTAAAGGACTAAAATACAAATCAGCATATACATCCAGCTTTTCCTACATTTGCACCCAGCTCTGGAACGCATTACCTAGAAACATTAGAACTGTGAACACCCATCTAAAATTCCAAAAAGACCTCAAGACTCACCTCTTCCAGAAAGCCTACCCAGCAGACCCGAACTAATTCATGAACAATGCATCACATCTATCGAACTAAGAAATGAACAATACCCCTTCCACATAACCCTATTACTTCAAACTGTACGAATTTTGCCACTCCAGTTATATTTAAGTGTACTTCTACCCTTCTCCTAGTCTGTATTGCTCACTAGAAGCTGTAGTCCCATCCCCGGAGACTTATCAGCCTCATTGGGATTACTTCTCTCTATATGCTACTATATAGTCATCCCAGAGTTGTATTCTCTTTTCTGGAACCTTATCAGCTTCCTTGCACCTACTGTTACTCTATTTTCCACTCTGTGTATATTCCCGGAGTTGGTACTCTCCTCTCCGGAACCAGTAAACCACATTGAGCCTACTGCTATGCGGGAAAATGTGGGATACAAATTTAATAAATAAAATAAATAAATAAATGACCATTTTCCAGCTTGCCCTATTCTGTAACAATGTGCCAATATTCAGTGCTGTGTACTTTGCAGGTGGGTGTTCATATAGGTAAAGTTTAGGTGGAATATCAACAGAGCATTCATTTACATGTGAGCATTATAAAATACTATAATCAATGTGCATTCTTTACCAATCTATGTGTGAGTATTTACATCAGTTCTATAGCTGATGCAATTTTCCCTCTAACCTGAGCGGTAGTTGTCCAACTGCATTGCTGCCAGTGGGGGGCAGTGTTTCAATATTGTGTTTTCAATTGCTAGGGACAGGCAGGTTCCCCCGCAGGCCTGCAGAGGTTGTCTGACCCTCACTGTTGAAAATGTGATAGTGAAACAGCACCCCCTACTGGTAGACCTGTAAGTGAAGGAATCCTTCTCAGCTTGGAGGTAACAGTGGAAGTGATTGCGCCTAAAAATATAGGTGCCCTTTTGACCTATGATGCCTGTATTCTATATAGAAAAATAGGAGCCTAAGGATCCTTATAGAATAAGCTCCAAATAGCCATGTTCTTGGCCCTTAAAACTAGACAGCCCTTTATAGAATTATTCTCTTCCCCTGATTCTATAAACTTACATACACAAGTCATAGAATAAGGGCATTATGCACATAATTTAATTGATTAATTAGATGCTAATTGACCTTATAAACCAGTAGTGGAGGAGTGGCCTAGTGGTTACAGCACCGGTCTTGGAATCCAGAGGTGGCTGGTTCAAATCCCGCTGCTGCTCCTTGTGATCTTGGGCAAGTCACTTAACCCTCCATTGCCTCAGGTACAAACTTAGATTGCGAGCCCTCCTGGGACAGAGAAATATCCAGAGTACCTGAATGTAACTCACCTTGAGCTACTACTGAAAAAGATGTGAGCAAAATCTAAATAAATATTTGAGATTGTACATGGAATGTTAATGTTGCTATTCCACTAGCAACATTCCACATAGAAGCTTGCCCTTGCAGATCAGCAACGCGGCCGCACAGGCTTGCTTCTGTTTCTGTGAGTCTGACGTCCTGCACGTATGTGCAGGACGTCAGACTCAGACTCACAGAAGCAGAAGCCTGCGTGGCTGATCTGCAAGAGCAGGCTTCTACATGGAATGTTGCTAGTGGAGGAGTAGCCTAGTGGTTAGTGCAGTGGAACATGGAATGTTGCTACTATTGGAGATTCTACACGGAATGTTGCTAGTGGAGGAGTGGCCTAGTAGTTAGAGCACCGGTCTTGCAATCCAGAGGTGGCCGATTCATATCCCACTGCTGCTCCTTGTGATCTTGGGCAAGTCACTTAACCCGGTACAAACTTAAGATTGTGAGCCCTCCTGGGGCAGAGATATATCCAGTGTACCTGAATGTAACTCACCTTGAGCTACTACTGAAAAAGTGAGCAAAATCTAAATAAATAGTAGGCTGTTATTGGTGCTAATTAGCCATTAAGCTTGTAACTGCCTTTAGTCAGTATTCTACAAACAGCACGTGCAAAACCTAGAGCACCCAACTGAAAGGTGGAGTAGACCTAGGAGGGGTATGGGCAGGTTAGGGACATGTGCGGGTTACAGAATACCATTAATTACATGCATAACTCACATCAGTTAGGTGCGTTCACGTACTCCTGCCATTAAGAATATGAGTTACAAAAATTAACCCAGCAATATTACTCATTCATAAAACATCAGAAATGTCACTTAACTGCTCATATAACTCATAGGAGAAAATATTTTTGGGGATCCTCAGATAACCAGAATAATAAGAACACAACTGACTTCTCAGTGCTAGAGTTGCCCTTCTTCACCGGTTCCAGTTTTTATATGAAACACATCTTAATATAGAAAACTTACAATGAAGCAATATCATGCTTTCAATTACTTATCTTCATTCAAATGCTGCTCATGAAGAGAGTTGCTATTATGGACCCCGGGCTGCTACCCTGATGAAGATACCATGTTGGCAGCAGGTCCAGCTTCATTGCTGACGGTGTTGATCAGCATTTGAATAGCAGTTTGAAGATAAGTAATTGAAAGCATGATATTGCTTCATTGCAAGTTTTCTGTATTAAGATGTGTTTTCATATAAAAACTGGGACCGGTGAAGAAGGGCAACTTCAGCACTAAGAGAAGTCAATTGTACTCTAAGTATGCTGGTTATCTGAGGATCCCAGCCAACATTTTGTCCTATGAGTTATATGAACAGTTAAGTAACATTTCTGATGTTTATGAATGAATAATATTGCAGGTTAATCTTTGTGATTTGAATGAGTAAACCCTGCTTTTGAATTTTGTCCTTGAGTTTGTGGATTTATTAAGATTATAAGAATAGCCATACTGGGTCAGCCCAATGGTCCATCTAGTTCAGTAACCTGCTTATAGCAGTGGCCAATCCAGATTGCATGTACCTGGCAGAAACCCAAAAAGTAGCAACATTCCATGTAGAACCCCAAAGAGTAGCGAGATTCCATTCAGAATCCCAAAGAATAGCAAGATTCCATGTAGAACCCTAGAGGTTAGCAACATTCCATTCAGAATCTCAAATAGTAGCAACATTCCATGCTACCAATCCCGGGGCAAGCAGTGGCTTCCCTATGTCTATCTCAACAGCAGACTATGGACTTTTCCTCCAGGAACTTGTCCAAACTTTTTTTAATCAGCTACTCTAATCGCTGTTACCACATCCTCCAGCAACAAGTTCCAGAGCTTAATTATTCTTTGAGTGAAAAAATATTTCCTCCTATTTGTTTTGAAAGCATTTCCATTGAGCTGGATAAAGTGAAAATGCCTCAAGTTATGAATGTAAAAGGTGACATATGCTAGTATTTAATTACATGTGTAATTGCCATTACAGAGTAGATGCTTTGTGCGTTTTATCCCGTCGCCCATCTTTAGGCTTCCTTTTGAGAATTACTCCTTAGGGCTGGATTCTTTAAATGGCGTGGAAATTTGCAAGCTTTCCTGAGATGGAAGCACAACTAAATTGGCTAACGAGCCAACTAGTGCCGATCAATTATTGGCGTTAATTGGAAACAATTTGGATTTATATGTGCATCTTGCTATGTGCTCTTCTATAGAGATCTGCATTCAAATTTTATGGTGTGCAACTTAAAGTGGGTGTGGCCATGGGAGGGGCATTCACTAAAGCTGTGCGCAGTATTACTGAATACCGAGGATCCATGCCTAACTTATACGCGAGGATTTACACCAGGTTTCAGTCGGTGTAAATCCTCATGACCAAAGTTTGGCAAGGAAATCGGCTTTAAGCACTATTCTACAAAGGGCACCAATACCGGAATGCACATTATAGAATACCATTTGGTGCCGATTTTTTTTCTATGCCAAATTTTGGCACCATTTATTGAATCCAGCCCTCAAGGCTGAATTCAATACATGGCGCCTAAAATATCAATGCTGAAAAAAATAGCACTTAGTTCTATTCTATAAACGATGCTCAAAGTTAGGCATGGATCCCCTTTATTCTATAATAGTGCACATAAATTATGGGACAGCCCCCATCCACCTATGATCCTCCCATGGCTGCACCCCCTTTTTGGATTCACATGGATCTGGCTGCGTAAACTTACACGTGTACATTTTCAATTAATGCCAATTAGTACTGATAATCGATTGTTAGAGCCCAATTATTGACCCTAATTGGCTCGTTGTTGCCCAAATTTGCACGCAATTTTTTAACGCCATTTATAGAATTCAGGGGTTGGTGTCTATGGGAAAGGCTTAGTACATTGAAGAGAGGCAAGTTAAGGATAGGGGGGAAAAGCTTGAAAAAATATTGAATGATGTTATTATTTTGTTTACAGCTGTGCTCACTGGAACATCTTTCCCAACATGTTCACCTTTTGCTCTCTCCATGACCTTTGCTCTGCTGTCGTGTACCCAGTTAGCCTCCAGCAGATAACAAGGGTTTCCTTTCCTTTCTCTTCTATCCAGTTATGCTACTGAAACTGTTCCAGCCAGTCTTCACACTGGACCAAGGCAGGGCTTGGTTATTTTTCGTTTCTCTCTTTTCAAGGAGAAACGGGATACTCATAGCTCCCTAGCCAGATCATTGCAACAAGGTACACCAGGTTAGCAAGTCAGGGGTGTGCCAATATTTTGAGGGTACCAAAATACCTTCAACGGGAGCATAGCTGCTTTTTCATCCTCCTGCGGTGGTGCAGAGGAGGGCATGATTCGTTGCAGGGGGATGCCAGAAACCCTAGTGCCATTACTGTTTCTGTAATCTTTTATAGGGGAAGATGGACAGCATTGGTTTGACTTATATAACGAAGATCCTATTTTTCTGAGGGTAGATTATACACCAAAGTATACCAAACTCTGTTGCCAAGATGATAAAGGAGGAGGCCAAACCAATTAGGGATGCCGGACACAACTGGGCTGTAGGCCAGCGGGAAGGAAAGGGTTAAGGAAAATAGGGAAAGGGGGGGGCGGGACGGAGAGGGAAGACATAAAAGGGGTCGGCAGGTAAGGAAAGGTCCTTTCAAGCAGGAATCAGCAACCCAGAGGAGCTGACCCGGCCCACTCACCCACAGTGTAGGGCACAACCGTTGCAGCTAGGTGGTTAGGGAGAGGGATTAGGAAAACCTACGGCAGGTACACAGCATGGCAGCACAGAATAGTTCCTCGTGGGCGGGGACTAATAGCTGACGTTCAAGGTCAAGTTCAAGTTTACGGCCGGCAAGGGGCCAGGTTGAAGTTCATTTAGCGTGATCGTGTCGGCACCTGGCTTAAACGGCTGGGGGCCCTGAGATTACGCAGGGTGCATCCTTAAACGGGAGGCACCCTAATCATTGGGGGTGTGCTTTTACGGCACAACCGGCTGCGCGAGGAGCAAGAAACGAATGACAAGCTGTGTACCCAGGGGTTTCCTATGAGTTATGAAATTGGCAACAGAAGTAAATTCGATTTATGAGATGTAATGCAAACTGCTTGGCTGCGGCCATAATAAATTCCAAATTTGTCAAAGAAGCAGCTGGTCCTGTGTCTTCTGTTGGTGGTAAAAGGAGAGTGGACGAATGAGCAGTGCCGAATGCCCCAGTTGAATTCTTTCCATATAAGTTCAAAGTGTTGTGTTCAGTATTTTGGGTCTTGCCTGTGGAAGACCTGTTTTATCTTTTGCAGAGGTCGAGTTCTTATATACTAGGTATTATATTCAAATCAGGATGCTCTGTTAGAGACTTTCAACTTTGAAGAAGCTGAGGTGAGCTCGATGGTGGTCAAGGGTGTTCTCAGTGGCAGCTTCATGATCTTTGTGGAATAAAATGCCGCACGTGACACAACTACTGAACACAGTTATGCCCCGTTCTGTAAGGTATTATAAACCTGGCTATTCTCATAGAAATTGCTCTATGCTTTAGCATTGTGTTAGATTCTAGTTGCTGCTGTTGATGACATCGCTAATTTATTTTTGGTTTTAGTGTCTGTTATTTAGTTGTATTGTTTTGAAGGTTGGGGAGTGAATGGGTGGTAGTAGGTTTGTAATTCGTTTGGATCTGTAAACCACTTCAATTGTTTTTATTAATAAGTAGGCGGTATATAAAAATATTAATAAATAAAAAGTAAATAAATAATACACACAATGGAAATTATTCTTTTCCTGAAAGACAACTGTGATTACGATGTTAGTTCACTTGGATATGTGGAATAAGGGTCAACAACCACATTGCAGGCCATACCTTTCTATTGGACTAAAAACATGGGTCAATATTCAAAGGGGTTTAACCGGGCAGGAGAGGCTTCTGCCTGGTTAAACCCTACTGAGCTGACTGGCCATTGATAATCAGCGGTGTTTCACCAGTTAACAGTATCTATACAGTTTCCTAGGACAATGATGTGAAAACAGCCTCTGTGCAGTTTCGTGAAAACAGCATCTGTGCAGTTTCCTAGGACGGTGATGTGAAAACAGCCTCTGCGCAGTTTCGTGAAAACAGCATCTGCGCAGTTTCCTAGGACGGTGATGTGAAAACAGCATCTGCGCGGTTTCCTAGGACTGAGATGTGAAAACAGCATCTGCGCAGTTTCCTAGGATGGTGATGTGAAAACAGCCTCTGCGCAGTTTCGTGAAAACAGCATCTGCGCAGTTTCCTAGGACGGTGATGTGAAAACAGCCTCTGCACAGTTTCGTGAAAACAGCATCTGGACAGTTTCCCAGGACGGTGATGTGAAAACAGCCTCTGTGCAGTTTCATGAAAACAGCATCTGCGCAGTTTCCTAGGACGGTGATGTGAAAACAGCCTCTGCACAGTTTCGTGAAAACAGCATCTGCACAGTTTCCCAGGACGGTGATGTGAAAACAGCATCTGCGCAGTTTCGTGAAAACAGCATCTGCACAGTTTCCCAGGACGGTGATGTGAAAACAGCCTCTGCGCAGTTTCGTGAAAACAGCATCTGCGCAGTTTCCTAGGATGGTGATTTGAAAACAGCATCTGCGCAGTTTCCTAGGACGGTGATGTGAAAACAACATCTGCGCAGTTTCGTGAAAACAGCATCTGCGCAGTTTCCTAGGATGGTGGTGTAGAAACAGAATCTCTGCACTTTCCTACCTATGGTGGGACAGTTTCCTGTTTTTCATTGTATGAGAAAGCGACAGCTACCATGTTTGGAACTCTGATGTTGTAGTTTTAAGCTTCCAGGTCTCAAAGCTGCACACACCGTGCTGACTGAAGTGAGCAGACTGGCTCTGCCGCCTGGACACCATCTCTTATACTTTCCAAGTCTGAGCTCAGTGCAGGAAGTATAGTAACAGCACTAATCCGCTACCTGGATATTGTCACTTTCACCTTCTGAGTCAGAGCCTGTTGCAGGTGTACAGAGAAAAAGTCCTGTTCCTCTCTCTGGACTTCATCTTGTACATGTTCCAAATCTATGGCCCCTGAAAAGGAACACAGAAGAAAATGTACTGGGAGGTGCTGAAATCCTGATTTCTTTATATTTTGCTAAACACTGTTGTAATTTTTAATGTATTTTTGTCGTTATGTTGCTGTGTTGGAGGAGGGTGGTGTACAGAGAATGACATGGGGATGGAGACCTGCAGTATCAGTGGGGATAGGGATGGGGACAGAGTTTGCTGGGATGGGGCGGGGACAGATCCCACGGGGACAAACTTTGTCCCCTTGACCTTTTCTACTTTGAAGCCTGTACATGAACTGGACTGTTATTTATGTTTGAGTGATGCAGACAACGATATTTTGATTTTTTTTTTTGAAAAACAAGCAAAAATGCTGGCCATAACTAGCAAAATTTGCATGGCGGATCCTGTACATCCTGCTACCAGCACATCTTCTAAGAAAACATCTTCTATTGCGGGAAGGACTGTGGAAGACAGGAGAGCTAGACTGAATCCTGAGATTGTTGATGACTTCTTATTCATCCACAGATTAAAAAATCATAACATTGCTTCATAGGGCATTTTTCTCCCCTCTGGGGCTTACAGAACGGGTTGTATTTTGTACCCCTGGATATTTTAACAGGGTGGATTAGGATTCCTTGGGGTAGTAGAAATCAGCTATTGTTGGGTTTGGAAGGGTAGAGGGTGGTGGTGGGAATGAGGGTTATTATAGCTGCTCATTGTTATTGTTTTCTATTTGTAATTTATACACAATAGTTGCACAGCATATTGTTCCTTTTTATACTTTAATAAAAAGATTTAAATATAAAATCATAATTGTTTGAGGCTTCTGCAGATGAGGACAGAGCCCATCGGGGCGGGAACAGGGACAGAACCTGCGTGGATGGGGCAGAGAGAGAGAGACAGGGCCTGCGGGGATGGGGAAAATCTTTGTCCCCGTGTCATTCTCTAGTGGCGTATACATCAAAAATGTAATGCAACGTCATGGAGAAAACTGGAATGTTCATATCAGGGGCGTATCTGCGTGGGGCCACAGGGGCCTGGGCCCCCGCAGATTTCGCCCTGGACCCCCCTACCGCCGTCAACCCTCCCCCGCTGTCACCTACCCCCGCCGAGGTTTGCTTCCTCCTGCCGGTGCCTTTAAAAATATTACTTCAGCTGGCGGGGGGGGGGGGGGGGGGGGGACCCCAACCCCCGCCAGCCCAGCCGAGGTCTTGTTTAAGTTCTTCTTCCTCGTGCTGTTGAAAGCTGCAGCCTGCAGCCTGCATCCCTTCCAGTTTCGGACGGAGTCTGACGTCGCAGCACGTTGTACATGCAGGACGTCAACGTGCTGCAACGTCAGACTCCGTCCGAAACTGGAAGGGACGCAGGCTGCAGCTTTCAACAGCACGAGGAAGAAGAACTTAAAACAAGACCGCGGCTGGGCTGGTGGGGTTGGGGGTCCCCCGCCAGCTGAAGTGATATTTTTAAAGGCACCGCAGGAGGAAGCGGACCTCGGCGGGGGTAGGTGACGGCGCCGGCAGTAGGCGGGGGAGGGTTGACTGCGGTGGGGGGGGGCGGCGGTGAGGGGGCTATAATGTGCCCCCTCACTCTAGCCCCTGCCCCCCCTACCACCAAACCTCAGATACGCCCCTGGTTCATATGCTGTGAACCCAAGAGGCTCATGAACTCAACTTCTTTTGCAGTTCCTTTATAAATGATTTTAACTACAGAGACTTCAATTTTTGATGCAAAAATATATCCTTAATATGAAAATGAAGTCGTAGATATTTGGAGGTAAAAAAAAACAGATTTCATATCATTAGATATCATTAGACGATGTCACAATTTACATTCCTTACAAAACCAAACTGACAGAAATCGCCAACGAAATTGAGCTAAGTTTGAACATCACGGACTCATGGGCCAATGCATTTCAACTAAAACTCAATAAAGAAAAAACACATTGTCTTGTCCTCTCATCCCAACTAGAAATGAATAACTGGTATGAAATTAGTTAAAATTTAATTCCAAGAAGTGCAGAGTGATGCACTTGGGGTGCAGAAACCCAAAAGAGAGATACCAGATAGGAGGGGAGAGATTAGTAAGCTCGACTCAGAAGAGAGACCTTGGGGTGTTGGTGTCTGAGGATCTGAAGGTGAAGAAACAATGCGACAAGGCGGCGGCCGGGGCCAGAAGGATGCTAGGTTGCATAAAGAGGGATATAACCAGCACAAGAAAGGAGGTGTTGATGCCCCTCTACAAGCCTTTGGTGAGGCCCCACAGAGTATTGTGTTCAGTTTTGGAGGCCGTATCTTGCTAAAGATGTAAAAAGACTGGAAGCGGTGCAAAGAAAAGCTACGAAAATGGTATGGGATTTGCGCTGCAAACCGTACGAGGAGAGACTTGACGACCTGAACATGTATACCTTGGAGGAAAGGAGAAACAGGGGTGACATGATACAGACGTTCAAATATTTGAAAGGTATTAATCCGCAAACAGACCTTTTCTGGAGACAGGAAGGCGGTAGAGCTAGAGGATATAAATTGAGGTTGAAGAGGGGGGCAGATTCAAGAGTAATGTCAGGAAGTATTTTTTCACGGAGAGGGTGGTGGATACATAGAATGCCTTCCTGTGGGAAGTGGTGGAGATGAAAATAGTAATGGAATTCAAACATGCGTGGGATAAACACAAAGGAATCCTGTTTAGAAGGAATGGATCCACAGAATCTTAGTGGAGATTAGGTGACAACACTGGTAATTAGTAACAAAACCGGTAATGGGCAGACTTCTACAGTCTGTGCCCTGAAAATGGCAAGGACAAATCAAACTCAGGTATACATATAAAGTATCGCATGCCAAGAAAAATGAGTTTATCTTGTTGGGCAGACTGTAAGGACCGTACAAGTATTTATCTGCCATCATTTACTATGCTACCATGTTTTGATAATTAGTATTGAAGTAGTTTAGAACTAAATAATGTACACTTTAAATATACATCTTATGATCTAAAAAACAATCAAAAACATGTCTACATACAACTCTAAAATATAATACACTTCCTGATCCAAATCTTCAAGATATTACAGAACTTAGAAATTTCTGAAGGCATTTTCAAAAACCCAGGTTTTCACATTTTTATGGAATCGTTTGTTAATGGTAGTGGGTACCGAGTTCCATAAAGACAGTGTACTTTGTCAAATATTCACATAAGTGCATACATATGCACTTAATCGTCATGCAATTTTGTGCACGTACTTTACAGAATCGCCCCGATACCATTATATATATAGCTAAGCAGTTTAAGACAGCTCTTTCTCTAGCCTAAATTAAACCACTTAGCTACATGGCCAGCTGATGAATACTGTTATTATGTGTATAGTTAGTGGGAATGCCGTGCTTCACTTTATAAGTACATAAGTAATGCCACACTGGGAAAAGACCAAGGGTCCATCGAGCCCAGCATCCTGTCCACGACAGCGGCCAATCCAGGCCAAGGGCACCTGGCAAGCTTCCCAAACGTACAAACATTCTATACATGGTATTCCTGGAATTGTGGATTTTTCCCAAGTCCATTTAGTAGCGGTTTATGGGCTTGTCTTTTAGGAAACCGTCTAACCCCTTTTTAAACTACTACTACTACTACTACTTATCACTTCTATAGCGCTACAAGGCATTCGCAGCGCTGTACACCATACATGAAAAGACAGTCCCTGCTCAAAGAGCTCACAATCTAAATATGGAATGTTGCTAGTGGAATAGCAACATTCCGTGTAGAATCTCAAATAGTAGCAACAGAATCTCCAATAGTAGCAACATTCCATGTAGAATCTCAAATAGTAGCAACATTCCATGTAGAATCTCATGTAATAGCAACATTCCAGAATCTCAAATAGTAACAACATCCCGAGTTCCACTGCACTAACCACTAGGCTTCTCCTCCACTAGCAACATTCCATCTAGAAGCCTGCCCTTGCAGATCAGCAACGCAGCTCTGCCAAGCTAACCACATTATCCGGGTAGTTGCAGAACATTTATCTAGAAAGTGCTGTGAAAATTAATGGATGGAGGACTTATTCATTTATCAGTGACTACTAGAAGCATTTTTTTCTCATACTGTTTACCCCAAACTTTAATCTGACCCTTCTATTTATCTTATTGGTATGCATTCTTATCACAGAGCTTATTGGTTTGCATTCTACTGGTTATTCTTTTCTCCTAGTTTTCATCACTGGTTTTTGTCGACAACGTAGCGTCGAGAGAACCTTCGTTGCTGCTGTTTTCCTTTTGGATTTTAAGGTGCATGCAGGAATTGGAGCAACGGAACAAAAAAAGCCATTCACCCGTCTTCTGTTTATGGAACGAGAAAGCATGGAAGAGTAGCGTGTGTAAATTTTTTTTTTTTAAGTGAAATAGATTAAATAAGCATGAACCAGCAAATAATGGATGACTTTCTGATAGGTAAATTTATCATGATCCCTGTCCAGCTGCTGCTGTCTGTCATGATGGTGGGGCCTTTGCTCGTCCTCTTTGCCACCAGGTTCTGGAGCTCTGCAGAGGGAGGCTGTGCCCAGACTCTTTCTCTTAGGGAACAGCACTGATTACAAACAGATGAATTCATGCTGCTTTAATGAAAACAGCCCTCACCACCTTTGCTTAATGGTGGGAACCTCCAAGGGTAAACAAAACTCTCTGCCCGCCCTTCTCATTCCCACCAGTCCTGGTACTTCACAAATGTTTTTTAATCTTTGCCTCTAGAACAAATTGATTTCTTGCCAGTTTGTAACTTTTCTTTTTTACTGATGTTGTGGCTGTTGGAGTTAAACACAACCAGGTGCAGTAAACAGCACATCCCTTCTTCTGGCCATGTGAACATCAGATATGCCATGACCCCACCCTAGTGCCTTTCACTGTTCCTGCAGTGGTCTTCTGCCTTCAACCTTACCCTGACGTGACAGCCAATAATTAATTTGCATCCTTCTTTGTCTCTCCTCTCTCTCAATTTTCTCTCCTGAAATTTAGAACGAAGGAGTTTTCACGAGGTCCACTGTGGCCCTCCTTCCCGGCTCTGCTCTTACAGGAACTTAGTCCAGTCCTGGTTCTGTAAGATCAGTCCTGGTTCTGTAAGAAAACATTATTTGAAACAAAAAGTTTATGAAGACATAGAGCTAAGGGTCTAACAGTGATGACGTACTGGGGAATCTGAGAACCCTCTGCATGGTGAACTCTGACTTATTAGGTTTTCTGAATGACATTTTGGAGATTTAGGAAATACAACCTGAAACTGGTGATCCATGATTTGGTTATAACCGTATATTATCCTCAGGTATTACTGACAGAATTCAACCAGTCAAGATGTCTTCCCCTTACCCCTTAGCTGCACACCACCCTTACTCACAGCAGTGACAATAAAGGGATCTACAAGGACGCTGGAGTTGCATCTTTTGTAAAGGAGAAGTTTAAAAAAAAAACCTTTTGAAAGGGAGGAAGTGCCCTCTCTGGTAATCCAAGGTTTTCCCATAGGAATCTCTTGAAAAGTTCTTTTGAGAAAATGAAAGAGACAGTGCAAAGTTTAGGATCCTTAAATTTTTCTTTTATTTTTTGTTACATTTGTACCCCGTGCTTCCCCACTCATGGCAGGCTCAATGCAGCTTACATGGGGCAATGGAGGGTTAGGTGACTTGCCCAGAGTCACAAGGAGCTGCCTGTGCCTGAAGTGGGAATCAAACTCAGTTCCTCAGGACCAAAGTCCATCGCCCTAACCACTAGGCCACTCCACTCCTCCACTGTTGCTACTATTTGAGATTCTACATGGAATGTTGCTAGTAGCAACATTCCATGTAGAAGTCGGCCCTTGCAGATCACCAATGTGGCCACGCAGGCTTCTGCTTCTGTGAGTCTGACATCCTGCATGTACGTGCAGGACGTCAGACTCACAGAAACAGAAGCCTGCGCAGCCTTCTACATAGAATGTTGCTAGTGGAATAGCAACATTCCATGTAGAATCTCTAATAGTAGCAACATTCCATGTAGAATCTCCAATAGTATCTATTTTATTTTTGTTACATTTGTACCCCGCGCTTTCCCACTCATGGCAGGCTCAATGCAGCTTACATGGGCAATGGAGGGTTAAGTGACTTGCCCAGAGTCACAAGGAGCTGCCTGTGCCTGAAGTGGGAATCAAACTCAGTTCCTCAGGACCAAAATCCATCGCCCTAACCACTAGGCCACTCCACTCCTCCACTGTTGCTACTATTTGAAACAGAAACAGAAGCCTGCGCAGCCTTCTACATAGAATGTTGCTAGTGGAATAGCAACAATCCATGTCGAATCTCCAATAGTAGCAACATTCCATGTAGAATCTCTAATAGTATCTATTTTATTTTTGTTACATTTGTACCCCGCGCTTTCCCACTCATGGCAGGCTCAATGCGGCTTACATATTATATAAATTCAAATTCCTTGTCCTATTGTCCAGTATCTCCAGTCTATTCCATGTAATTATCGCTGCCGTTGTCTCTTGGATACATTTCTGTTATCTGTTTGTCCCAACTCCTTTATTTGATTACTATGACCTAGAACAGTGATGGCGAACCTTTCAGAAACCAAGTGCCCAAACAGCAACCCAAAATCTAACTTATCACAAAAGTGCCAACAGGGCAATTTAACCTGACTAAAAGAACTTTAAAAGCATTTGGTATACTTTTGAATAATTAGTGTGATTTTTGCTTTTGCATGCATGCTGATAACTTGTCTAACCTTGGCTCATACTCTGGCTCGCACTCTGCGCTTCTTCAATCTTCCGGGCCGCCGGCAGTGTCAGTGCAGTAAGCGCACTGCCTTCGGCGGCTCCCGAAGCTCTCCCTCTGTTGCAGCATCCCGCCTATGCGGGACAGGAAACTGTAACAGAGGGAAAGTTTCCGGGCCGCCGAGGGCAGTGTGCTTACTGTACTGACACTGGGAAAGTGGCTGGGCGCGCTTGCCAACAGAGAGGGCTCTGGCAAGCATGCCATAGGTTCGCCATCACTGACCTAGAACATTCCCCTCGAAGGTGCTAAAGTGGTCATCCAGCCGCTCAGTGGCCCCTTCCATATTGTTTCCTTTGCCACTAACAGTTTTCTCCAAAGTTACCAAGCAGTCCATATAGCATCCAAAGTCAGAACTGCGCGTTTCACCAGTTCTAGCAAGGACTGGGTAGCAGGGGGGTTCTTATGGAGTAGAATGGAAAATGCCCAAGTTTTTTGTCTCTGCTCCTGGCAGCATGCATACTCCCTCCCCCTGCTGACACTGACCAGGTAGAGAACTGGACATAGTTCTGGGGTCAGAGGAACTTGCCACAGTCCCGGTGTCCATCAAATCTTCACCCCATGGTAACATCCAGTGGACCTGCTTCTGAAAGATGTTCACTTCCTGGTTGAGGAGGGGGTTCCCAGCAGTCATAGTAACATATAGTAACATAGTAGGTGATGGCAGAAAAAGACCTGTATGGTCCATCCAGTCTGCCCAACAAGATAAACTCATGTGTGCTACTTTATATGTATACCTGACCTTGATTTCTATCTGCCATTTTCAGGGCACAGACCGTAGAAGTCTGCCCAGCACTAGCCCTGTCTCCCAACCAGTTGGAGCTCAATGTAGCCTCAAGACGAGTTTCCTCTCCTCCAAGAGATTCGACAGCAAGGACCGCACCCAGCGAAGCTACTGTTGCCTTTGAAAGCCCAACCAGCTGTGAAATTGGAGGCTGTGACGATTGAGGAGGAGCCTTAGGTAAAGCTTTAGTTTTCCCCCTTTTCTTCACCAACCTGACAGAGAAAGATAGTTTGAAGAAACAATGGTAGATTCAAATGCAGCGGAGCTCCCAGCAACAGCGTCAAGCAACCTGTACCATCTTGGATCAGAATGTATAAGTTATGAGGAGTAATTGTGTAAAGGATTTCAGCACCTAAAACACTATTTTAGACACAGAAATGGGCATTTATAAAATTACCTCCAACGTTGTGCAGACACAGGGCGTCTTTTACTTAAGGCGCACTCACATTTTTAGCGCTCGCTAAAAATAGGCGCACGCTAAACGTTAGAGACACCAATGCATTCCTATGGGCGTCTCTAATGTGTAACACATGCCCAATTTTAGCGCACTCTAAGCGTGCCTTAGTAAAAGACGCCCATAGTAAGGTGCACAGATCATTGTGCATCTGAAAAGAAAATGTTCCTAGGGCCAGACGTAGGTAGAGGTTGTGATATACATGCATATTTTTCATTTATAAAACATGCACACAGAAACAAGCAAACCTCTGTGCCTAGATTTACACCTGCTCCGAAGCAGTTATAAATATAGCTGCCTGACTGTGCCCCTCATGCAGGTGCTTAAGTCTGTTTTAGAAGGGAAACGTGTGCATTTCTCTGCCCTTATAAAATAGAAGCATTTTAAGCACCTAGCTCCCTCTAGGGCCTGATCACTCTCCCTTCATTCAAGTGTCAACATAGATCTGGCCGTGGATTTTCAAAGCTGCAGCTTTATTTTATAGAATACTAGTAAAAATGGCCCGTTTCTGGCGCCGATGAAACTGGCGCTAGCGGGCACGGGACTCCCTTTCCCTCCCCTTCCAGTACCTGTTCCGTCGGCCCAGGAAAGAAAGAGTCCCCTCTTTCCTCCTGTAGCGGTGGCTTCCTTGCTGCATGGTGTGGGAGTCCGGCTCTCGGCATTTCAAAATGGCCACCGAGAGTTGAAGTCTCGCGAGGCAGCTTGAACTCTCGGTGGCCATTTTGAAATGCCGAGAGCCGGACTCCCACACCATGCAGCAAGGAAGCCACCGCTACGGGAGGAAAGAGGGGGCTCTTTCTTTCCTGGGCCGACGGAACAGGTACCTCTAGACCACCAGGGAGACACGCGTAAGGGGAGGGGAGGTGACAGGGAGGGAGGGAGGTTGGTGATGTTAAGAGTGTGGTACCGTGGACGGGGCTATGTGGCGAAAGGGGTGGGGTTCATGTGCACGTCAGCGGCGGCTGGGATTTGTTGGAAGGGGAGGAGTAGGGAAACACGCTCCGCGTGTTTCCCTACTGCTCCCCGTGCGTTAATTTGTTTTCATGTTCTGCCCTCGACGTCATCACGTGTGACGCGAGGGCAGGGCATGAAGATGTTGTGGTGGCTTCACCACCATGAAACCACGAACCGGTGTGTGAGTGACTTCAGTGACGTCAGTGTCCTCAGAACGTTGAGGCTGCGTTTTATTATAGTAGATACGTAGAGACATCAATTCATACCAGCAAATAAATACACAAATTTACACTCACCTTAGAGCAGGTATAACTTTGTGTGGAGGAAATTGGAAGTTTTAAGGAAACTACGGGGCCCTTTTATAGGTTTGCCGTGTACCAATCCGAAACTACCGCCAGGCTATTGCAGCAGCCTGGCGGTAATTGCACCCTCAGTGCGACAACATTTTTTCTGGTTAACCTTTGAAGACCAAATTCCGGGTTGTTAAGGCTCCCTCTGACCTTGTCCTGGTGGGGTTTTTTGTATGCTTTTTTTGTATTGGTATATGTTTTTTTTAATGTCTCTTTACTGTAGTTATGTGTGTTGAATGAATGCTTATTTCTGTCTTATCAATTTTGGATTCCCTTTCTTTTTATTTTCTGATGTTTGTATTTTTATTGTACACTGCTGTGATCCTTCCGGAAAGCCAGTATATAACATCTCAACAAACTAACTGAATATCCCGGTCTAATCTAGCTAGCCACAGTCATCATTTAAAGAAAGATTGGCTGAATATAACCCACTATCTGTTTATAGCTATAGCTATACATACATTAAGTAGAATTAAATGTGTGTCACTGCTGGATATAGAAATATGACTGCAAATAAAAGCCAAGTGGCCCATCCACAGCCTCCTCCTCTCTCTAAGATATATCGCCTTTCTGAGGTTACAATCAAAGTGGTTTACATATTATATTCAGGTACTTATTTTGTACCTGGGGTAATGCAGTGGCGTAGCAAGGGGGGGGGGGGTGGTCCGCCCCGGGTGCACACTATTGGGGGGGGGATGCTGCGTGCCTGTCGGCTCCGCTGGTTCCCTGCTGTCTCTGCCCCGGAACAGGTTACTTCCTGTTCCAGGGCAGAGGAACAGGGAGTCAGCGGAGCCGACAGGCGTGCGGCTGCTCCCAGCAGCCAAGAAGGCACCCGGGGGGGGGGGGGTGTTGATGCGCCAGAGGAGGGGGGATGCGCCGAGGGGGGGGGGTTGATGCTGTTGGATTATTTGTAGTAAATAATTAGCAGATTTTAGTACACACAGCTTCAGCTTTAGAAATGTTAATTTCTTTCTTCATCTCTCTCTCATTCACCCCTGAATAATTCACTGCTGAGTCACTTTAAAGTTGAAGTAACAAAACATCTGTTTACTCACAGTTTGCAGTTAGATTATAATCAGACAGGCTTATATATACATATTACTATACATTTGTATTATCAGCTCCTTCCATGTGCTTAGATGGTAATGGATGCTCACACCACCATAGATCCTCTCAGGTTAGGAGAGATCATGAGCTCCATGTGCTCCATGTGCTGCATGTGCTGTGTCTAACCCCCACAGGAAGTTGCATAGCTATGTGACCTCTCTAAGTAATTCACATCAGAGGTCACAGAGTAATCACAGAGAAATAATAGGTGACAGGCAATGCATGTAAAATACAATTACATTCCAACAAACCCCTTCTCATGCATAACTGTCATGCAATTATTTATTCATACAAAGTCCAAGCTTTATACGCAGATTCACAAAATGTTCTCTGGGTAACGGTTTGGTCATGATGTCAGCTGTCATCTCACTGGTGTGACAATAGTGTAGACTGATGACCCCTTCTTTTGCCAACTCTCGCACGTTGTGGTATTTCGTTGCGATGTGCTTGGTGCGTGACTGAACCTTGTCATTCTGTGACAGTCGGATGCAGCTCTGATTATCTTCCATTAACTGGATTGGTCTCTTTTCAGCTATTCCAAAATCCAGCAAAAGTTTTTCAATCCACATCAGTTCTCTGCACGCTTCCGATACGGCCACGTATTCAGCTTCTGTAGAAGACAAACTCACAATACTTTGTTTATGACTGGCCCATGAAATTTGTACATTTCCATACATAAACACATATCCACTTGTGGATTTATAATCAGAATGATCCCCTGCCCAATCTGAATCACAGTAACATATTAGTTTTGGATTACTATTGGCTGAAATCTTTAATTTACAATCAATGGTACCCTTTAAATACCTTACCATCCTTTTAACTGCAGTCCAATCTGATTTGGTAGGTGAGCTGACCCTTCTGCTCAAAATTCCTACTGCATTTGCTATATCAGCCCTGTATGTGGTAGCTAGATATAAAAGCTTACCTATGGCTGATCTATATTGGATGTTATCTGGTAAAGGTTCTCTTACTGTTTCATCCTTCAGAAAATCAGTGATCATGGGAGTGCTTACAACTTGGGCATCTTGCATACCTAAACTTTCAATAAGCTCATTTATTTTCTGCTTCTGGCTTAGAAGATAAGAACCATCATTTTGTTTCTCAATTTCTATACCAAGATAGTATGACACATTACCAAGTTCTTTTATCTCAACATTGTGGTTTAAACACTTTACAATGTCCTTGTACTCTTGCTCACTTTCGCTTGCAATGAGCAGATCATCAACAAAAGCTAAAATGTATGCATATTGTCCATTTGTGCACCTAGTGTACAAGCATTTATCTGCTTCACCTTGCTTAAATCCTAAATTTGTCAATATTTCATGCAATTTATCATTCCAACATTCTGCACTTTGCTTTAATCCATAAAGACCTTTGTTTAATTTACACACTAGCTGTCTTTGTTTTGTATTTATGAAACCTGTTGGTTGTTCCATGTACAAGTCTTCAGTTATATCTCCGTGAAGAAACGCTGTTTTCACATCAATGTGTTTGACTTGCATGCCTTTTGAGACTGCAATGCTCAGAAGTGTTCTGATTGTCGTGTGTTTCACTACAGGTGCAAACACTTCATCAAAATCTTCTCCATATTTTTGAAGATATCCCTTTGCCACTAATCTGGCTTTATACCTTTCCACTTTTCCTTGTGCATTCCTTTTTAACTTGAATACCCATTTGCATCCTATAGCTTTCTTGCCAGGAGGTAATTTTGTAAGAATCCAAGTATTATTTTTATCCAATGCATCAATTTCTTCTTGTGCAGCTTTATGCCATTCAGCAGCTTCTTCTGCTGGCATTTTCTCAATCTCATCCCATGTTAAGGGCTCTTGAGCTTCTGCTGACTTTGTTAGGTAAGACAGTCTTGGGGGTGGAACACCTTTGTTTTCCCTGGATGAGCGTCTGACAACAGGTTGGTCTGACCTTTCTGCATCCTCTATATCTGAGAGTCCTTCTCCAATTGATTCCCCTTCTCCAACTGTACTGTCTTCTTCAATGATCCTTTCTGTGTCTGCTTCCTCTGCCTGTTCCTCGTTAGATACAGGTGAGTTGCTTTCAGACATCTGCCTTGGTATGGCATTTATATACACTGGCATGTCTATTATGGTTCTAGTTTCATATTCTGGATGATAAGGCTCATCTGGGATAATCCAGCCTTTATCAACCCTTTTGTTTTCATCAAAATATGTAACATGTCTTATGCCAACAATGCCAGTTTTCAGATTCAAAATTCTATATCCTTTGTGTCCTGGAGCATAGCCAACTAAAATGCCCCTTTCTGTTGTGGAATCCAGCTTATGCCTTCTTTGCTTTGGTTCATGAGCATATGCTGTACTTCCAAATGTTCTTATGTGTGACAGGTTTGGCTTCCTACCATGCCATGTCTCATGTGGTGTGCGCTCAGCGCCTTTAGTTGGCATTCTGTTTTGTAGGTACACTGCTGTGAGAATGGCTTCCCCCCATAGTCTTTAGGGAGATTGCTATCTGACAGCATACATCTGGTCATTTCCACAAGTGACCTAAATTTTCTCTCTGCAACAGAATTTTGCTCTGGTGTATAAGCTACTGTTGTGATATGCTGAATGCCTTCTTGTTCTAGAAATGTGCGCATGCTTTGTGAAGTGAACTCACCACCATTGTCGGTCTGAAGAACCTTTGGTTTTCTTTCAAATTTATTGCTCACCATGGCTACGTATTTCTTCAGCATGTCTGTGACTTGACTTTTTTCTTTCAGCAAATAGGCCACACAATATCTAGAGAAATCATCCAAGAATATTAGCACAAATCTGTTATTTCCCAATGATGGGATATTAAAACGGTCCACATAAGTCACTGTGTATTAAGTCCAGTACTTTATTACTCCTATTTCCTGTGTATGCAGGAAATGAGGGTCTTACACCTTTTTGAGTAACACAGTCTATGCATTTCTCCATTTTACCAGCATCTGCACTTATCTGAATGCCGGTGGCCAGTTGCCTACTGTAAAGATCCTGGATCACCTTAGAATCACGATGTCCCAGGCGGCGGTGCCAGATTTCCAGACTACATTTACCATCATTCTTCCTTACTTGCGCCATATGTGAGGCTTCACCTGAAATGCTCAGTTTATAAACATCATTATGCATAAAAGCTTCAGCATACACTTCATCATTTTTAGAGATTGTGCACTTACTGTTTTCAAAATGAATCACAAATCCCTTCTTATCTAATGTAGATACACTAAGCATATTACAAACTGCTTGGGGAATATACAAGACATCACTTACAGGAATTTCTTTAACTTCATTAGACACTTTGCATTTTAAGAATCCAATACCTTTTGCTTGGATCTTAGCAGTCCCTGCGTTTGCAGTTTTAAGAATACCTTCCTCTGGACACATTTCCTGAAAGAAATCTTTACAATTGGTTAAATGGCATGTGCTCCCTGAATCCAAAATCCAAGTACTTTCATTTGAATTATTATTTACCATAGTCAAGATTTTTCTGCCATTAGATAGCCCTTGTGTTTATCTTTGTCCTTCATACATTTCCTGGTTTGAAAATTCTTTAGTTCCATTGGCTTAGGTGAGCTAGAGGGAGTGTTTTGTGTTTCCTTACACCATTTAGATACATGTCCCTCCTTTCCACATGAGTAGCAAATCAGCTTGCCCTTGGGTGGAGTTTTCCCATAGCTCCGCCTTCCTCTGTTCTTTGCCAAGAAATTTGTTTCATTTCTCTCTGACTGACTTTGAGAACACATCTCCTCAGAATCATTTATTATGCATTCCTGCCTTAGTTTTGATGTTGCCTGTTCAAAAGATTGCCCTTCAATGGCCTCATTTACAGACCTAAAAACATCAAACTTCTTTGATAGTGAGGTAAAAAGAAATGCTCTTTTCAATGCATCACACATGGGAATTCCTGAAAGTTCTAACTTTTGAAATGAAGACATAAGATGCATAATGTGATCATTACATTTACTTTTATCCCTTAATTTGGTTTCATTCAACTCTGCCAACCAAATTGGTTGCTGCTTTGCATATGTAGTTGCATACATAGTTCTCAGTTTATATAAAATGTCCTTTGGTGTATCTTTTCCCTCCACTAATATGGCTTGTTTCTCTGAGAGAGCTTCCAAAAGCATGCACTTCACATAATAGTTTGCACTGTCCCATTCAGCCATATTTTCAGCTGTTCTGTCTTGGTCTAAGCATATATTTAATCTTTTTGCTCGAAGGAGACATATGAATCTTAGTTCCCACTGCCGATAATTAAACTCAGTTAATTTAGGCACCTTGAGAGAATAGAAAAATGGTGAATTTCTTCCCTCAGCCATTTTCTTAGCCTTCTGTCTGCTGTGTGGGGGGAGAGAGAGACAGACTGAATCTTTCCTTTAAAACTTAAGAGAAAAATGTGGCCTTTTTTTCTGCCTGGTAATATTTCTCTTCTTTTTCAATTCCTGACCCTGGGCCCATAACCCTTTTGTTGGATTATTTGTAGTAAATAATTAGCAGATTTTAGTACACACAGCTTCAGCTTTAGAATGTTAATTTCTTTCTTCATCTCTCTCTCATTCACCCCTGAATAATTCACTGCTGAGTCACTTTAAAGTTGAAGTAACAAACATCTGTTTACTCACAGTTTGCAGTTAGATTATAATCAGACAGGCTTATATATACATATTACTATACATTTGTATTATCAGCTCCTTCCATGTGCTTAGATGGTAATGGATGCTCACACCACCATAGATCCTCTCAGGTTAGGAGAGATCATGAGCTCCATGTGCTCCATGTGCTGCATGTGCTGTGTCTAACCCCCACAGGAAGTTGCATAGCTATGTGACCTCTCTAAGTAATTCACATCAGAGGTCACAGAGTAATCACAGAGAAATAATAGGTGACAGGCAATGCATGTAAAATACAATTACATTCCAACAGATGCGCTGGGGGAGTGTTGTGGTGCACCCTGGGGGGATAGACGCCGCTGCACCCGGGGGGGGAGGGGTGCACAGCGGCGATCTGCCCCGGGTGGCAGCTGACCTAGGATCGCCACTGGGGTAATGGAGGGTTAATTGACTTGCCCAGAGTCACAAGGAGTTGCAGTAGGATTTGAACCTGGTTCTCAGGCTGACGCACTGACCACTGCCTCACACTTTCTTGAATTCAGACACAGTCCTCATCTCGACCACCTCCACTGGGAGGCTATTCCATGCATCCACCGCCCTTTCCATAAAAAAGTATTTCCTTAGATTACTCTTGAGCTTATAACCCCTTAACGTCATCCTAAGTCTTCTGATTCTAGAGTTTTCCTTCATTTGGAAAAGGCTCACCTTCTGTACATTAATGCCACTGAGATATTTAAACATCTCTACCATATCCCCTCTCTCTCACTTTTCTTTCAGAATATGCATATTGAGGTCTATAAGTCTGTTCCCATATACTTTAGGACATAGACTACTGACCAGTTTTGCAGTTACCCTCTGGATAGACTCCATCCTGTTTGTATCTTTTTGAAGGTGCGGTCTCCAGAATTGCACACGGTCTTCTAAATGGGGCCTCACCAGAGACTTATACAAGGGCACTATCACTTCTTTTTTTCCTGCTGGCCATTCCTCTCTCTATGCACCCAAGCATCCTTCTGGATGGAAATTTATCCTTTAAGGTTATTCCTGTTAATAATGTATCCAGACTTGGACAGATGCTTTATCTGTTTGGTGGTTGAATTTCATTGCTCAGCATAAAACATTTTAGACCATCCTTGGCCGTTCCCAAATCAAACCCTATTTTATTTCACTCTTTAGTGATTTCAGTGGCCGAAGCTGTATTTTTATGCCTCCATTTAAAAAATTGAACGTGCAGTTGGTGCTTTCATTGACCGCATAAGTGATTCGAAAACAGTGGCACACCAGAATTTAAATAAACCCATCAACGTCATTCTAAAATCCTTTTAACCTTGCCACTCTCAGTCATAAGTACATATAAGTACATAAGTAATGCCATACTGGGAAAAGACCAAAGGCCCATCAAGCCCAGCATCCTGTCCCCGACAACAGCCAATCCAGGTCAAGGGCACCTGGCAGCTTCCCAAATGTACAAACATTCTATACATGTTATTCCCAAAATTGTGGATTTTTCCCAAGTCCACTTAGTAGCGGTCTATGGACTTGTCCTTTAGGAAACCGTCCAAACCCTTTTTAAACTCTGCCAAGCTAACCACCTTCACCACATTCTCCGGCAACAAATTCCAGAGTTTAATTATGCGTTGGGTGAAGAAAAATGTTGTCCTATTTGTTTTAAATGTATTACACTGTAGTTTCATCGCATGCCCCCTAGTCCTAGTATTTTTGGAAAGCGTGAACAGACGCTTCACATCCACCTGTTCCCTAAAGGGCTGTCCAAAGGATGGTCCCCTTTGAAATATTCCTTCTGGGGCGACCCATCTTTGGCAGCTAGGTTGTTTTTTTTTATAAGGAATGCAATACAGGTTCAGACTAAAGGTCCATCTAATATCCTGTTTCAAGCAGTAACCAATCCAGGTTACAATTATCTCATAAGATCCAAAAAATAGCTAGAGTCCATGCTGCTTACCCCCAGGGATAAGCAGTGGATTTCCCTAATTCTATCTTTAAAATGGTTTATGGACTTTTCCTCCACGAAAGCATCCAGAGTTGATGATGTCACCAGAGTACACGACATAAGTTTGTTTGTTTTTTCCCATGGTTGTTGTTACATTCTGCTGAGTCAATTTCAGCTCCTGGTAGCTCTATGCCCTGAACTATGATGGGTCTTCAGTCAGTTGGATAATTGTTGATAAAGTGGCATCCATAGCTTTTATTGTTGTATCAGTCCATCACATTGCTGGTCTTCCTCTTTTGAGTTGATCTTCAACTTTGCTAAGTATGATGCCTTTCTCTAATGATTTTCTAATGATCTTTCTCTTCATATGATGTATCCAACGATTGGAAGTCAAAGTCTTGTTATTTGAGCTTCCAAGGAAAGCTCAGGTTTGATCTCCTCCAATACTCATTGATTAGTTCTTTGGGCAGACTACGCAGTATCGTCACCAGCACCATAATTCAAAGTCATCGATTTTATTCCTTCCTTGCTCCTTCACTGTCCAACTTTTGCATTCAAATATGTTGTTGAAAATACCATAGCTTGGACAAGTCCAAATTTTTGTATGCAGAGATACATCGCTGTAAGATTTTGTCTACTTCTTTCATAGCCATAGTGCCCAGAGTGATACATTATTGGATTTCTTGACTGCTTATCGTTTCATTACTGATTATTGATCCAAGCAGTTTAAAGTTGCCCATTATTTCTATTAATTCTCCATCAAGGATGAAATGATTGATTTTACTAGTCATCAGAATCTTTGTCTTTGTCACCGTAAGGTATAGGTCCATTCTGAAACTGTGTTCCTTGAGCTTGAAACACAGATGTTTCAGATCTTCTCATTTTCAGTATCATTATCGTAGAGAAGGTTATTTATAAATCTTCTGCCAATTTTTGCACCTCAGGTTTCTTCATACAATCTTGCTTCTCTGATTATTTGTTCTGCCTATAAATTGGACAGGTGTAAGGAAAGTACGCAACCTTGTCATATACCTTTGCTGATTTTAAACCATTCTGCTTCTCCTTATTCCATCTGAATTGTTGCTTCTTGATCAATGTAAAGGTTGTGCGTAAGAACTATATGATATGTCCATGCTCCTTAATGTGACTCCGTTTTTCATGATTTATGCAGTCAAAGGCCTTACTGTTGTAGTTAATGAAACACATATAGATATCATTTTGGCATTCTTTTGTCTTTTCATCTGTCTTGATCTCTCTTCTTCCTCATCCTTTCCTGAACCCTGCTTGCACATCAGACAGTTCTTGTTCCAGGCATGGTTGTAGCCTCTACTAAATGATCTTGAATAAAATCATGCTGGCATGTGGGATCAGAGTAATTGTGTGATAATTTTCACCTTTCTTTAGTATTGGTTGAAAACAGATGCTTTCCAGTCAGTCAGCTATGGTTGTTTTCCAGATTTCCTGACAGAGTCTTGTGGGTATTATAACAACTGTATCTGATTGCTGGAATACTTCATTGGGAATACCATCTATGTCTGGTGCTTAGTTCTTTGATAAAGCTTTCAATGCTTCTTTGACTTTTTCTGTCATCATTATTGGTTCCTGATTGTAAAGTACAGGTTGAAATGGCTGTTGATCCACTTGATCTTTATGGTATAATGACTTGGTGGCATTTCTTGACCTCAACATCATTCAAAAAAGGTTCCGTAAATGTCTTTCCAATTCTAAGCTGGAATTTCTCTTGTAGCTTTATTTTCCCTCCAGGAAACTGTCCAGGGCTGATGATGTCTACCAGAATAGGCTACTTACAGGGTTTTCCTCCACTACCTTCACAATATTACCCTAATCACCTCTATTTGTTATGTCCTAAAGATCCCACTTTATACTCCTGATCCTGCCATATTCTATAGATTAGTTACCACAATGATGAACTTACATAGCAGTTTCAGAACAAACTCCAGTCATCATAGACCAAATTTTAAATAATAAAGCTCTGTGAAGAATTTTTTGGAGTGGTCAAGAGCAGTGAAAGATTAGGTATGAAGATGAAAAAAAAATGAATATCTCTATCAAGGTCATCTGATTCCCCACTGTTTGTATTGGGTAGGCAAATGGCCTAATGGTTACAAGAATGGCCTTTGCAGAAAGTGGGCCTCTAATTAATGTCCTTTCCCAAGCTAGCATGGTCAGCGGATCAAGTTAAACATCAGCACTTAACACAATATGTTTATTCAGTACCACTGTCAGCTTAATTAGCATCACTGAATGTGTATGCTAAGTGATGACTACACCAACATTATCCAGATAGATTAAGGCCTGCTATTGAAAAGCCTGAATCTTATCTGGACAGTGGCTGAATATTGTCTGTATCTAGATAAGGGAAAAGGGATGGGACTTGATATACTACCTTTCTGTGGTTACAATCAAAATAGTTTATGTATTATATACAGGCATATCTGAGGCAAGGGATGGTTAAGTGACTTGCCCAAAGTCATAAAGAGCTGCAGTGGAAATTAAAAACCCAGTTCCTCAGGTTCTTAGGATGCGACACTAACCACTAGGCTACTCCTCCCAAGTCTTGGTGCCACCTCTGCTCCTTCCCAACCCTGCCCCTTGTTATCCAGATATATCCAGACATATAATTATTTCAGTTGCTGAATATTATCTGGGAGTTATATGTTGACCACTCCGTGGCCAGTATATTAAGGGGTCCTTTTACTAAACTGTGGTAAGCACTAACACCTGCTTACTGGTGGTTAAAAAAACACTGCCGCGGGGCACCTTAGTGCCCTGCAATAGTTTTGGGATCACCATACTCTACCCATAAGCTAGAAAATAGAATTTATTTTTTAGCACTGGGGGTGTGTCTGGGGTGGAGAGTAGGTGTGTTCTGCGCTAATCAACTAATCTTTGTTAGCGAGTGAGCTCTTACCGCCCTCAAAATAGGTGGCAGTAAGGGCTCACACATTAACCCATTAGTGTCCAATGTTCCCATAATAAAATCCCATATGGGAACATTGGGCACTAATGGATTAATGGCCACAAGCTAATGGGGAAATTAACACATGGCCATTAATAAGAAAACTGGAAATGGAATCAGGTGTGTTTTTCTCTACATCAGGGGCGTATCTGCGTGGGGCCACGGGGGCCTGGGCCCCCATAGATTTGGCCCTGGACCCCCCTGCCGATGACCCTCTCCACCCCCTCCCACCACCAACCCGCCGTCGCCTATCTTTGCTGGCGGGGGACCCCAACCCCCGCCAACTGAGGTCCTCTCTTCCGTTGCAGCAAAGCTTCCTGTTCTGAACACTAGCAGAAAGGACATGACCTCAAATGAATTGGCACAAGAGACGGTAGGCGGTGGATAAACACTGCTAGAAAACCTGGCCACTATTCAAAAAGGCCTACCCCAACGACCCCACGTAACCCTCTTCACCTACCAACACAGCATGACTATGATCGAACAGGACATCACGCAATCTTCATCCATTCCGACCCTCCACTTATACCTCATACGATCACTATACAACTTTGTATTTGTTATCCACCGACTGGGCAACGCCTTTGACGGTACTATGCAAGCCACATTGAGCCTGCAAATAGGTGGGAAAATGTGGGGTACAAATGCAACAAATAAATAAAAGAGGAATGAGATTTGCTAGTACTCAGATGTTCTGGTAGCAAATTAGCTCATACAGTACTAGAGAGTAAGATAGAAGGCAAAGGAAACCGAAGAAAGCAAAGAGCAATCTGGAAATATGATGGCACAGAGAGAACTGGTGCACCATAGTCACCAACTTTCACCTTGAAGATGATAACTAATAATGGTGAGGGTTTCAGGGCTGAATTTCAGATGCTGACACTAGAGTTGTACCGAATAGCGTATTTCGGCCGAATACGAATAATGAATACAAATAATGGGCACTGCGCTTTAACATACAAAATAAATAAAAAAAGCAACATGAAATCAGAGATCAAGGGGTCCTTTTACTAAGGTGCGCTGAAAAATGGCCTGCGGTAGTGTAGGCGCAGGTTTTGAGCACACACAGATCTATTTTTCAGCGTGCCTGCAAAAAATGCCTTTTTAAAATTTTTGCCGAAAATGCATGTGCGGCAAAATAAAAATCGGTGCGTGTCCATTTTGGGTCTGCCAGCCATTGACAGCGGTGAAGTCTCTTAATTGTGCGGTAATTGCCAATGTGCATCAAGTCGGAGTTACCGCCCAATTTTCGCCGTGTGCCAGAAAATAAAATATATTTTCTGGCGCGCATAGCGGATGGGCATAAAAAGTGGTAGCCAGGCAGTAACTGCGAACTGGCACATGTAGGTGCCTACATAGCTTGGTAAAAGGGCTCCCAAGTGTTTTATTTCAGTAGGATTTAGCACAGTAGAGCTCTAGATTATTCGTATTTAAATTTAAATCACTAGTCGGCAGAATACAAATAATGTGGAGGAGTGGCCTAATGGTTAGAGCACCAGTTCTGCAATCCAGAGGTGGCCGGTTCAAATCCCACTGCTGCTCCCTGTGATCTTGGGCAAGTCACTTAACCCTCCATTGCCTCAGGTACAAACTTAGATTGTGAGCCCTCCTGGGACAGAGAAATATCCAGTGTACCTGAATGTAACTCACCTTGAGCTACATTTGGGGGAGTAGCCTAGTGGTTAGTGCAGTGGACTTTGATCCTGGGGAACTGAGTTCAATTCCCACTGCAGCTCCTTGTGACTCAGGGCATGTCACTTAACCCTCCATTACCCCTGGTACCTGAATATATGTAAACTGCTTTGAATGTAGTTGCAAAAACCTCAGAAAGGCAGAATATCAAGTCCCATTTCCCTTTCCCTATTTGAGATTCTACATGGAATGTTGCTACTATTTGAGATTCTACATGGAATGTTGCTATTCCACTAGCAACATCCATGTAGAAGCCTGCCCTTGCAGATCAGTAACGCAGCCGCGCAGGCTTCTGTTTCTGTGAGTCTGACGTCCTGCACGCAGACTCACAGAAACAGAAGCCTGCGCGGCCGCCTTGCTGATCTGCAAGGGCAGGCTTCTACATGGAATGTTGCTAGTGGAGGAGTAACCTAGTGGTTAATGCAGTGGACTTTGACCCTGGGGAACTGAGTTCACTTCCCACTGTATCTCCTTGTGACTCTAGGCAAGTCACTTAACCCTCCATTGCCCATGGTACGAAATAAGTACCTGAATATATGTAAACTGCTTTGAATGTAGTTGCAAAGACCTCAGAAAGGCGGTATATCAAGTCCCAGTTCCCTTTCCCTACTACTGAAAAAGGTGTGAGCAAAAATCTAAATAAATAAATGTATTTGGGGCCAAATCGAATACAAAAATTTGGTGCAGCCCTAGTTGGCCCCCATAGGCAGTACTGGAGAGGAGTGGGGAGGGGAGGTTTCTCCTCTAGGGATCGCAGGGCACAGTTCTAAAGCAAGCAGAACCAGGCTTCTGCACAGATCAGGTTTTGGTGTCCTCAAAATGGCCTGAATCTGGGCCTGGATGGTGTAGGATCTGTGCAGTGGTCTAAAGGTGATGCTTCCTTCTGGGTATGGAGTGTTTTTGCATAGTGTGTTAGTGTTCCCTGAGTTACACCCATGTAATAACCAGTTCTAGTTTGGGTCATAAGGTTGCATCTCTTTTCCAATATATTCTGGGGACAGGGACTGTCTTTCTTCTATGTTTGTGCAGCGCTGCGTACGCCTTTTAGCGCTATAGAAATGCTAAATAGTAGTAGTAGTAGTAATCTTTAACATGGCAACCACACCACTTTTCCATTCCCTAGAACAATGAATCATTCACTTACTAATGCCCCCCTCCCCCCCATATCCATCCTGAACCCCATTCTCATCTCCAAGATTGCCCTACGTGTAGAATTCTTTTCAAAGCCATCAGACTCTGAGCTGCATCTTGATATCTTGCTTGAATCAGAGACAGGGGACGCTGGGATCCTGCGGAGTCCTTCTGTGCTCTGCGCTGATTACACACATCTGTCTTGTTCTGACAGTTTGCCTGTTAGTGGAGTGAGTCTGCTGTTTAATTTACCTGACTTGTTAACAGCTCACTGTTTGAAGTTTTAGGAAGTAGCTGATTTCACATTTGCAGTCAAAGCCTTGAATTCCCATTGGACGAGTAAAATTCTCAAATAATCTAGTAATTTGTACACCGTCTCCAGAGCCCATGGGGACACTGATCAGTATATATCACAGTGTTTTGGTAAAAAGATTGATGAGCAAAGAGGAACGCATAGTGAACTGGCCGCCTTCCAAGAAAGGATGTCAGGGAAGGAAGCCCTAGAAGTCACTGCTGATCCTTTACCGTAGGAAGCCTGGATCACCGATGCTTTACAAGAGATTACATGCATCGAAAATCTGTCCTCACGTCCTCTCCTCTGGATATGAGACAGGCCCCAGAAATCCTCCATTGACACAGGACAATGTACAGGCAAACCCTCTAGGTTATCTCTCTGAGGTAGTTTCATAACGGTGATACCATCGATCTTGTCCCAAAGTGAACATAAATGCGAAACTCATGGTGTGCTCTTCCTCTATGGAGTGGAGGCCCAGCTCGGATCCCAGTGTGGCTCCTTGTGACCTTGGGTACTGTATGTCACTTGACCCTCCATTGCCTCAGGTACAAATTTAAGGCCCTGCTTACTAAGACGATCTAGAGGTGAACTACTGTCTTTAGCATGCTATAAGCATTAGCGCATGCTAACTGTGTAGGTACCCCTAATATTTCTATGGGCGTCTACACAGTTAGTGCACGCTCATTTTTATCACACTCTAAAAACGCTAGCGTACCTTAGTAAACAGGGCCCTTAGTTTGTAAACCCTGGGGTGACCAAAAATTACCTAGTCTGTACTTGAACGTAACTCGCGTTGAGGCAAAGTGAAAAGGACAGAAGTTAAATGTTTTCCCTTCTCTCTGAAGTAGCCACATGGGTGAAGCTGAGAATTAGGATCTGGTCTTTCTGATAAAACCTTTTCTGGCTCCAATTTCCAACGCATCCACCTCCAGGATAAATGACTTTGATAGATTACAGTTGTTTAGCAGTAGCACAAAGGTAAAAAGTTGTTTCAGTTTCTTGAAGGCCTCCTGGTCCTCTTGATTCGACGTGTTTCTAGGAATATCCTTTTGAGTCAAGGCTGTAAGTTGAGCCACCGTCCTATGGAAGTGTTGGATAAGTCATCTATAGTAATTGTGGAACCTTAAAAAATTCTGAAGAGCCTTAAGCCCCAGAAGAACCAGCCAGCTGAACACAGCAACTACTTCACTGGAATCCATTTCAGAGCCTTTGTCCAAGAAAATATAACCCAGAAAACGCACCTTATGCCTGGAATAGACTCCCTGAGCCTTTACTTCAAGCTCCATCCCTGGCCGCCTTCAAATCCGGGCTAAAGGCCTACCTGTTTGATGCTGCTTTTGACTCCTAACTTGTCACCTGCTCGTAACCTTTATCTTGTCTTCCTCTCTTCAATAGTCCCTTTCCCCATATGTCCTATCTGTCTGTCCTACCCTTATCCCTTATTGGTCCTGTCTGTCTGTCCTGATTTAGATTGTAAGCTCTTTTGAGCAGGGACTGTCTTTTCTTCATGTTCAATTGTGAAGCACTGCGTACGACTGGTAGCGCTATAGAAATGATTTATAGTAGTAGTAGTAGTAGAAGCCTGCCCTTGCAGATCAGCAACACAGCCGCGCAGGCTTCTGTTTCTGTGAGTCTGACGTCCTGCACGTACGTGCAGGACGTCAGACTCACAGAAACAGAAGCCTGCGCGGCTGTGTTGCTGATCTGCAAGGGCAGGCTTCTACATGGAATGCTGCTAGCGGAATAGCAACATTAACATTCCATGTAGAATCTCAAATAGTAGCAACAGAATCTCCAATAGTAGCAACATTCCATTTAGAATCATTCCTATGTGTCCTATCTGTCTGTCCTACCCTTATTGGTCCTGTCTGTCTGTCCTGGTTTAGATTGTAAGCTCTTTTGAGCAGGGACTGTCTTTTCTTCATGTTAAATTGTGAAGCGCTGCGTACGACTGGTAGCGCTATAGAAACGATTTATAGTAGTAGTAGAAAACAGACTTGTGTCTGCTCATAAATGGGTTTTTCAGTGTTAGTGCTGGCATAATCAGCAAAGCACTTCGCAAACATGCAGTCTATGCGTGGTCAAGTCTGGAGAGAAAATCAGGATATCATCAAAACGGGTCATCATGTATTGTGAAAAAAAAGTCCCAGAAAAATATGATTAATGAAGGCTTGGAAGATGGCAAAAGCCATATATTTAGTGTCCATCCCTAGTATTGCATAGAACTATAATGGCGGAGTGGCCTAGTGGTTAGGGTGGTGGACTTTGGTCCTGAGGAACTGAGTTCGATTCCCGTCACAGGCAGCTCCTTGTGACTCTGGGCAAGTCACTTAACCCTCCATTGCCCCATGTAAGCCGCATTGAGCCTGCCATGAGTGGGAAAGCGCAGGGTACAAATGTAACAAAAATAAAATAGATACTATTGGAGATTCTACATGGAATGTTGCTATTCCACTAGCAACATTCCATGTAGAAGGCTGCGCAGGCTTCTGTTTCTGTGAGTCTGACGTCCTGCACGTACGTGCAGGACGTCAGACTCACAGAAGCAGAAGCCTGCGCGGCCACATTGGTGATCTGCAAGGGCCGACTTCTACATGGAATGTTGCTAGTGGAATAGCAACATTCCATGTAGAATCTCAAATAGTAGCAACAGTGGAGGAGTGGCCTAGTGGTTAGGGTGGTGGACTTTGGTCCTGAGGAACTGAGTTCGATTCCCGTCACAGGCAGCTCCTTGTGATTCTGGGCAAGTCACTCAACCCTCCATTGCCCCATGTAAGCCGCATTGAGCCTGCCATGAGTGGGGAAAGCGCGGGGTACAAATGTAACAAAAAAATAAATAAAACTATAGAAAAATGAAGGCAGATAAAGACCATATGGCCTATCCGGTTTCCTCATCTATGCCATCTACTCTCCCTTTCATTCCCTTAGAGATCCTATATGCTTGTCCCAAGCTTTCTTGAGCTCAGATATAGTTTTCACCTCACCAGGAGGCCATTCCATGAATTCACCACCCTTTCCGTGAAGAAGTATTTCCTCAGGCAGTGGCGTACCAAGGGGGGGGGGCGGTGGGGGTGGTCCGCCCCAGGTGCACGCTGCTGGGGGGGGTGCCGCGCGCCTGTCGGCTCTTCGTTCCGGGGCAGAGGGAGCATGAAAACGAAGAGCCGGCAGGCGCGCGACCCCCCCCCCCCCCAGCGGCGTGCACCCGGGGGGGGGGTTCTTTCGCCGGGGGATCGGGGGTCTTTCGCTGGGGGGGGCGCTGCACCCAGGGGGGCAGGGCGCATAGGCGATCCGCCCCGGGTGTCAGCCCCCCTAGGAACGCCACTGTCCTCAGGTTACTTCTGAGTCTATCCCTTTTCACCTTCATCCTATGCCCCTTCATTCCAGAGCTTCTTCCTTTTAATTGAAAGGGACTTGCCTCCTATGCATATATGCCATGTAGTATTAAAGGACTTTTTCATTTCATTGTCCTCTCTGGTCTGAAGATGGTTGTAGGGCCCATGAAAATCCAGCTTAGTAAATTTCTTGATATCTTGGAACTTATCAAAAAGCTCCAGTATAATGGCAAGAGATACCTGTCCTCAATAATAATTTTTATTAAGGCCTTAATAGTTGAAACAAGGCCTGAGAAACCTATTTTTCATTTGTACAAAAACAAAACCCCAAAACCTGACCCAGCAGGAGTAAACAGAGTCCCATGCTAGGTTCTCCTCCATGTATTCTGACATGACCTTAGTTTCAGGTGCAGATAACCGACATTTAAAACCATGAGGCAGCATCCTTGCAGGGTGCACGTGAATGATGCTGTCATGCTCATGTGGCCTGATAAGGGTCTCAGCCTGATTCTTATTGAAAAAATTGGCAAATGACTGGTACTCTGCCAGGAGCTTTGGGGCTGTCTCCAAATTGGAAGTTATAAGAATGGGATCCATGGATCTAGGAGCAGGAAAACAAGGTGAAAAACAAAAGAGAGATGAGGAAATGATTTGTCCCTGACGCCAGTCATTAAAGCAAAGGTGTCCCTAACAGGAATGCATAAAATAGAGCCTAGCGGCTGGGGCTCTTTAGCTTGGAGTAAAGGCGGCTGAGGGGAGATATGATAGAGGTCTCTAAAATAATGAGTGGAGTTGAACGGGTAGATGTGAAGTGTCTGTTCACGCTCTCCAAAAATACTAGGACTAGGGGGCATGCGATGAAGCTACAATGTAGTAAATTTAAAACGAATCAGAGAAAATGTTTCTTCACTCAACGTGTAATTAAACTCTGGAATTCGTTGCCAGAGAATGTGGTAAAGGCCATTAGCTTAGCGGAGTTTAAAAAAGGTTTGGACGGCTTCCTGAAGGAAAAGTCCATAGACCGTTATTAAATGGACTTAGGGAAAATCCACTATTTCTGGGATAAGCAGTATAAAATGTTTTGTACTTTTTTGGGATCTTGCCAGGTATTTGTGATCTGGATTGGCCACTGTTGGAAACAGGATGCTGGGCTTGATGGACCTTTGGTCTTTCCCAGTATGGCAATACTTATGTACTTATGATTCAGAAAGAAATGGTCTTTGAATGCCAGGTGCCCATAATTAAACTCACATCCATTGTGACCAAGTTGCTTACCATCAGTCTCCACAATGGGAATCAGCTAAAAAAGTAGTTCTCAGCACAGCCCTCGAGACACAGCTGCTCGGGTTTTCAAGACACCCACTATGAATATGATGAGATAGGTTTGCAGTCACTACCTCCAATGTATGCAGATTTTCTCATGCATATTCATTGTGGGTATCCTGAAACCTGACTGGCTAGGTATGTCCTGAGGACTGACTTGAGAACCCCTGAGCTAGGGGTATCCTATACAAGTGAATGAAATTTTGGCTAGTTAAGTTCCAAGCAGCTCCCAAGTCAATTAAATCTGCAGTTCCTTGGAACCCGAAGGCCAGTGCACTAACAGAGAGGCACTGATCTTCATGATTCAAGGGAATGGTGACGAGATATAAAGGGTGAACTTTGGGTATTTATCAGATTAAGTTTACAAGAGCTTTTCACAGTAAAGTGCCCTCAGGAGTGGAGGAGTAGCCGAGTGCAGTGGCGTAGCCAGTATGGGGCCACGGGGGCCTGGGCCCCCATAGATTTGCCCCTGGACCCCCCTGCTGATGACCCTCTCAACCCCCCTCCCGCCACCAACCCGCTGTTCCCTACCTTTGCTGGCGGGGGACCCCAACCCCCGCCAGCCGAGCCGAGATCCTCTTCTTCCCCTTGCGCGGGATTGGGAAGAAGAGGACCTCGGCTCAGCTGGCGGGGGTTGGGGTCCCCCACCAGCAAAGGTAGGCGACGGTGGGTTGGCGGTGGGAGAGGGGATCGAGAGGGTCGTCGGCTTGCGTGGGATTGGGAAGAAGAGGACCTCGGCTTGGCTGGCGGGGGTTGGGGTCCCCCACCAGCAAAGGTAGGCGACAGCAGGTTGACAGCGGGAGGGGGGGTCGAGAGGGTCATTGGCTTGCGTGGGATTGGGAAGAAGAGGACCTCAGCTGGCAGGGGTTGGGGTCCCCCACCAGCAAAGGTAGGAAACGGCGGGTTGGTGGCGGGAGGGGGGTCGAGAGGGTCATCGGCAGGGGGGGGTCAAAGTTGGTGGCGGGGGGGTTCAGCAATGGCGGGGGGTCGGCAGTGCCTGGGGGAGCTAAAATGTGCCCCCTCACCTCGGGCTCTGGACCCCCCTCCTGCCGAAGTGTGGCTACGCCCCTGGCCTAGTGGTTAGTGCAGTGGACTTTGATCCTGGGGAACTGAGTTCAATTCCCACTGCAGCTCCTTGTGACTCTGGGCAAGTCACTTAACCCTCCATTGCCCCTGGTACAAATAAGTACCTGAATATATGTAAACCGCTTTGAATGTAGTTGCAAAAACCTCAGAAAGGCAGTATATCAAGTCCCATTTCCCTTTCCCCCTTTCCCTTATGACATCACAATATCAGAAGTGAGCCAAATATCGGGCAATCAAGCCATTGTGACATCACTGATGAGGTTGGCTCTTATTGGTGGAATGAGTGAAGGTGTAGCCTAGTGGTTAGTGCAGCAGACTTTGATCCTGGGGAACTGAGTTCGATTCCCACTGCAGCCCCTTGTGACTCTGGGCAAGTCACTTAACCCTCCATTGCCCCAGGTACAAAATAAGTACCTGAATATATGTAAACTGCTTTGAATGTAGTTGCAAAAACCTCAGAAAGGCAGTATATCAAGTCCCATTTCCCTTTCCCTTATCTGGCACAGGAATGACACAAGTTCAGCTTTCTCCTTTGGTATTTCTTCCTTTAGAACAGTCTAAGTCCAATACAACCCATAGATTCCTCAGCCTGAAATGAGATGAGTAGGCAAGAGAATGGAGTTAGAAGCAGAGGCTGGAACTCTGATTGGAGTTCCTAGATACGAGTATTCAGTTGCAAACTGTCAGTCCCCATTAGTGTCGCTGGATCTACCATCGTCCTCCAGTCAACAGTTAAGGTCTTAGGAGCCACTTTGGATCAACATTTAACTTTTCAACCTCACATCTCTGCAGTTTTCCATTCTTGCTTTTTCAAATTATGTATGTTATATTCAGTTCGACATCTATTTCAACAAGGAGCCCTTCGTGTACTGAGTCATGCTTTTGTCATTAGTAAGAAGGATTACTGTAATGCTGTTTTACATGGCACTCGATCCTCTGATCTACAGCGTTTGCAGATTGTACAGAACTCAGCAGTAAAGCTTCTCACCAACTCGTGGAAATTCAGTCATGTAACCCCTCTATTATATCATATGTATATAGAAGGAATAGGCTTAGGAGTAACCTAAGGAAGTATTATTTCACAGAAAGGGTGGTGGAGGCATGGAATGGCCTCCCGGTGGAGGTGGTAGAGTCGAGGACTGTTCCAGAATGTAAAAAGGCATGGGATAAGCATGTGGGATCGCTTAGGGGTTACAGAGGATGGGCAGACTGGATGGGTCATATGGCTTTTTATTTGCCTTCAAGTTTCTATGTTTCTATTCCACCAATGCCTAAGAGCCAACCTCATCAGTGATGTCACAATGGCTCAATTGTCCTATTCTTGGCTTACTTTCCCCCCTTAGTGTGAAGAGTTTCAGTCTCTGGTAACCAGAGCTCATATTGTGATGTCATAATGGGAATAGGCTTAGGAATAACCTAAGGAAGTATTATTTCACAGAAAGGGTGGTGGAGGCATGGAATGGCCTCCCGGTGGAGGTGGTAGAGTCGAGGACTGTTCCAGAATGTAAAAAGGCATGGGATAAGCATGTGGGATCGCTTAGGGGTTACAGAGGATGGGCAGACTGGATGGGTCATATGGCCTTTATCTGCCGTCATGTTTCTATGTTTTTATATCAGGAGCATTGGCTGCCCATCACATATAGGATAACATAATATTTTGACACTTACAAATATACCACTCCATTCAACCACTTTATATTTCTTGGTTTCTGATATCGTATACCCTGCCACGACCACTCAGGTCCTCATCTCAAAATCAGTTAGTTATTCCATCCATTCAGCTGGTAAGACCAGACACTATCCATTCACGGATTTTTAGTGTTGTAGCTCCTGCCTTATGGAATTCACTGCCAAATTCCCTATGGACTGAATCCACTCACACATCATTTAAAAGTGCATTAAAAACATTTTTTATTTCAAGATGCCATCCATCCCTAAGATATGATTATTTAATCACTCCTTTTGGGTTCCTTCTCGCCTTCACTCTCCTAGGACCAGGACATCAGCTACCACCTTCTGCCAATTTTTGGCTCATTTTAATTTGTTTTTAGCATCTTTCCTTATATTTTCTTTCAACAATTGTAGTTCATTTTCTTTCTAATTTTATATATTTATTTATTCATGACATTTATACCCCACATTAGCCCGGAATAGACTCAAGCAGTGGTGTTCCTGGGGGGGGGGGGGGGGGGGGCGGTCCGCCCCGAGTGCACTCCGCTGGGGGTTGCCATGTGCACCTGTCCGTCGTTCGTTCCATGCTCCCTCTGCCCCGGAACAGGTTCCTGTTCCGTGGCAGAAGGAGCATGGAACGAATGACGGACAGGCGCGCCTGGCACCCCTCCAGCGGCGTGCACCCGGGCGGGGGGTTCTTTTGCGGGGGTGTCCTTTCGCGGGGAGGGGGTCACGCTGCATCCGGGGGGCGGGGCGCAACGGTGATCTGCTCCGGGTGTCAGCCCTCCTAGGAACGCCACTGGACTCAAGTTCAATGTGGCTTACAAACAAACAATAAAGTGAATAAAACATAATAATGTACAGAATATAACACAAATTACAGTAAGTTCAAGAAGCAAATTAATACATGTGCAGTAAGTAACCAGGGATTTAGACTATCTCAAGGACAAACAAATAATTAAGGGTGGATAGGTGAGAGCGTAATTAGGCAGGACTAGATAGGGAAATGAGATTAAGAAAAGGGTGTGGGTTAAATTCAAATAGAGCTCTTTGTATTCAGAAAGACCAGACTGAAGAAATGTGTTTTTAGAAGACTTCTAAAAGTTAGGTAATCTTCTGTAAACTTGATTGCTTTAGGAAGAGAATTCCAAATTTTGGTGCCTTGATAGGATAAATTAGCAGAATGAATTGTTTTATATATCACATTCTTACAGATAGGGAAATGTAAAAAGATATTCTCTAGATGATGAAACAGCATTACAAGGGGGCAATTCAATAAGATTATTCATATATGATGGGGCTTGACCAAACAGAATTTGGTGAATGAAAATGCATAATTTGAAAGATATTCTATCTCTTATTGGTAACCAATGTAGCTCATATAAAAAAGGAGTGGCTATATATTATAAACCGCTCAGAAGGCCTGTCCATGGGCGGTATATCAAGATGTAAATAAACTTGAAATTTATAACCTGAGCACACAAAATAAATCAAAGCATCCACTTCTGGAGGCAAGTCTTAGTAGGTCAGATCATCCTTAATCTGATCTGTAGACACTTAGCTGTTACTGGGGACTCATTATCAGTGGCATACCAAGGGGGGGCAGTGGGGGCGGTTACTTCCTGTTCTGGGGCAGAGGGAGCTGCAGCGAGCGAGCGAAGTTAGCGAACTCGGAGCCGACAGGCGCGCGCCGCGGCACCCCCCCCCCCAGCGGCATGCACCGGGGGGGGGGTGTCATTTTGCCGGGGGGGGGAGGTGTCATTTTGCAGGGAGGGGCGCGCTGCACCCGGGGGGGGGGCTGCATCGGCGATCCGCCCCGGGTGTCATCCAGGCTAGGAACGCCACTGCTCATTATTCTAGTTCTTCTCCATGGGGTGTACTGGCCCCCTGTGTGAGTCCCTTATTTATCTGAAGAGGTGTGGAGGAACCTGAAGCTGAGAGGCCTAGGTCATTAAAGACACACTTAAAGGTGTGATTGAAGGCCTCATAGCCTGACACAGCAGCATACTGCTTCTCCCAGAGTGGAGATGTTCAGGCCAGTGCCTCTCCTTTCAGCAGATTGATAATGAGGCTGCCATGGATTTGCAGTCATGGAAGTAAGATCCCTATAGGGTGAACATGATGGAGTATTGACTCAAAAACCCATGAGGGGATGCTACATCTCTGTGAAGTGCAGGGGAATCTCAACCCTAAAATCCTTAAACAGCTGCACTGGTATTGCTGTGGACACTGGTTCTTACAGCTGTACCTTAGCAAGTTCCCCAGTATGAAGGTCAGAATAAGTACATTGATCTCTTCCTGCTGCTCCATCATAATGCTGGTTCAGTTCCTCCAGGAATGTTCTTTGAGTGGCTAGGATCTTGACAGCTTGGTGAGATCCATATGCCTAGAGCTTGATGTGACTATTCTCTTCAGGAGGGGCCTTAGTATAGATAAAGGTAAAGGTAGTACCCTGTATCCAAGTAGTGGACAGCTCATGGGAGCTGCCATGTGTGTGATGTTTTTTTTTTTTTGTAGGCTATTGGAAGGGTGGTTTTCCATTGCTTTTTCCAACCATTTGCTAGATGAAAGTGGATGGATGGCTGAGTTGACTAAGGCCAGCTACCTGACAGAAATCCCAGTGTGGGATCTGAAGTCAAGTTGTGAGCACAGTAGGTAAGTGACTTACCAATTGCACCACAAGGCCACTCTTAGGATAGGTAGCTAGCCAAAATTTAAGGATGAGGCAAGAAGACCCAAAGGTTGGGACATCCCCACCTCTAGAATGAAGAAGGTGTGGGCTTCTGCCTGAAGCAGGCATACTTCCCTCAGGTTAAGGTCTCAGGTACTGGTGGCTGCACAAGATCTCTCCCTGTGGGTGTGATAACAAACTCAAGGTCATTGAAACTGGGGAGGGGCAGCTGTGGTCTCTCTTTACCAACATGGCACCAGAAAAGAGATGGAAAACTACAGACTTGTTATCCTTACTTCAGTGGTGAAAAAATAATTGATATACTGCTGAAGAAAGGATAGGAGAGCAACATGGTTTTACCACAAGCATATCATGTCAAATGAATCTGATTGATTTCTTTGATTGCATCAATACAGAATTAGATCAAAGGCATATGGTATACTGGGATTTCAGCAGAGAATTTGGTACTCTTCCACATAGAAGGCTCTTCAGTAAATTGAGAGGGCTGGGTATGGATCACAAGGTGGAGAACTGGATAAGAGTTTGATTGAAAAATGGCAATGATACTGGTAAAAGAAATTCACTTGGAGGGAGGAAAGAAAGAAAGGTGTATAGTGACATACCCCATGGAGTGGCATACCAAGGGGCTGTGTGTGTGTGTATGTGTATTGGGGGGGGGGGGGTGTTATGGATCCAAGTGCTAATCTGAGGAGGGGGGGTGGTATGTGACACCCAGGGATAAGTTCATGGGCTCAGCAGGTCTGCCCTCCCCCCTGCCTCGGTCTCTTCAACAAGCTGGGTGGGTGGCAGCTGAAACAACAGAAATCAGTGCTATAGAGACTTCATGCTCTGGCATGATTAATGGTCTAGTTGGGTCCCACCCCCAACAGGATGTGTGCATCAGAAGAGGTGGGAACCTAGCGTGGCCTTTGAGAACCCTGGAGCACTGAAGCTCTGTGGTGCTGGTTTCTTTCCTAGTATTGCTGCCTTTGCCACTTTGGCTGCTGCCAGCCCTGTGCACTAGAGGCCAGACTATGCTAAAATGGAGGGAGGTTGGAGAGGTGCTAATTGAAGGGGTATAGGGAGGGAGGGAGAGAGGGGAGAAAAAAAGGGAGATGCAGCATCAGGACTATCTTGGGGGGGGGGGCTAAGAAAAAGAGGAGAGATGTTGAACCATGGGATGGGGAGAGAGGGAATGATGCTAAACTCTGGAGTGAATAAAGATGGAAATGGATGAACCATAGTGGGGCGGGGGGGGGGGGGAGGTCTGGAGGAGGAAGAGAAAAGGGAGATGATAGACTATGGAGTGGAGTAGGGTAAAGGTGGTAACGGGGGAGGAGAGAAAAGAGAATAGAGAGATTTTGCACCATGGGGTAGGAAGAGAAGGAAGAAAAAGAGATGTAGAACCATGGAGTGGAGTGGGGTAGGGTGGGGGGGGGGGGGAAGGAAAAGAATGTGGAGATGCTGGACTTGGGCATGGGGAATAGGGAGACAAAAGGAAGATGTTGGGCTGGAGAGGGCTTTAATGCCAGGATAAGAAAATTAAGTCAGTGCCAGGCAGACACCGGTTGCACATACTATAGCAGGGCATGTTTATCCACTCCTACCCTAGCTAAGATAATGTTCAAGCACCTTTCTGACCTCATTTGCAACTTTCTTTAAATTAGTACCTTAGGGACCCTTCTACCAAGCTGCGGGAAAAAGGGCCCTGCGCTGGAGGCGGTGGCCGTTTTTCCCTTGCGCCAGGTCCCTTTTTATCGCAGCGGGTAAAAAAAAACCTCAGGCACACATGGCCATACAATAAGAGAACTCTTACCTCATGGCCATGTGACAGGAAGTCCTTTCCACCACCCATTGTGAGGTGGCAATAAGGGCTCCTGCGCTAACCTGTACACATTAATTGATTTGATTTGCTTACTTTATTTTTTGTCTATTAGATTGTAAGCTCTTTGAGCAGGGACTGTCTTTCTTCTATGTTTGTGCAGCGCTGCGTACGCCTTGTAGCGCTATAGAAATGCTAAATAGTAGTAGTAGTAGTAACCCGGTGGTAACCAGGCAGCATTTGACGATGCCCCGATTACAGCCGGGTTATCGCCATGCAAGCCATTTCTGGGGGGTTTCTTTTTCCCCCGGAAATGGCACGTGCTCGGGGTGGGACTACCACTGGTGACCGCATTGGGCCAGCAGTAGTCCCAAAAGAGCAAGTGGTAAGCCCGCGTTGGGCTTACCGCTGCTCTGTAAAAGGGCCCCTTAGTTCAGTTAATCTGTCTTATCTTTGCTTACACCCTATGCTGTCTATTAAAATGTTTTATTGTGTATTGTGTTGACATTATAATGTAGCATATTATGCCGTACTTTGTACTGTTGTTTGAATATTTTAACTACTGTAATTATATGCAGGCAAATTGTCAGGATTCTAGGATGGGGCAGGTAGCTTCCTGACCCTATATGGATTCACAGCACATACAGCCACATGTGACCTCTGCTTGCACTTGCACTCAAGCAGGAACATCACAGGCAGCTCGTGTCATTAGAGACACCTAATATAATTTCGAAATTAAAGAGTTTTCTCATTGCTCAGTGGATCAGTGACTATTAGCAAGAGAACCAAGGAGGGAAGACAAGAAAATGAGAATGGTCAATTTACGTCCAAAAAGGCAATTCTGGCACCGCATATAATTAGGACATTTAGGCTTTCCTCAAAAACTATTATTTTAATTATGAAATTTATTTTGTTAATGATTATCATAGGTATGAAATGTAAGTGGTTTGAAGAGCCTGATGTATTGTTGGCGTTGGCGTTGGTTCACAGATCAGCTGAATTACTGTTTAGACCAATGTTTCTCAGTTTGATTCTAGAGCATGAATTAACAGGCCTGTTTTTCTGGATATCTGTGATGAATATGCATGAGATATACTGGAACACAGGGTATCCAAGCTCCATCTCGACCTGTTTTCAAATCTATGCTGAAAACCCACCTTGTTCCTTCTCACCCAGTACTTCCCTCGCCTTAATTATCTTGTCTGTCTGTATTTTTAGATTGTAAGCTCTATCGAGCAGGGACTGTCTCTCTGTGTCAGGTGTTCAGCGCTGCGTGTGTCTGGTAGCGCTACACAAATGTTAATAATAATAATAATTGTAGATTTCCAGGGACAGCTCTAGAATTGAGATATAAATTATTGCTTTAGGCCTTCCTTCCAATTGTTAAAATGTTTGACTGTTTTGTATTTTTAGAGATGGGGAGATAGGGAGTTTTACGACTTAGAGGGATTGAGGGTAACTGCTTCTTCTTTCCTTTCATCTACTGAGACAGTAAGATGCTATAGGTGTGTTATATCTCTGTCATGGAGTTACTCTCTGCCCATCCTTTAGGACCACTCTTGGTTGTTGAATTTGACTGCATCTCTCTTCATTTCTTCTTGTCTTCTCTCTGGGATCGATTTTCAGAGAGTTCAGGCTGCTAACTTTGAGGACTGGGCTCTTAAATTAACTTGTTCAGGTCTTGCTTTGAAATTTATGAAAAAGATACATAATTAAACCTTCTAAGAGGGAACATGTTTGTCTATCGTCTAGATTTGTTTTTATCAATAACAACCTTTGCAAAAAGGAAGACATCTGGTGGTGAGATTTTCTACTGCAGTGCTTCTCAACCCTCTCCTGGAGGCACCATACATGGCTAGTTGAGTTTTTAGGATTACCACAATGAATATGCATGACAGAGATTTCTATACATGTCTCCCATATAGGCAAATTAATCTCATGCATATTCATTGTGGTAATCCTGAAAACCCAACTGACTAGGTGCGCCTCCAGCATTGCTCTAGAGCAGGGGTTCTCAACCCAGTCTTTGGGGTACAAACGGAGTGGAGGAGTGGCCTAGTGTTTAGAGAACCGGTCTTGCAGTCCAGAGGTGGCCAGTTCAAATCCCACTGCTGCTCCTTGTGATCTTGGGCAAGTCACTTAGCCCTCCATTGCCTCAGGTACAAATTTAGATTGGGAGCCCTCCTGGGACAGAGAAATATCCAATGTACCTGACTGTAACTCACCTTGAGCTACTACTGAAAAAGGTGTGGGCAAAATCTAAATAAATAAATAAATAAATATGCATGAGCTAAATTTGCATGCACTACCTCCATTGTATGCAGATCTACCTCATGCCTATTTATTATGAGTATACTGAGAACCTGACTGACTGGGTGGGTTGAGAACCCCTGCTCTAGAGGGATGAGGACTCATTATTTGGGCACATGGGAGGTCTTCAGCATTCCTGCGTTTCAATAGAATTCTTTCCTTTAGAATGGCATCCTCCTCATTTTCCCTAGAGCCCTTGTTCATCCCATAGATCTTAGCTTCACTCTGGATTAATGGGGCCTGACATATTACACCAGGCAGGGTGAGATCTTCTCAAGAAGGTTGTCAGCAATGAGCCCCATGTTCTTTTTCAAAGACTTCACACAGAGATGGACTCCTGAGAACCAATGCTGGTCCAAGCCATAAACTCCACCTGCAGGCTGTTTTCTCCTCCTCTGGCTGATTAGCTGGGAGCTTCCCTGTTATTTTAGAACCCTGCTGCCTTTAGAATGCACACAGGAAGCCCATAAATTGCACCCCCCTTTTTTTTTTTAAGTTCATTTGTTCTGAAAACAGGACTTTCAACTTCCAGAGACCCCTGTGAAATCCAAAGGTGAAGGCTTTTGATTTAAATCACTTTCTTACTCTGGTGAACAGTTCCTGTCTTCACTTTGTCCCTGCTCTAAATAACAACTAAACCAGGCACTGGGACTGTCTCCTTTAATTGATGGAGCCCAGCCAAGCTGGTTATGTCTGTGCCTCAGAACGCAGCTTACTATATGTCATCATCGAAACCACTAAGCGATAACAAGCCTGGTTCTGGATGAGTTGCAGGGTGTGCTGGGAAGAGAGGATGGTGTGTTAGACCCTAGGCCTCCATCACACAGATGGAGACCTTGCTGTCTTTCAACAGCATCTCTGAATGGGGAGACCAGAGAAGGAAAAGTTCAAGTCGAAAGGCTTTAAAGGAAGTAGTCTGAGGTCTGATCCCTTCATCCTGTTGGTACCAGCACAGTTCAGTTAATATTAGAGATGGGTGAACCTTCTCCAAGGCTGGTATGAATCCGGGTTCCGATCTTTTCATTTTTACATTAATGGATTACTCTAAGTCAACTTCAACGTACTTCAAATCTGACTCTGATTATTTATTTTTAGATCCTTATTTAATTGACTTTTGTAGATCTCTGTGTATGTTAATTAGAGTATTCAGAGAGAGAGAGTGAAAATCTTTCAATACCTGAAAGTCTTGTGCAAATCTGAAACCATTCACAAATGAATATGCCAGAAACATTTTGAACAGGGTGAACAGGAAGGTTTGGTCACAGAGACTGCAGCTCTGCTCATACAAATCAAAAACCTTTGTGGTTCAAGGTATATAATTGAGCTCCACTTATCTTTTACTTAGAATGCACCTTAAATCTGAATTGGCTGCCCAGGACCTCTGCTGTGGTGCAAATCTTTACAGCACACATAGGTAATCCAAGGAAAATAGGGGTATGCATTTTTGCTTCAGTGTGCTATAGTTCATTTTATTGTGTGCTATGTCATTTAGTACCCGATATTAACATATGAGGACGTCAGACTCACAGAAACAGAAGCCTGCCCTTGTAGATCAGCAACGCAGCCACGCCGGAGAAGAGGACTTCGGCTGGCGGGGGTTGGGGACCCCTGCCAGCAAAGGTACATGGCGGCGGGGGAGGGTTGGCAGCGGAGGGAAGAGGGGGTCGAAAGGGTTGGCGCTGGGGGGAGGTTCAAAGGTGGTGGTGGTGGTGGGGAGGTCAAAATGGTGGTGGGGGGGTTAAAAATGGGGGGTCGATGGCGCCAGAGGGGGCTAAAATGTGCCCCCTCACCTCGGGCTCTGGACCCCCCTCCCGTCGAAATCTGGCTACGCCCCTGCTTCATAGAGAGTTAATAGCAGTCTATTGCCAAAGCGTTACCGCTTCCTTTATATGTCGCTGTTCTCATAAACAGTCTAAAAGTCAATGGCGTTAGCGTTCTGTGTCTCTTGAAAAATTTCACCAGTACCGTGTCTGCGTGAGTTCTAGTTGTATTCAACCGCTTATGCAATTCTTCTGATAATTGTATTCCTTATCACTCGTTTGACCCTACACGGTGCCGTGTTTCGCTCGAAAAGAGCGTCTTCAGGGGTCTGTGTAATTTAAAATACAATTGTTACATCACCTCTTACCACATTCATACATATCTTTAAAGATCTTAAACACCTAAACTTACATATTTTCAAAACCTGTTACTGACCTTGGGCCAAGCTCTCAAAACGCCCACACATGCGCATAGCTGCGTGGCGGGAAAATCTCTTTAAATATCCCGTCTGTCACATAACTGTCCATTCTATTTCTTTGTTTAATTCATTAAATTAAAAAAACAAAATTTAGGACTTCTGATTAGCTGTTTTTCCCTCCTCCTATTCCGTCTCTTCCCCCATTTGAAGGTATTCATGAGACAGGTGTGATCCACAGTGGCTCCTGTACTACCAATGATGTTTAGCAGAATATACCTGTTTCACTCCTAACTTAAGGGGTTTTTACTTAAGATTGGCTCGAGTTATCTGCAGCAGGGTCCATTTTATTCCTATGGGCCCTGCTGCAGATAACTCGAGCTAATCTTAGTAAAAGGCCCCCTTAGTCAATATAGGGGTCCTTTTACTAAGCCGCGTAGGTGTCTACCAATGTTTCTGAGACAAACAACAAATTGTAAATTATTTAGAAGGTTGTTAAAATCTTTCTTATTTCACAAATTTGTCATGGATCGATGAATTGAATATATTTTGGTGATACAATGTGATCATCCTGGGAATGCCTCATTTTTCTTTTGTTAACCGCACTGAACTCATGAGGCTTGTGCGGGATTTAAGTGTCTGATGTAATGTAATGTAATGTGAGGTTGGTCTGAGGTCAGCCCCATATTTCATATTTGCAATGCTACAAAATGATGCTCACCAATCAAGAAGCTGATACTTTTTTTTTTTGCTGTGTGGTGAAAATTTAAATTGGCACTAATTCTGGATTAGCCAGCATTATTTGAAGAGACAGCACTGGCACAGCAGGAACTCCTGGTACATACATCACAGTTTCAGCCTTTCAATGTTACTGCTACCGCCTTTCTCAACATCTGCATTATGCCAACGAAAGATAGATTCCTTCTGGAGCTCATAAGATTAATACATGAAGAAAAATAGGCATGCTTGCTCCTAGAATCCAGTTCCTTTCCAACTCTGGGGTCCTTTTACTAAGGTGTGCTGAAAAATGGCCTGTGGTAGTGTAGACATGTGTTTTGGGTGTGCGCTGAATCATTTTTCAGCGCACCTGCAAAAAAAATGCCTTTTTAAAATTTTTTGCCGAAAATGGACGTGCGGCAAAATGAAAATTGCTGCGCGTCCATTTTGGGTCTTAGACTTTACCGCCAGCCATTGACCTACTACTACTACTACTATAAATCAGTTCTATAGCGCTACCAGTCGTACGCAGTGCTTTACAATTGAACATGAAGAAGACAGTCCCTGCTCAAAAGAGCTTACAATCTAAATCAGGACAAACAGACAGGACCAAAAAGGACAAGGGAAGGACAGACAGAAGGACACATAAGGATAAGATAAAAGTTATAAGTCAGGAGTCGAAAGTAGCACCAAACAGGTAGGCCTTTAGCCCGGATTTGAACGCAGCCAGGGATGGAGCTAGACGTAATGGCTCAGGAAGCCTATTCCAGGCATAAGGTGCAGCGAGATAGAAGGAGCGGAGTCTGGAGTTAGCGATGGAGGAGAAGGGTGCAATTAGGAGAGATTTGCCTAGTGAACGGAGTTCTAGGGAAGGAGTGTAGGGAGAGATGAGGGTGGAGAGGTAGTGAGGGGCTGCAGAGTGAATGCACTTATAGGCCAACAAGAGGAGCTTGAATTGTATACGGAAACAGATAGGGAGCCAGTGAAGTGATTTCAGGAGAGGGCTGAGCGGTAAAGTCTCACACGGTAATGACCTACGCACTTCAAATGCCACTTGGCGCGCGCCCAATGCGTGCATCCAAAAATTAAAAAAAAAAATTTTCAGACGCGTGCCAAAAATGAAATTACCGCAAGAGCCATGTGGTAGCCAGGCGGTAACTCTATTTTGGCGTGCGTTGGGCGCGCATAGATGGTTATGCGCAGGGGTGTGCTGGTAAATTGTTAACAGGGGGCTCTCTCTTGCCAGCAAAGTAAAAGAGAATTCAGGAGGGGCCCAAGCCCACATTTTGGGATCCATTTGTTAAAGTAGCCATGGAAAACTGGCTCCCAAAATTCTTAAAAACTTAACAAACGGCTCTCGAGAGCCTGTGAGAGCCTGCTCCAGCACACCACTGGTTACGCGGCTTAGTAAAAGGGCCCCTCTGTTTCCATCTTCCAAACTTCTGCATATGGACCTCCCTCCTCCTTCCTCCACCCGCCCCCACCCCTACAAACCAAACTCAACTCAGGGAAAAAAATTAATCAATTCTAAGCAACAAGCAAAGTGTTGCAAAAGACCCACAAATTTTTAAAAGAAAACAAGATCCTGAGCTTTAGGTTATTAACGGCTCCAGCATCTCCGAAGGTGCACCGGCCAATGTTCGACCTCCCATCCAGGCCTATCGCTGAGGGTCAGCGCTCCTGCAACCAGAACTTATATGATTTAACTGTTTCACAGAGAGTCCCTCCTGAAAGACTGAAATCACTTTACTACATTAAGTAACAGGTGTGTGAAAATCAGCACCCAGACACCAGTTAAAAAAAAAGCCACAACATTTTTTTAACTTGTGCTTCATAAATCACCCATCTCATCTTTCACTGTCCAGCTGAATCCCTCAGTGGGAGGCTGATAAATTGCCCTCCAGTCCGTGACAGCTGCTGGAAAATCACTCATGGCCAGAGACGAGCCTCTAAATCTGACATTATACAGTGTTGAAAGGAAGGATGTCTGTTTTTATAACCTACCTCAGTTATAATAAATATTTAAAATCCATATTACAGTTACAATCTGCCCTTTATGGAATAGGGTTCAAGTGAAGATTTAATTAGTGGCTGAACTTTCTCAGTCTAGGCTCCCAGCGACACAGAAGATCCACCTCTCCCGTAGAGCACCTCTGTTTTCTTAAACTACCTGCACCCTAATAAATATTCAGCCTGTCACCAGGGCCAGCTCTGCAGAACACGGCCGGCTTTGTCTTCTAGAAGGCTCACATTTAATTTAAATGACTGGATATTTCCAGACTCCGCTGGGAATTTCTTTTGCACTTTCCAGAGCGTTGCCATACTTTGGTATGCCAACAATGGAGTCCTTTCGGCACCTGGAGAAGGCAGGTATAGAAACCACCACCCCCCCACAGCCCCCGCCCCCCAAAATCCATGCAGGTAAGGAATCAGGGAGCCCAGAGCAAGCTTTCCCTAAACTAGAGTCATCATCTGCCTAATGTAGAATTTAAGTACATAAGTATTGCCATACTGGGACAGACCGAAGGTCCATCAAGCCCAGTATCCTGTTTCTAACAGTGGCCAATTCAGGTCATAAGTACCTGGCAAGATCCCAAAAAAGTACAAAACATTCTATACTGCTTATCCCAATGTACATTACATTGAGGCAACCTTTTACTAAAGGGTGCTAATCCATTGCCTGTGGCATCTTGTGTGTTACCTATTTTTTTGAAAATATTTTTAGGAGGGGGGGTGTCATCTGTGATTGTACTCTGATGGAGGGTTGCAGAGGTTTGAGGGCAGTGGGTGGTCACAGGAGCCATGTAGCTGTGTAGAGGGAGGTGTACTGCCATCCTGCAACCACTCAAAAGAAAAGACTTAAAAAAAACAAAACCAGGAGAACTGAACTCTGGACTGGGATTTATAGGGGGGGTGGGGGTTGGCTTTTGCTTTGGTTTCTTTTTCTTTTTCAAACTGCCTAGGATATTGCCTAAGTGAATGGAGCTGTGGTAGGGAAGGAGAAGAGAAGAAATACAAGACCTATTATGGATCTAACTTCTCATTCCTAGGCAGCCGACTCTGGAATGCTCTCCCCAGATCTATCCGATCAATCTGCGACTACCTACCCTTCCGGAAAGCACTAAAAACCCATTTATTCAAGCAAGCCTATCCAAATGATCCTGATTAATCTAATGAACCATCTACCTAAACATACCCCATGATAACGACATTAACCCTAACTATATCTCCCACCTGACTCCCCTCTCCATTGCCTATTTCTACCTATTCATCTAGCCTTTTATTCTGATATATTTTACTTTTACCCTCTAATAATATTCTGTATTCCTTTTACTATGTAAGCTGCATTGAACCTGCTTTGAGTGGGAATGTGCGGGGTACAAATGTAATAATAATAATAATAATAATAAACAAACTTGAACTAAAAACTGTGTTGCCTGGAAAGACTGGATGCATGGACTACTGGAGGGAGGAATGGGATTGCTGAAAATCCTGGAGTTTTGGAAACTCAGAAGGGAGGATTACTGGCGAGCCGGCCACCACGCCAGAGGGATTGCGACTAGGTTATTACAATAGATAGATAAAGAAATGCCCTGCGAAATACTGCATTAAGAGGTCCTTTTACCAAACTGTGCTAAACGTGTCCGGCACTGGTGTCAGTGCATGGGTTTTCTGTGCACTGCGGCCACTTTTAGCGTGTTGGTAAAATTTCTGCCTTGCCATATTTTTTTTGTAATGGCGACACACTCCAATTTCCCTTGGCCATTATCATGGAAGCCCCTTACCGCCAGCTATTTAGGAGGTGGTAAGGGCTCCTGCGCTACTCCTACCCTAATCGGGTAGCACACGGTAATGTGCCTGCGCTACCAAATTAGCACAGGCATGCCTACGCTCTGCCCATGGGCGTGCGTCTGGCACTGGAAAATAAAGAATATTTTCCAGCGCGGGGTTAGCGTGCACTGAGTGGAAAACTGCCAGGGGGGGGGGGGGGGTGCCTTAGTGCATCGAGCAGTAGGTGCCATTTTAGCACATGGTAGGGCCACGTTAGGCCTACCGCACCTTAATAAAAAGGCTTAGGATTGGCCCAGATTTGGGCACTGAACAAAATACGCACTGAGCGCTATTCTATAACTTTTGGCACAAGGATTGACACCAACTGAAACCTGGTGTCCTTGCATGTAAATTAGGTGCAGGTCGCCCAAATTCTAGAGTACTGCATGCGTCTTTAGTGACTGCCCCTCCCATGGCCACACCCTCTTTTCATTTCTATGTTAAAAAATTTACACGTTCATCTTTATAGAATAGCACTTCCAAGATGCACACATAAATCTAAATCATTGCCAACTAACGCCAATCGTTGATTGTTAGTGGTGATACCATTTTTTGCGTGCGCCCAAAACACGCGGTAAGAAATATTTTCTATTTTCGACCATGCAGCGCTTACCCGGCGGTAATCAGCAGTTTATGTGTGCTGGCCGCTTACCGCCCGGTTAGCGTGCGAGACCTTACTTCTAAGTCAGTGGGTGGCAGTAAGGTCTCAGGCCAAAAATGGACGCGCGCTGATTTTAATTTTGCCACACATTCATTTTCAGTGCACAAAAATATGCCTGTTTTCCAGGTGTGCTGAAAAATTGACCTGCGCACGTCCAAAACACGCGCATACTCCAGCGCAGGTCACTTTTAGGCACGCCTTAGTAAAAGGTCCCCTAGATTTTCACGTGCAACTTAAGTCATGCTATATAGAACCCGAGGGTTAGCGCATGCTAAGCTTTAGTAAAAGGGCTTCTTAGTGCATACAAAGATGACTGGACACGTCATTAAACTATAAATGAGTCCAAATACTCTGCTGCCTGTCTCATCTTCCGCCAGGGTCGCTTTACTCATACTACCCCTCTCCTCAAGTCGCTTCACTGGCTCCCTATCTGTTTTCGCATCCTGTTCAAACTTCTTCTACTAACCTATAAATGTACTCACTCTGCTGCTCCCCAGTATCTCTCCACACTCGTCCTTCCCTACACCCCTTCCCGTGCACTCCGCTCCATGGATAAATCCTTCTTATCTGTTCCCTTCTCCACTAGTCGGAGAAACTAAACAAATTCTCTGTAACCTTGGAGGATGTAATGGGTCAGTTCAGCAAGCTGAAGAGTAGTAAATCACCGGGACCTGATGGTATTCATCCCAGAGTATTAATAGAACTAAAAAATGAACTTGCGGAGCTACTGTTAGAAATATGCAATCTGTCCCTAAAATCGAGTGTAATACCGGAAGACTGGAGGGTAGCCAATGTTACTCCGATTTTTAAGAAAGGTTCCAGAGGAGATCCGGGAAATTATAGACCGGTGAGTCTGACGTCGGTGCCGGGCAAGATGGTGGAGGCTATTATTAAGAATAAAATTGCAGAGCATATACAAAAACATGGACTGATGAGACAAAGTCAGCACGGATTTAGTGAAGGGAAGTCTTGCCTCACCAATCTAATGCATTTTTTTGAGGGGGTAAGCAAACATGTGGACAATGGGGAGCCGGTTGATATTGTATATCTGGATTTTCAGAAGGCGTTTGACAAAGTGCCGCACGAAAGACTCCTGAAGAAATTGCAGAGTCATGGAATCGGAGGTAGGGTATTATTATGGATTAAGAACTGGTTGAAAGATAGGAAGCAGAGAGTAGGATTGCGTGGCCAGTATTCTCAGTGGAGGAGGGTAGTTAGTGGGGTCCCGCAGGGGTCTGTGCTGGGTCCGTTGCTTTTTAATGTATTTATAAATGACCTAGAGATGGGAATAACTAGTGAGGTAATTAAATTCGCCGATGACACAAAATTATTCAGGGTCGTCAAGTCGCAGGAGGAATGTGAACGATTACAGGAGGACCTTGCGAGACTGGGAGAATGGGCGTGCAAGTGGCAGATGAAGTTCAATGTTGACAAGTGCAAAGTGATGCATGTGGGTAAGAGGAACCCGAATTATAGCTACGTCTTGCAAGGTTCCGCGTTAGGAGTTACGGATCAAGAAAGGGATCTGGGTGTCGTCGTCGATGATACGCTGAAACCTTCTGCTCAGTGTGCTGCTGCGGCTAGGAAAGCGAATAGAATGTTGGGTGTTATTAAGAAGGGTATGGAGTCCAGGTGTGCGGATGTTATAATGCCGTTGTATCGCTCCATGGTGCGACCGCACCTGGAGTATTGTGTTCAGTACTGGTCTCCGTATCTCAAAAAGATATAGTAGAATTGGAAAAGGTACAGCGAAGGGCAACGAAAATGATAGTGGGGATGGGACGACTTTCCTATGAAGAGAGGCTGAGAAGGCTAGGGCTTTTCAGCTTGGAGAAGAGACGGCTGAGGGGAGATATGATAGAAGTGTATAAAATAATGAGTGGAATGGATCGGGTGGATGTGAAGCGACTGTTCACGCTATCCAAAAATACTAGGACTAGAGGGCATGAGTTGAAGCTACAGTGTGGTAAATTTAAAACGAATCGGAGAAAATTTTTCTTCACCCAACGTGTAATTAGACTCTGGAATTCATTGCCGGAGAACGTGGTACGGGCGGTTAGCTTGACGGAGTTTAAAAAGGGGTTAGATAGATTCCTAAAGGACAAGTCCATAGACCGCTATTAAATGGACTGGAAAAATTCCTCATTTTTAGGTATAACTTGTCTGGAATGTTTTTACGTTTGGGGAGCGTGCCAGGTGCCCTTGACCTGGATTGGCCACTGTCGGTGACAGGATGCTGGGCTAGATGGACCTTTGGTCTTTCCCAGTATGGCACTACTTATGTACTTATGTACTTATGTACTGCCAACTCCAGACTTTGCGCCTTCTGTCTCGCTGCACCCTACGCCTGGAATAAACTTCCTGAGCCCCTACGTCTTGCCCTATCCTTGGCCACCTTTAAATCTAGACTGAAAGCCCACCTCTTTAACATTGCTTTTGACTCGTAACCACTCGCCTCCGCCTACCCTCCTCTCCTCCTTCCCGTACACATTAATTGATTTGATTTGCTTACTTTATTTCTTGTCTATTAGATTGTAAGCTCTTTGAGCAGGGACTGTCTTTCTTCTATGTTTGTGCAGCGCTGCGTACGCCTTGTAGCGCTATAGAAATGCTAAATAGTAGTAGCAGTAGTAGTAGTAAATTTGCACACATTAAAAAGTTCCAACGTACATAAAAAATATTCATAAAGTAAATGTCTCAACCAAACTAAAGAAACAGCCCCAGATCAGGAAAAATTCCGAAAAATCCCAAAATGAAACAAAACTTTTTTTTTTTTACCTGTCCACATCTGTAGTGGAAATACACAGGAAAACAACTTATTTCATGCAGCAACTGGAGACGTTCAGGACTTGGAAAAAGAATTTAAACAGCTGACCTAATCATGAGATGTGCCCTCAGTGCTTTTCTCCTTAAAAATCTGTTTTTATTCCTCTAGCTGAACCATAGAAGCCAGTGCTGCAAGAAGCTGAACTAAGCATTATTAGTGGGGGGGGGGGGGGGGGGGGGGGGGGGAATTAAAAACAGAATTCTACCTGAAAAAAAAGAAAAAAGAATCCGAAGGAATTTGCTGTGTTTGCTTTTGGCAAAGTCAAGCAATCACTGCAATTTTTGTTACATTTCTTCAGCTCCGTGGAGAGCATTCACCAATTAATGAGAAGTTCAACCATACCACAAGAATTTCCTTTAGGCCCCTGAGATCTGGTGAATATGGAAACATATCAACATATCCATCCAACCATTTTGATTTCATTCTCCAACAGCTGAAAGAAAGAGACAGGATTTCCTAAAGATCTTCTCTTTCCCTTGAAACTGCAGAACAGCAAAAACATGCTGGGTTTTTTTCGAGATATTTGTTCAATATCAGCAGCCCAGGATCCTTAAAAACCCAAGGGACTAATACTGGAATTCAGTTCCAGTGTTGATAGTACTTGCATTTCTTTCCCTGCGCAGGTACTGGGTAATTTTCAAAACAAGAATATACTGTACTTGCGCTTCCACTTTGAAAATTAGCTCAGGGAATGTCTGAGCTCAAACATAAGTACATAAGTAATGCCACATTGGGAAAAGACCAAGGGTCCATTGAGCCCAGCATCCTGTCCATGAAAGCGGCCAATCCAGGCCAAGGGCATCTGGCAAGCTTCCCAAACGTACAAACATTCTATACATGTTATTCCTGGAATTGTGGATTTTTCCCAAGTCCATTTAGTAGCGGTTTATGGACTTGTCCTTTAGGAAACCGTCTAACCCCTTTTTAAACTCTGCCATGCGAACCGCCTTCACCACGTTCTCCGGCAACGAATTCCAGAGTTTAATTACGCGTTGGGTGAAGAACAATTTTCTCCGATTTGTTTTAAATTTACTACACTGTAGTTTCATCGCATGCCCCCTAGTCCTAGTATTTTTGGAAAGCGTGAACAGACGCTTCACACCCACCTTTTCCACTCCACTCATTATTTTATATACTTCTATCATGTCTCCCCTCAGCCGTCTCTTCTCCAAGCTGAAAAACCCTAGCCTCCTTAGTCTTTCTTCATAGGGAAGTCGTCCCATCCCCACTATCATTTTAGTCGCCCTTCACTGCACCTTTTCCAATTCCACTATATCTTTCTTGAGATGCGGCAACCAGAATTGAACACAATACTCGAGGTGCGGTCACACCATGGAGCGATATAACGGCATTATAACATCCTCACACCTGTTTTCCATACCTTTTCTAATATTACCCAACATTCTATTCACTTTCCGAGCCGCAGCAGCACACTGAGCAGAAGGTACACACTGATTTTCAGTGTTCGGTTAAAATGTATGAGGAGAAGTAGTGAGCTTCTCATTCAGGAATCCTTGAAGGACCTTGGTCTTCTACCTCAGAGGCCAAGGGAGAGGATAAGAGGAAAGGCCAGGAGCAGGGCCTGTTTCAGAAATGCCAAGTTACCCAGTTCCAGACTGGAGATTTTGAGACAGTCCTGGATTTCAGACCACACCACCCTGGTGAATTATGAGACTTGCACAACTGATTTCAATGGGCAGTATCGGACACTACAAATCCCATACTGCTTTGGGGTGCAAGTTCAATTTGAGAAATGGCCACAAAGTCACCAGCCTAGTACTGGGTAACTTGGAATGTCTGTTGTTTCCCATCATAGTGGAATGTGGACATAAGGGGTTTATACTTGAGCCTAAGCTAAGGAGAAATGGGATCAGGAGGGAAGATCCTGCTGAAGTAGTAGGGTAAAGCTGCTTTATTTTGTGTGTTACATTTGTACCCTGCGCTTTCCCACTCAAGGCAGGCTAAATGCGGCTTACATGGGGCAATGGAGGGTTAAGTGACTTGCCCAGAGTCACAAGGAGCTGCCCGTGCCTGAAGTGGGAATTGAACTCAGTTCCCCAGGACCAAAGTCCACCACCCTAACCACTAGGCCACTCCTCCACTGTTGCTACTATTTGAGCTATTCCACTAGCAACATTCCATGTAGAAGTCGGCCCTTGCAGATCACCAATGTGGCCGCGCAGGCTTCTACATGGAATGTTGCTAGTGGAATAGCAACATTCCATGTAGAATCTTCAATAGTATCTATTTTATTTTTGTTACATTTGTACCCTGCGCTTTCCCACTCATGGCAGGCTCAATGCGGCTTACATGGGGCAATGGAGGGTTAAGTGACTTGCCCAGAGTCACAAGGAGCTGCCTGTGCCTGAAGTGGGAATCGAACTCAGTTCATCAGTTCCCCAGGACCAAAGTCCACCACCCTAACCGCTGGGCCACTCCTCCACTCCTTTCACAACCAACAGAGGGAGACGGATTGGAGTCCAAGAGAGAGTGAGAATACAAGCAGATGACTGGGTGTGAGAGGAGGTAGGGTCCAAAACCTAAATGCATCATGTTTGCCTTAGACCAGTGAGGTCATGCATGTAGCAAATTGAAAGGAGAACTGAGTCCCAGGACTTCCTTGGTGTAGAAAGACTTCACAGATACCGGGCAGGTCCCTGATAAGGAACGTGGAAGCTTTGCAGTTACCAGGCATTCATTTTTGCAATCAATATTTGGTAGCTGCAAAATTATATTGCACTTTAGTAAATAGGACCTATAGCAGCAGGCTTATTAATGGGACCCCCCCTCCCCCCCGTAAGAGATGGGGCGAAGGGCTATCAAGGGAGTGGAAGGATACTTGAAGGAATGTCAGCAGGAGGTGGGAGCATACTTGAAAGAGTGCCAGGGGTTATCGAGAATGGGATAGTAATTGAAGAATGCTGTGGAGCCATTGGGAGGTGGTAGAGCACTTGGAGGCATGTCCGGGGACTGTTGGGGGATTCTATTTGGCTTCTTGGCCCCTTAGGGCCTTATTCTATAAAGGTTATGCTACTAAATTTACGCTCCTAAAATTTATGCTCTAAATTACGAGCATACTCTATACTCCAAAATAGATTATGCTCGTAATTTAGCAGCATAAATTTAGGAGCATAACCTTTATCGAATAAGGGCACTTAGTGCATTGCTGAGAGCACGGATACAACCACGCTATCAGAAATGCATGTAGTAACATGTAGTAACTGCATGGGCATATGCTGGCCACTCCCCTAGCAGCTACAGTGCAGGCTTTGCAGTTACTGTGCTTTAATATTGCAACTAAATCAAGGTAACTGCAAAACCTTATGACACTTTAGCAAATGAAACCCTTAGCAAGCACAAAATTGGTTTACTGTACATTAACGTACAAGTCAACACACATGCAATTTCCCCCCCCCAGATTATGTATAGGCCACCCAGATTTGGGCATGGATCCCAGTTCCACACGTAAATAATTAATTAGCTGCTAACAATCAATTATTGGCATTAACAAGCACTTAATTGGCGGTAATTAGGAGTTACACAGGCATCTGCCCTACACCACTGCTTATTTCTGGGATAAGTAGCATAAAATCTGTTTTACTGTTCTGGGATCTTGCCAGGTACTTGTGACCTGGATTGGCCACTGCTGGGAAACAGGATACTGGGCTTGATGGACTTTCAGTCTGTCCTAGTATGGCAACGCTTATGTCCTTAGAACATGTGTACCTCAATTTCATAGCACGCTCTCCAAAGGGGACATGGCCATGGGAAAGACATGGGTGGGTCAGGGACGTTCCCAGAAATTAGGCATGAACTTACAGAATACCTGCATTTCTGCGCCTAACTGCCATCAGTTGGGTGCAAGCATTTATAACAGCTTTTGGCAGGCGTAAGTACATAAGTGCATAAGCATCGCCATGCAGGGACAGACCAAGGGTCTATCGAGCCCAGCACCCTGTCACCGACAGCGGCCAAAAGAACAAGCAATTTGTCCCGCCCATCCTAGAAATACTGTATTATTCCCTCGTCCATTCAATAACGTTCTATGGCTTTTTCCTCCAGGAAGCCGTCCAACCCTTTTTTGAAGTCCGCTAAGTTAACCGCCTTAACCACCTTTTCGGGCAGCAAATTCCAGAGTTTAACTACGCGTTGAGTGAAGAAAAATTCCCTCTGATTCGTTTTAAATTTACCACACTGCAGCTTCATCGCATGCCCCCTTGTCCTAGTATTTTTGGACAGCGTAAACAGATGCTCCACATTGACCCGTTCCATTCCACTCATTATAGACCTCTATCATATCTCCCCTCAGAAAAGACAGCTGAGGGGAGATATGATAGAGGTCTATAAGATAATGAGTGGAATGGAACGGGTCAATGTGGAGCGTCTGTTTACGCTTTCCAAAAATACTAGAACAAGGGAGCATGCAATGAAGCTGCAGTGTGGTAAATTTAAAACGAATCAGAGGGAATTTTTCTTCACTCAACGCGTAGTTAAACTCTGGAATTTGCTGCCCGAAAAGGTGGTTAAGGCGGTTAACTTAGCGGACTTGCAGCGTGCAATTTAATTATTTAACAAGCTAATCAGCGCCAATAATTGCCACTTAACAAACAATTATTAATACTAATTGGCATTAATTAGAATTTATGCACACAACTTACTAAGTTTATTCTGTAAAGTGGTGTATGTAACTTCTAATGCGCGCTGCCAAAAAGGGCGCATGGCATGGGCGGGTCGTGGACATTCCGAAAATTTACACACAGGGTTGTAGACTACACCTGCTCTGCATCTAACTTAGGTGCTGGTATTTACACCAAGTTTTACTTGGCGTAAATCGATGCTCCTAGAGTTAGACGCAGGCATGACCGCTAGGCGTATTCTATAAACTCACTAGGCATATTCTATAAATCACGCCTAAATCTGGGTGCTGGTTATAGAATGTAACAAATTGAATCACCTCACTCATTGTTCTGATTTTCAGATCATTTATAAATATCTTAAATAGCACTGGTCCCAGTACAAATCCCTGCGGCACTCCACTATTCATCCTCCTCCATTGAGAAAAATGGCCATTTAACCCTACCAGGGGCGTAGCCAGACACCCAATTTTGGGTGGGCCTGGGCCCAAGATGGGTGGGCAGAAGAACCCCACCCCATCCCATAGGTGATTTGGTCTTTCTTCTCGCCTGCATGCCATATGGTCTCTCAAATGTCCCTCCTCTTCTGCACACCTTTTAAATTTCAGATTCTCAGTGAGGCGCAACTAATACACACTACTCATGTAGGCCCCACATCCTTCCCACTGATGCAGCTTCCTGTTTCTGCATAGGCAGGAATACGTCAGAGGGAAGGCTGTGGGGCTGGTGTAAGCAGTATGTATCAATCGCTGCTTCCTGCAGGCGAAGATCTGCTATTTATAAGGTATGCAGGAGGGACAGTTGTTGGGAGTTTTCAGCTTGGGAATCTCTGCCGGCCACATCATAGGTGTGCTGCTACTGGTGGGCCTGAGCTCAAAGTGGGTGGGCCTGGGCCCACCAAGCCCACCCTTGGCTATGCCACTGAACCCTACCCTCTGTTTTTCTGTCCAATAACCAATTCTTAATCCACAGAAGGACATTGCCTCCTATACCATGACTTTTTAATTTTCTCAGGAGACTCTCGTGAGGTACTTTGTCAAAAGCTTCCTGAAAATCTAGATACACTACATCAGCCGTTTCACCTTTATCGACATGTTTATTCACACCTTCAAAGACATGAAGCGAATTGTTGAGGCAAGGCCTCCCTTGGCTGAATCCATGTTGACTCTGTCCCATTAAACCATGTTTGTCTACATGTCCCGTAATTTTATTCTTATAATAGTTTCCGCTATTTTGCCCGGAACTGAAGTCAGGCTTACCGGTCTGCAGGGGTGTAGCCAGACAGCAGATTTTGGGTGGGCCTAGGCAAGAAGTGGGTGGGCACCAAGTGTTCTCCACCCCACCAAAAAAATATCTCAGCTGGTGGAAAAATGCATCTCTCCACCTTGGTGGTCTGCAGCAGACATGAACTGAAAACTGAGCATGCGTAGGTGCCAGTATCGTGGAGAGCAGCATTTTCGTTACCATCGGGGGGGAAGTCTTCAGCTGGCAGAGATTGGGATCCCCACTAGCTACTGCTAAACGTATACTACTGTTGGGTGGGCCTGAGCCCTATGTGGGTGGGCCCCGGCCCACCCAGACCCACCTGTGGCTACGCCACTGCCGGTCTGTAATTTCCCGGATCACCCCTGGAGCCCTTTTTAAAAATCGGCGTCACTTAGACCACGCTCCAGTCAGGTCAGGTTGATCTCTGATTAGTCTAATAAACAAATCATGATTTACCTAATGCAGACATTGGTACTAAGGTCCTTTCTTGAACAGATAATTCCCAGCAGACTGTCTAAACTCTGCATTGCTCCACAGCAGGAAGTGAATGTATTCTTTCATTCATCAATGTCATTGTGCAAGAGAAACATGGAGTTCATCCTCACGTGTCTTCTCAACCTCTGGAGACTGAAGTTGCCTCCAGACCAGGATGGTAGTCACCTGGAACAGTTTTCTAGCCCCCCTGAGTAGCAGAAGTGTCCATTAACTACCACGGATCGGTGGGGATGGTGTGTAAACTCCGGATGCATCCAGAGGGGCTGGAGCGCTTACTGGTCACTGCTTCCCGCTCTCAGAAATGGGTCATTTAAACAGAAAACTGTAAAGTGTTCATGCCTAGAAATGCAGGAAAACTATCAAAACAAGCTTCTGTCTGCAAACCACAGAGTCTAGATTCATGCTGAAAATAAGAGTTTTCTCTTGCTGAAAAAAGAATCTAACTGCTCCCAGAAGATTGGTTCCTCTTCTGAAGTTTTAAACTACAAACTTTCCATTTCTGCAGAATCAGTAATGTCATCCTGTCAGAACAGAGCAAGGAGCAGAAACACTGTTTGTGGGGTGAGAGAAGAAAACACCCACAAAAATTAACAGCAGTGAGCTGGGGTGCAGTCACCAGAAGGCAGTAAATCACATAAGGCTCAATTCAGTAAAGAGTGTTAAAACTTAGGCACTAACCCCATTATTCTATAAAAGTAGCTAAAATTGCTTGTGCAAATTTGGGTATATGTTAATTGAATAACAAGCTAATTAGCACTGATAATTGGCTTGCTAACAAGCAATTATTGGTGCTAATTACATTTAATTGGAATATATATGTGTAAATTTAGGTGTGGGATCTGTGCCTAAATTTTATATGCAAGTTCAAAAAGGGGGCATGGTTCATACATAAGTATTGCCATACTGGGACAGACCAAAGGTCCATCAAGCCCAGCAACCTGTTTCCAACAGTGGCCAATCCAAGTCACAAATACCTGGGAAGATCTCAAAAAAGTGCAAAACATTTTATGCTGTTTATCCCAGAAATAATCAGTGGATTTTCCCCAAGTCCATTTTAATAATGGTCTATGGACTTTTCCTTTAGGAAGGCATCCAAACCTTTTTTAAACCCCACTAAGCTAACCACCTTTACCACATTCTCTGGCAACAAATTCTACAGTTTTTGTTATATTGCTGTTGTACATAACCCTTCATTTTCACACGGGGGACCTATATGTTATCTACTCTCGTAGCTAACAACGTATGCCTAGGCTATATATATTGAGTCTGTACCAGTTGGGGAGGGGGAGGGGTGCCATTCTCTAAAATCTCTTTCTCTGTTCAGCACCTCTGTCCTACAGCAGGTGGGGTGTGTCTAGAATAGGTTTCCACAGTTTTTGGAATCTTGCTAGTCTGTCAGGTGACTTTGTAGTGGCCTCTTCCATGCACAAAATTTAATGGGGGAGGGGGGTATGAGACAATTCACCCCCTCAGGTCCATAGCCAAACAAAGAATAGATAAACAGCACTTGCCCTTGTAATTATATATATATATATGCCATTACTTAAGAATTAGACAAGTAGGTGGAGTGAAAACAGGCCACAGCTTCGTTTATTGGTGAGGAAATTTGACCCGAGCTAATTTCTATTTATTTATTTATTATTACATTTGTTCCCCGCACTTTCCCACTCAAAGCAGGTTCAATGCGGCTTACATTAATAATATGGAATACAGAATATTGAAAGAGAAAATATAGGTTAATCATATTAGAATAATAGAAAAGATAGGTAGGTAGAGATGGGAAGAGTGAAGGGAGTAGGAGAGGTAGGAGCAAGGGGTAGATGAACATTGGAGGAGGGGTAGAGGAGGCGGGAGAGGGAAAGGGACACGGGAAAAGCATAGGGAAGTTTAGTGGGAGATGTAGTCTGAGTCATTGTCGCTGTCTTCTGGATATGTGTTGGGTAGATGGGTTCAAAGAATTAGATGGGGTCATTTGGATAGGCTTGCTTGAACAGATGGGTTTTTAATGATTTCCGGAAGGGTAGATAGTCGCTGATTGATCGGATAGGTCTAGGGAGGGCATTCCAGAGTTGGCTGCCTAAGAAGGAGAAGATGGATCCATGATAGGTTTTGTACTTGAGTCCTTTGCAATTGGGGTAATGTAGGTTGAGGTAGTTTCGCGAAGTTTCAGACATGTTTCTGGTGGGAAGATCAATCAGATTGAGCATATAGCCCAGAGATTAATAAGGCAAAGATTCTATTTAATAACCAATAATCTGGACTACCTGCCATCAGCTGCTAGGAGTCCATGAGGGGTATTTTTGAAAGAAACGTCTAAGTCAGAATTTGGACGTTTTACAAAGACGTCCAAATTCTGAAGTGGAGATAAGGTCATTTTCGAAAAAGATGGACGTCCATCTTTTGTGTTCGAAAATACCATGAACGTCCTACGATTTGGATGTTTTTGATTTTTGGCCATTTTTGAAAAAAAAGATGTCCAAGTCTAAAACGTCCAAAGTCAAGCCATTGGGACATGGGAGAAGCCAGCATTTTTAGTAGACTGGTCCCCCTGATATGCCAGGACAGCAATCGGGGCACCCTAGGGGGCACTGCAGTGGACTTAATAAAATGCTCCCAGGTACACAGCTCCTTTACCTTGTGTGCTGAGCCCCCCCCCAAACCTACTACCCCCAACTGTACACCACTACCATAACCCTTACGGGTGAAGGGGGCACCTATATGTGGGTACAGTGGGTTTCTGGTGGGTTTTGGAGGGCTCATAGTTTCCTGCACAAGTGTAACAGGTAGTGGGGGGATGGGCCTGGGTCCACCTGTTTGAAGTGCACTAAACTACTCCAGGGACCTGCCTGCTACTGTCATGGACCTGAGTATGACATCTGAAGCTGACATAAAGGCTGGCAAGTAATGTTCAACACAAATTTTGGGAGTGGGAGGGGGTTAGTGACCACTGGGGGAGTAAGGGAAGGTCATCCCTGATTCCCTCCAGTGGTCATCTGGTCATTTGGGGCACCTTTTTGTGCCTTATTCGTAAGAAAAACAGGTTAGCTCAAAACGTCCGAATTTTAGTGCTGGACGTTTTTGCTTTGTTCCATTGTGGCTCAAAGACGTCCAAGTCTTTGGAATGCCCAAGTCCCGCCTTGCACACGCCCCCAATACTTCCCCTTGTGATTTGGATGTCCTTCCGACAGACTTCCGAGAAAGACATCCAAAATGCGGTTTCGATTATACCGATCTGGACGTTTCTGTGAGATGGACTTCCAAATGCCGATTTATATCACTTTTTGGACGTCCATCTCTTTCGAAAATGAGCCTGCATGAGTAACAGTCGAAAAAACTTAAGTAAACAGATACCCTGCCATAGCAACTAGAGCTAAGACAAGCATGGACCTCCATGCTTGAGTTCGGGAGCTTGGGCGTAACATTCACCGCCAGGTGAATATTAAGGCTTTGTTCAAAAGAACCTCCTTTTGAACATGCTCCTAGCTTGGGTACCCCCTCCCCAAGCTGCAACAAAGCATCCCCGAGAAAACAAAGCATTAGTAATACAATTTCTTAGCAGCAAAAGAGGGATGGGTGGGAAGGGTAAGCGAGCCACCTCCAAGGAGCAGGAAGGATCCTGAGCCTCGGAGGCGTTCCCCTAAATAGCCCTGTCTCAGTCCCCGCCCATAAGTGAAGGGGAAATACACCCATTGGAGGAGAAATTCCCGCTGGCCACAATTAAAATAAATAACCCAATCAGGCAAAGACCTCGCCTGATCTTCTGGTGCTTGCTTGTGCTTTCCACCGCCCAGCCCCTCCCCTAACACTGAAGCCTTGGCAAGCTAGGCTCAACCTCGAGCCTGCCATGATCGCCAAGGCCTGCATTGTTGGGGGTGGCTCATCCTTCCGTTAAAGTTGTATCAATAGGGAGGAATACTTTCCTTAGCCTTCAAGATATCACAGAGGAAGCAGACTGGTATGCTTCTAAAACAAGATGCCTCATTACTGGGGTCTGACCAGGGTGGAACAGAGCAGTGTATATACTAAAGTAAGAAAAAGAAAGGGGAAATGAACTCCATTGATAGGAAAGTAATACAATCACGAAAAGAGAGGTAAAAGGAGATAAAGAGGAAGAAACTAAAAGGACTAGGAGAAATCTCTTGCTGGAGAGTCCAGTCACACTGTTTCCCCAAAGGCTTGCCTAAAAAGCCATGTTTTTAGATTGGTTTTAAAACTTTTAATGGATAAGTCACTCTGAAGAGAGAGAAAGAGAGAGGGAGGGAGATTGTTCCAGACAAAAGGGGCAAGGAAGAAAAAGGCACAATGTCGGGTAGATTCTAAAGATGCACATTTGGGAATGGGAAGAACTAATCGATGATCCTTAAGAGAACAAAGTGAGCTTGATCAAGGTGGATGAAAGATGTTTGTTTCTTCAATTTCCTGTATCGCATATGCCACAAATGATGGATCTAGATGGTGTCCCTTTTTCCTCCCTATTTATCTATCTGAAATCACTAAGGGGCTCTTTTACTAAGGTGCATAGGCGCCTACGTGCGTCCAACCCACGCCAAATTGGAACTACCGACCAGCTACCATGTGCCCCGGCGGCATTTCCATTTTTGACATGCATCCAAAACACGCAGTAGAAAATCTTTTCTATTTTCTACCGTGTGGTGCTTACCCAGTGGTAATCGACAGTTTATGCTCGCTGGCTGCTTACTGCCCGGTTAGCACATGAGACCTTACCACTAAGTCAATGGGTGGCAGTAAGGTCTCAGGCCGAAAATGGACTCGTGCTGGTTTTAATTTTGCCACACGTCCATTTTTGGCCACCAAAAAAAAGGCCTTTTTTCCAGGCTCGCTGAAAAATTGACCTGCACGTGTCCAAAACACGTGACTACATTAGCACAGGCCTCTTTTAGTCATTCCTTAGTAAAAGGGTCCCTCAGTATTTTACTTTCTGCTAATAAATTTTGAACATGTTAATGCTTTTCTAATTGTTAAGTAAGCCACATTGAACCTGAGTTCTACTCGGGATAATGCGGCATATAAATGTCCTAAATAAATAATAATAAAAATCCTAGCCTTCCCCTTCCTCTTCCTTATGACAATGGAGTCAGAGCACTAAAAGATGCAGCCACGAAGCTACCCACTCAGATGTCTCTACCGACTGCCATCTTGGTCCCTTAAGCTGCTGTTAACACATATTTAATGGACGTTTATTTATTAATTTAATTTATTCTATTTTCTGCATTCGTATCCCACATTTTCCAACCTGTTGCTAGGTTCAATGTGGCTCACAGTGAAACTTAGAATATACTGGTTACGAGTTACGAAATTGTTAAAGGTAGTCACTTGAGATTCCTCTCTTTTGCAGAAAACTTTCACTGTGGAATTTTTCACACGAAGAATCAAAGATCTCATGAAAAGGCACAGATTACATCTATAGGAAATGGGGAAATTGTGAAATGTGTCAAACTGCACCAACTCACTTCAATCCTAAACAGAAAGCAAAATCAATTGTTCATTTAAAATACACTTCTATAAGCTTAGTGCACAAAAAGACAAACAGGAGTATTTCGTGTGTATTGTGTCATATTGTCTTTATTGAAACTTGCAACAAGACAAACCAAGCATACAAACAAGCGATAAAACAAGCAATAAAACCCGCTAACTAATACATATCGTGTGTATTGTGTGTGTGTGTGTGTGTGTGTGTGTGTGTGTGTGTGTGTGTGTGCATGCGTGAATGTGTGTATAAGGGTAAAGGGCATGCACTTGATATACTGCCTTTCTATGGTACCATAGGAGCCAACTTTTCAAAATGATTGGGGGTGCTTAATTATTTTTTTTACAGGTGGTGCATTCCTCCCCCTCCCCTCGCCCCCCTTTCCTCAGAGTTCGAGGCCCCCTCCCTCTCCTCAGAGTTCCAGGCTCCCCTCCCCTCAGAGTTCCTGCCACCCCCTCTCCTCAGAGTTCCAGGCCCCCCTCCCTATGAGTTCCAGCCCCTCCCTTCCTCCCTCCTTCCGACTCAAGATCCAGCACGACCTCTTCTCGCACTCCCACAACAGTCCTTCGCCTTCCCCTCGCCTTCCTGCATGCCGCCCATAACTTAAAAGTCATCTTACCGGTGGCAGCAGTAGTGAAAGGCGAGCACGAGCAGGCTCGGCGAGTCGGCACTTCAGCCTGCCTTCCCTTCTCGTTGCTCTCAGCTTTGCCTCTGGTCCCGCCCTCATTTCCTGTTTCCGCAAGAGCGGGACCAGAGGCAGAGCTGAGAGTAACAAGAAGGAAAGGCAGGCTGAAGCGCCGACTCGCCGAGCCTGCTCGTGCTCGCCTTTCACTACTGCTGCCACCGGTAAGATGACTTTTAAGTTATGGGCGGCATGCAGGAAGGCGAGGGGCAGGCGAAGGACTGCTGTGGGAGTGGGAGAAGAGGTCGGGAAGCGGGCTGGCTCCTGTCCTGGGGAACTTCCGGTTCCGGCAGGGAAATATTGGGGGTGCTCGAGCACCCACAGCACCCACGGAGTCGGCGCCAATGTATGGTACAACCAAAGCAGTTTACATATTATATGCAGGTACTGTCTCTTTCCCTAGTGGGCTCACAATCTAACTTGTGTGTGAACGGGAGAGGCGTCTGGCTCTTAGTGTGAATATCCTTGCAAATTTCTATGAGACAGCCAACCACAATCAGTACACGAGTGTTTGGAATATTCACAGAACCCAGTGATCTGATTGGCTGAACGTGCTGTGATGTGTTAGAATATTTACTGAAAACATTTCCAGCTGAGAAAACACCTCATTAAGGTAAGTAAAGCAGTTTGCTTTCAAGAGCACCCCAGGGTGCAAGCATAGGAAGTTACAATAATAAGTCTCGCCAAGCCTGGATAGATCAGAAAGAGGGGATGGGGGGCGGGAGGGGGGCATTTGGAATCTCCCACTAAAATGCACTTTAGAAAGCAGGAGAATCAAGGGTGGCTTTAACCAATTATCAAGGGGAAGCCAGCATTTCTGGCAATGCATCAGTCTCTAAATATATTCTGTAAACACAAATGATAATCATTAACGTATTTTCAAAGAATATAAAGCAAGTAATTTGTTCCAAAACCCTATAATGCAAATTGAACACCCGTTGCAGGTTCTTAAGTCAATTATCCAAGAAAACCATACCAGAATGTACATCAAGACAGCACCACACTTCAGTGCTGTTTGCCTGCACCTTGCTCTGTGAACAGACCCTCATGACAGCTCCTATTTAACAGAAGGCAGAGCCAAAGCATTCCGCTCCCCTCTCCTCCTGTTTGTGAAGCTGAGGGTAAGTGTTTAATTAGTTGCCTAATTGCCTGGGTAATTGGTAGACATACTCGGCTCTTCAAGTAATCAGTCTGAACAGGCCTGGAAAATATCTGACCCAATTTCCATTAGTACAGCTAGATCGTTAAACGGTCAGTGTGCTGGATTCTTAACAAAGGCTCACTTACACACACCTCCCCTGCACTTCAGGCACAAAACAGGCAGGGCAGTGCCAGGAGTCCAAAACTAGGGGGCGATGTAGGTACGGAGACAAGTCCAGCCATGCTATGCTATGAGGCCATAGGAGCCAACTTTTCAAAATTATTGGGGGTGCTAAGCCCAATGGAAATAACCCCTCCCTGGACACATACAAGGAATGTAAAAGCAGAGTGGAGGAGTAGCCTAGTGGTTAGGGTGGTGGACTTTGGTCCTGAGGAACTGAGTTAAATTCCCACTTGAGGCACAGGCAGCTCCTTGTGACTCTGGGCAAGTCACTTAACCCTCCATTGCCCCATGTAAGCCACATTGAGCCTGCCATGAGTGGGAAAGCGCAGGGTACAATGTAACAAAAATAAAATAGATACTATTGGAGATTCTACATGGAATGTTGCTATTCCACTAGCAACATTCCATGTAGAAGGCTGCGCAGGCTTCTGTTTGTCTGACTTCCTGCACGTACGTGCAGGACGTCAGACTCACAGAAGCAGAAGCCTGTGCGGCCATATTGGTGACCTGCAAGGGCCGACTTCTACATGGAATGTTGCTAGTGGAATAGCAACATTCCATGTAGAATCTCAAATAGTAGCAACAGTGGAGGAGTGGCCTAGTGGTTAGGGTGGTGGACTTTGGTCCTGAGGAGCTGAGTTCAATTCCCACTTCAAGCACAGGCAGCTCCTTGTGACTCTGGGCAAGTCACATAACCCTCCACTGCCCCATGTAAGCCGCATTGAGCCTGCCATGAGTGGGAAAGCGCGGGGTACAAATGTAACAAAAAAAATATTGGGAGTGCTCAAGCACCCACAGAGTCGGCTCCAATGTATAAGGCTGTGTAATAGGTTGCGTTAAGGCTCGGTGCGTGATTTCGCACTGGTTTAGCATACTTTCTGCTTTGTTAAAATTACTTTAGGTGTAATAAGGGACTTTAATGCTGAACAAAGTAAACTAAGGCATGAAATGCGGTTTACTGCTGAAATTAAATTATGGAAAGAAGTAAGCTAAAAATGCAGCAGTAAATAACAGCATTTTCAAGCTCATTTTTTAGTTCACTACTTGAGGTGAAGTAATAGTTAAGTCAATTTATTTTATATACTGGGAAGGAGCATAGGGGTCCTTTTACTAAGGTGCAACGAAAAATGGCCTGGGGTAGTGTAAGCGCGTGTTTTGGGTGCGCGCAGAATCATTTTTCAGCACACCTGCAAAAAAAAAATGCCTTTTCAAAATTTTTTGCCGAAAATGGCCGTGCGGCAAAATGAAAATTGCTGCGCGTCCATTTTGGGTCTGAGACCTTACCGCCAGCCATTGACCTAGCGGTAAAGTCTCACACGGTAACCGGGCGGTAATGACCTACGAGCGTCAAATGCCACTTGGTGCACGTCCGATAATAAAAATGATTTTTTTAGCTGCGTGTATCGGACGCACGCCAGAAATGAAATTACCACAAGAGCCATGTGGTAGCCGGGTGGTAACTCCATTTTGGCGCAGGTTGGGCGCGCGTAGACGCTTACGTGGATTACTAAAAGAGCCCCATAGCTATAAAAAATTAGTTACCCAAAGATCTGGATTCCCTGAGATTTCCAAAATATAGACCTCCCCCCCCCCCCCCCGACCGAGGTTTTTGATCTCTGGGCCATGATTCAAGGAGCTCCACATGAGGGCACAGTTGGGCAGCCCAAATCCAAGAACACCCACACCTAGAGGACATGCATATTCCCGAACCCGAGCATCCCAAGTCTAGGATCCCAAATGTCAAAGACTTGAGTCTAGGATCCATGTACGTTGGCAGTCTGAGTCTAGGAGGCCCCTACACTCTCGCCTATTTCCCTTCATGGCCCGCTCTTTGTCAAGCCCAAGAAACGGAAAAACCAAACACTTTCACAAATCACAGCAAGGAAAACAAAAACAGGTGGAGGTGAGCAGAAATGATCTGTTCCAGGAAGATGTTGATAAAAAGTTTAATAGGACCAAAAAAGCAACACTGGGCCTTCAAGAAAGAGATAAATGCTGTCCTTTATTATGAAAAAGACCCTACATGAGCCGTGTTTCAGCGCACAAACGCCTGCCTCAGGGATCAGAGTATATCTTCACAACCTAGATAAAGTTACCAGAAAACCACCAAACTGGCAGTATCTGGCTTGACGAAATGGATGATTAGCAGTCGTTGGTAACTTATCTAGACTGTCTGAATATCTTTATTTATCTAGATTGTGAAGATATACTCTGACCCCTGAGGTAGGCGTTTGTGTGCCGGGCCTTTTTCATAATAAAGGACAGCATTTATCTCTTTCTTGAAGGCCCGGTGTTGCTTTTTTGGTCCTGTTGTATACTTGTATGCTGTATTACCCTCTCTTTTGTGACTGCGAAAAAAAAGTTTAATAACAGGTACCCAGTTCTAAGCAACGGTACATATTGTATATAGATGGACCTAACACCAGCTGTGTTTCGGCTCTCAAGCCTTCATCAGGAGTCCTGCAATGTAATGCACCGAGTATCGCCCGTGGCGTCGTTACACTGTTATTTTCACTCCCTGGTGGTGATAATAATACAGTGTCCCATCTTTAGGACAATACACAGGGGTCCTTTCACTAAGCTGCAGTAAAAGGGGGCCTGCGCTAACTTTAGCATGTGTTTTTGATACATTCTAAGGCCCCCTTTTACTGCAGCGGGTAAAAGGCTGGCCATTTTGGGGGAAAGTGAACTACTTGCTGTGCAGCCATTTCGGGGGGGGCAGCACTTACCACCAGTGAGGTAGCGGTAAGGGCTCCTGTGCTAACCCGGAAGTAACTAAAGAAAGGTCTTTGTCTAACACAGTCTCTGATACTGAAGAGTCAGGAATGGGAGGCAGCCTCAAATCCTATAATGCTGCTGGACTGTTTAAAGGAGCACAATTACGGGGACCCTGTGCTCCACCACTTCCAGTATGGAGCAGTGGCATAGCCAACGGTGGGCCCGGGTGGGCCCAGGCCCACCCAGTAGCAGCACACCTATGAAGTGTCTGGCAGGGATCCCCAAGCCCCACCAGCCGAAAATTCCCAACAACTGTCCTTCCTGCATACCAGCCTTCCCTCTAATGTATTCCCGCCTATGCGGAAACAGGAAGTTGCATCAGAGGCAAGGCTGTGGGGCCAACATGAGCAGTGTATATTAGTTGCTGCTCGCTGCAAGTGAAAATCTGCTATTTAAAAGGTATGGGGGGAGGGGGATGTTTGAGAGACCATATGGCATGCAGGCGAGAGAGGGAGAGACCAAATCACTTGTGGGACAGGGCAGAGTTCTTCTGCCCACCCATCTTGGGCCCAGGCCCACCCAAAACTGGGTGACTGGCTACGCCCCTGGTGTGGAGCAGAAAAAGAACAAGGAGAAGAAGTGCTGCAAAATCCAACTGGGGGGGGGGGGGGGCAGAAAGACAACTAAGGTAAAGCCTCTCTACACCCCTCTGAGATTAACCAGCTTTAAGAACTATAAATAAGAAAGGAGAATTAGGAAGAAGAATCTAAGACACTCTAGTTGTTTTGATTAAACCTATAGTTACTGACATATATGAACAATGTAAATAGTTGCTTCAAGCTTGTCCAAGTTTAAAGTAAACTCTTCACAGTCTGAAACATACCTACAGTAACTGTGTGGACTGTTTCAGTGGCCGCAAGGATTGTGTTGAAAGTTTGCTGGTCCCAGCCCTGACCCCATACCAGTCCAAAAAATCTCTACTCACCCGGGCAAACAAGGGTTAAGCTGATATTGTTAAGGAACCAACCTGAATATCTTACAAGTGGTCAAACTTCAACAGCTGGAAGCTAGGGAATATCCTTAACGGTGTGGACTGGAATGGATTAGAAGGTCCAATGGTCTTTTTCTGTTGTCATCTATTATGTAGAAACAGTGAACCAAGCAGGGATGGCAACTGATCTGGGTTATCTCAAACATAGTAACATAGTAACGTAGTAACATAGTAGATGACGGCAGAAAAAGACCTGCACGGTCCATCCAGTCTGCCCAACAAGATAAACTCATATGCGCTGCTTTATATGTATACCTGACCTTGATTTGTATCTGCCATTTTCAGGGCACAGATCATAGAAGTCTTGCTCAGCGTTAGCCCCGCCTCCCAACCACCAGCTCCGCCTCCCACCACCGTCTCTGCCACCCAATCTGGGTTAAGCTTCTGAGGATCCATTCCTTCTCAACAGGATTCCTTTATGTTTATCCCACGCATGTTTGAATTCCGTTACCGTTTTCCTCCCCACCACCTCCCGCGGGAGGGCATTCCAAGCAGCCACCACTCTCTCCGTGAAAAAATACTTCCTGACATTTTTCTTGAATCTGCCCCCCCTTCAATCTCATTTCATGTCCTCTAGTTCTACCGCCTTCCCATCTCTGGAAAAAGGTTCGTTTGCGGATTAATACCTGTCAAATGTTTGAACGTCTGTATCATATCACCAGTCCTGAGTTTTTGCCAGTATTCTGTGATTCGGTCTTTTTCCGGACAAAATATCACGACACGCCCCAGTATACAATGAAATGATCGTTTTAGATCCAGGACCGTCTGAAACTGCCCCCAAGGAAGTAGACTTTGTTCAGCAGGTTTGCCTAGTTCTGGTTTTACATTCCCTCTGTTGAATGCAAAGAAGCCGCAAAGGAAGTGGATGGACAAAATGCAGTGTTTAATAATGGAGTAGCAAAATTGCCAATAGATGACCAGACGAGCAAAGCAGTTAAGCAAAATGAAGCAGTAAGCAGAATAAGTGAATGCATCATTAGGTGTTAGCAGGTGACTCTGAGCCATCAGGGACAGGTTTTCCCCCTCAGATATTGCCTGCATAAAGATGTAGTCCTGCCTCTATTAGGGGAAATGAGTGTAAGAAGGATATAAACCAGATTGGCCCAATCTGTCCTTAGAGCCATACAGTCACCTGAATATTGTCCTTTACTCTTTCCATTTACTATATTGCTCAGCAGCTGAAGAACTGGGCTTTCTGCTTGGGAAGCTGGTTTTGTCATTATCAAGCATCATTGTGAACAGTGTCTCTGGCTTAGATACTGGCAGGCTGCCTTTAGCCAGAATATCTCACTAGAGGGACACAAGGCCCACTTTTCTGGCTAAATGAAGCTAGAATCCCAGCTCAAAGGTGTCGTTTTGGGCAGGGAGCCCCAGGGGGCATGGCGCAGTAAACCTTAGTACCCAGAAACCAACCCGCTACACAGACTATTCTCGTCCCCAGATATCCACTAATCATTCGTGAAAGACCTGGTGTTCTTGAGGGGTCAACCACAGTTTCACTGCTCAGCCATGGAGGAGGGGCAATGCCACACACAGCTTTGAGGTCAAAGGTGATCGTTTAAATATGGGCACACTTCATCAGTACAGGCACAGCAGAAAGGTGTCTGTTTACTCACTTCCTAATGCCTCATCAAACTTTATCTTTTATCATGGGATAGGTAGAAACAGGACCTGCTCTGTACTGGAGGAGAGGAAAACAGGCACTAAAGGCACAGCAGAGAATGCTGCTACACCTTTATCCACTGAATACCATGGCCGAATTTTACCAACTTCAGTCTGTAGACATGGCCCATAAAAGAACTTTATGGGGCCATTCTATAACCTTGTGGGTATAGGTGTCACAGTGATGTTGCTTTGCACCAATTCTGTAACAGCAATGCCCAAGCCATTACAGAATACTAGCATAAAAGTTCATTGGCATGCCAAAACTTTGGTGCCCCCAGTAATGGCACGTCAACAGCTGGTGTAAGTTGGCACACCTAAGTGTGCCATGCAACTAGAAGCTGACTGAATTTTGTTTCGGTTTTAAATTCAGCACCGAAACCAGACCAAAATCTGGATTTTAGATTTTCGCTGAAAATGCCTATGCATGTTTGGCTGAAATCCAAAACTCACTCCCCCCTCCCATCCCACCTGACCACCTGTAGGCCCTCCTCAAGCCTACTTTAAGAAGCCCTGGTGGTCTAATGGTCTCTTTAAAGCAGGAATAAATCTTACCCATTCCTGCTCTGTGCTGTTGCTCCAACGCAATGGCTTACGAGAGTGCCTCAGGAGGTGGAATCAGCACAGACAGGAGACTCACCGCTAAACCACCAGGACTTCCTAAGGTAGGCCTGGGGAGGCCCTATAGGTGATTAAGTGGGATGAGGCAGAGAGTGATGGCGGGAGAGGGGGGTTGGAGAGAGAGAGGGGGTGACCATTGCCGGGGAGTGGGCTCAGGAAGGGAGCTTTTTGTTCTGGTGTGGGGGAGGGAGCTTTCTGTGGAAACCAAGTGGCCAATTTCAATCATAGATTCTATTTCAGCAGAAACCAAAGATCCTAGGTTCGGTTCGGTTGTGCTTTACATGCGACACGTGTAAGTGATAGTATTGCATAAGTTGTGCATGTCAAGTGGCAACACACCCATGGCCCACTCATGCTCCGCCAAGGCACGTACGGAAACAGAACGAAGCCTTGCGTGGGAAGAAGAGGACCTTGGCTGGCAGGGATTGGGGTCCCCCGCCAGCAAAGGTAGGCGATGACGGCAGTGGCGGGGGAGGGTTGGCGGCAGGAGGGGGGTCAAGAGGGTCATCGACAGGGGTGGTGGTCAAAGTTGTTGTTGGTTGTGGTGGTGGCGGCGGGGGGGGGGGGGTCGGCAATGATGGCGGGGGAGTCAGCGGCACCAGGGGGGCTAAAATGTGCCCCCTCACCTGGGGCTCTGGACCTCCCCTCCCGCCAGAACACGAAAAACAAAAGGAGGAGGAAAAAAAATCCAAACCCTGACAGACGCGTACACATCAACAAAGGAGTGAGGCAAATGCAACGAGGATTTTCAAAGTTCAGGGACCTTTATTGTAGTCACAAAATCAACACATTTAGGACCCGACATGGCCGTGTTTCACCATGTGAGCCTGTCTCACAGGTCATCAAACCTGTGGACATATGTCGGTGGAAATACAGGTGGCTTATATTAATGGGATGCAGTCCTGTGCTAAGTTAATTGCTGTGCCCGTATTGAAACCGGGCACTCCTGTTTTGCTATGCGTGAACATCTCCGGAAAACTGACACAATTCCACGGGTTTGATGACCCCTGAGGCAGGCTCACATGCCGAAACATGGCTGTGTCGGGTCCTAAATGTGTTGATTTTGTGACTACAATAAAGGTCCCTGAACTTTGAAAATCCTTGTTGCATTTGCCTCACTCCATTGTTGATGACTTGCAGGTACATGCCAAGAAAATTTGACATGTACTTTATAGAATAGAATAACTGTAGGCATTAGTTTATAGAATTGCCCTTTTAGGACTAGATTCTATATATCATGCCTAAAAAAAAATCATTGCCTAGGCACATTCTATAGACCTACCAACCAGAAACACAACAGGATCAACATGAACATACCTAAATCTCCACTACCCAAGCTGCAAAGGACTCAAATACAAATCAACCTATGCATCCAGCTTTTCCTACATAAGCACACAACTATGGAACGCCTTACCAAAAGCCGTGAAAACAACTTATCATCACCTAAACTTCCGGAAATCATTAAAAACTAACCTGTTCAAAAAGGCATACCCTACCAACCCAACTTAAATGCCTGTACCCTGCAACACAATGAAATCAAAGCTCGTAATGGACATATAATAACTCTTTCTCGCTACGATTCCCTAATG